>NC_058130.1:325053190-325173106 GCF_016433145.1 Gracilinanus agilis
TCATACACTATGATCAGGTGGATTTTATATTAGGAATACAGAGATGGTTCAATATTAGGTAATTTATCATCATAATTTATCAATAACAAAACCAATAGAAACCATATTATTATTTTAATAGACGTAGATGAAACTTTTGACAAAATACAACCCTCATTCCTATCAAAAACACTAGAGAACCTTGTGATAAGTGGAACACCTCTCAAAATGATAAATAGCATCCATCCCTAAGTATTAGAAAGCATTTCTAATGGGAATAAGCTAGAAACCTTGCCAACAAGATCAAAGGTGAAATAAAGAGGATCATTATCACTGCTACTATTCAATATTGTACTAGAAATGCTATGTATGATTCTTGAAAGAAGAAGAAATTGAAACAATTAGAATAGTCATTGAGGAAATGAATCTATCACTGTTTGTAGGAGATATGATGGTATATAGAGAATTAACCAAAAAACTAATTAAAACAATTAGCAAATTTAGCAAAGTTGGAGGTTATATAATAAACTCACATAAATCATCAGGAATTCTCTTTACTATCAGTAAAGCTTACCAGAAAGACATAAAAGGAGAAATTTCATTTAAAATAATTATAGACAATATAAAATATTTGAAAATCCACTTGCCAAGACAAACCCAGGAATTATAGGATCAAAACTACAAAACACTTTTCACACAAATAAAGTCAGATCTAAACAATTGGAAAAACATTAATCATTCATGGGTAGGCTGACAATTCTTCCTAAATTAATTTACTTATTTAGTGTCAAACTAATCAAACTCCCTGAAATTATTTCAAAGGGCAAGAAAAAATAACAAAATTTAACTGGAAGAAAAAAAAGACATAGAGTATCAAAGGAATTAATAAAAAAATGAATTTAGGTGGATTACCTACAATGGATCTCAAACTATATAGTAAACTGGTACCCATCAGAACAATATGGTATTGGCTAAGAAACAGGGTGGAAGACCAATAGAACAAACTAGAAATCATCAAGCAATGGTAAATGACCACAGTAACTTAGTATTTGACAAATCCAAAGATTCAATATTTTGGGAAAAGAACTCATTATTTTATAAAAAATGATGGGAAAACTGGAAAACAGAATGGCAGAAATTAGTCATAGACCAAAACCTTATGCCATGTACTAAGGTAAAGTAAAAATGGATACATTATTTAGAAATAAAGAGTGATACCTTAAACAAATTAGGGGAACACAAAATAGTTTACCTGCTAGTGATCTGGATAAGGGAAGAATTTAAGTCAAAACAAGATATAGAAAATGTTATGAGATAGAAAATAGATCATTTTTACTATATTAAGTTAAAAGGTTTCTGCACAAACAAAATCAGTGCAGCCAAGATTAAAAAAAACAAAAACAACAAACTGGAAAAAACAACAACTCTTGTATCAAGTTTTTCTGATAAAGGTTCATTTCTCAAATACAGCTAGAACCTGGGCAAATTTAAAAGGATACAAAGTAATCCCCAACTGATAAATAGTTAAGGCATAGGAACTGGCAATTATCAGATGAAAAAAATTAAACTATCTTTAGTCATAAGAAAAAAATGGTTTAAATCACCATTAATTAGAGAAATGCAAATTTAAACAACCCTATGTTACTATTGCAAAGCAGACTAGCCAATATGACAAAAAAGGGAAAACAAATATAAATGGGACATTAATATACTACTGATGGAATTGTGAACTAATTCAACCATTCTAGAGAGCAATTTGAAACCATGCCCACAGGGTCATCAAACTGTGTAAATTCTTTGACTCAGCAATATCACTACTTGGCCTGGATCCCAACGAGATCAAAGATAGGTGAAAAGAACCTACTGGCATAAAAATATTTATAGCAGCTTTTTTTTTTATAGTAGCAAAGTATAGGAAACTGAAGGAATGGCCTTCACTTCAGGAATGGCAACACAAATTGTAATATATACTTGTAATGGAATACTATTGTGCCATAAAAAATGACAAACAACAATTGCCTGATCACATGGGTCGATGGGGATATGATTGGGGATGTAGAATCTAAATGATCACCCTAGTGCAAATATTAATAATATGGAAATAGATCTTGATCAATGATACATGTAAAACCCAGTGGAATTGTTCTTTGACTATGGGGCGGGGGTGGGGGGGTTGGAGGGAAAGAACATGAATCGTGTAACCATGGAAAAATATTCTAAATCAATTAATTAGGTAAATTTTTTCAACTAAAAAAATAAATATTACTTATTTTTCACTTAACAAGCACTATATTTTCTCACTTTTTTCTTCCTTTGGAAAAATGAAGAAAAAAGATATCAAAACTCTCAGGATGATTATGCATACTGAATTAAAATGAATTCCCTTGTTAGCCAGGTCCAATACATGCAAATCCCAGGTTCTCATCACCTTTCTGTGAGGAAGTTGGTAACATATTTAATCATCAGTTCTCTAGAATTATAATTGGCCATTGTATTGATCAGATTTCATATTTTTTGAAGTCATCAAAGTTTTTAACTTTATAGTATTTTTGTTATTATGTAAATTCTCCTGGTTCTGCTCACTTCAGTCTTTATCACTTTGTATGCATGCCTAGGTTTCTCGAAACCCCCTCTTTCATGTGTTGCAGTACAAAATTATTTCATTACATTCATATCCCATAATCTCTTCAACCATCCCGCAATCTCTGGGCACCTTCTATCATATTTTTCAAGTCTTTCCCACTATAAAAAAAGAGTTATTCTAAATACTTCTGTATATAATAGACCTTTTTCTCTTTCTTTGAAATCTTCAGAATGAAATCTTCAGAATGTAGGCCTAACTGTGGAATTACTAGGTCAAAGGGTTTTTCCAGTTAGTAACTTTAGAGAGGCATAGTTTAGAATAATTTCCAAAATAGCTTTGCCAATTCATAACTTCATTAATGATACTTTAGTGTACAATTTTTCCCACAGCCATTCCAACATTTGTAAATTCCTTTTTTGTTATTTTTGCCAATTTGATGGGAGTGAGATGAAATTTCAGAGTTACTTTAATTGTATATACTATAATTTATATATCTCTTGTTATTAGTCACTTGAGAAAAAAATTGCGTATGGTTGTTGACAATTCAGGTTTCATATTATCTTGGAAATAAGACCATTATCAGAGAACCTTGCTGCAGAGTATATACAAAGTTATTTTCTCTTCTTTTTAAAGTTGTGTCACATTTTTTGTGCAAAAGAAAAATTAATTTTACAAAATAAAATTCTCTATTTATCTTCTGTGATCTTGTGATTCTTTGTCCACATAGTACTTCTAATATTTCCTTTGTTCCACATCACCTCAGTACTATTGTATTTTAGGATCCATTTTCCTTCCTCAGGATGTTTTCTTTTAACTATTTTCATGTGCTTATATTGTGTATTTCTCTCTAAATTGTAGACTCCTTGAGAAAGGGGAATAAGTCTCTTGGTTGCTTTATATTCCTCTGGAGCAGCTAATAAAGTTCTCAACACACAGTGGGAGTTCAATAAGTGTTAATGTTTGACTAAAGAAAATAAACTAATGAAAAAGAGAGTTAAGTCTGGAAGGTTAAGTATCCATTTATAAATGGAAGCTGGCAAAAGAAAGGAAACTCCAACAGAAGGAATGACTGATATCCTACCATTTACAGGACTGTATTATGCTTTTATAATTTATGTCTCCATGTTTCTCTCTAAAGGCAGTATTAGATATGTGCTGAAATTGCTGGCTTATTATGGGTGAAGTGATTAAAAAATAAAATCTGCTGAGCCTAGAGGCAGTTATCTGGGAATAGAAAAAGCTAGAGATTAGAAAACATTACTGAGGGATTATAAATATCTAATAGTACTAAAATAGTCTGTAATTACCTCTATGGGAGTTAAGAAATAAAATTGCAGAATTAGTAAAGATAAAATAAATAAGGAACCTCACTACAGTAACATCTTCTCATGAATAAGCTGCTACTGCTGAAAATAAATCTTTTGGAAATGTGTTTTTTTCTTCAATAACCTCTCTGTAACAAATTATCTCCCTTCTGATTACTTCTATAGCTAGTTTTCTAGTTTAAATACTATTGAAGGGGATAATATCCTATGCATATTTGGCCAGCTATAAACTCCAGGATAATGCACTCATTTAGTACTTATATGGTCCTCAGCTTACCATTTCCTGGTATTTGTACATCACTAAGGTCATATACGACCAGCTACAATGTTGAGATGACTGATATGTTCTTGTAGCTGGACCAAAAGATCATAGAATATACTCTGAGAATTCCAATGAAACCACCCAATGTCAAAAGTCCCCAATGAATTTAATGGACTTTCTACAAATAAACAAGAGAAATATACAGACAAGAAATGCACACAGAATGGAAAAGGTACAAAAATATGTATTGTCATAAGAGGAAAGAGTACTTACATTGAGGATATCATAGATCTATCAAATCTTCAAAATGACTATCTGTTATACTTGGGAAAACTTTACATGGAAGGACTGAACTGCTGCTTAGAATTGTTTTGTTGTTGTTGTTGTTGTTTTTTTGCTTATATTGATCAGACCTCTGATTTCATTTACATAGGAAACTCAAATGAAAAAGCCCACTGCGCCAATGTAAGTTGGTATTTGTTCTGCAATTTATTCTTAGAGAATATCCTGGAGCTCTTAGAGGTCAAATATCTTGTACAAGGTCACTCAAGATCATTATACCAGAGATGGCACAAAGGAATCCAATGGTCCCTGACTCTTATGTCAATACTCTATTATGCCTCATTACCCCTTTTTGTACTTTTCAGAATACTTTGAATTGAGGGACACTAAATTTATGAGAATATTTTGCTTAGATATAGTCTGCATTTCATATAAAATGATGCCACATTTTAAGATGCACAGACATACACGCACATACATATACACATATAATTAGTAATTATTTTTAAACTGCCCCCACCTCTTCCCTTCATTAAACTAAAACAAACAAACAAACAAACAAAATCAAATTAAAGCAATGCTCTCAATACATAGTTACATAATTTGGCAAAAAACTCACACATTAAGCATGTCCAAAAATTTTTATGTCTTTCTGTGATGCTGCATTTTCAGTTGGAAGTGATTTAAAAATCCACCTGATTCAACCTGTCTTGACCCAGAACTTCCTCTATAATATTCCTACTAAATGGTCATGCATATTTCATTTGGACCAGAGGCAAAAAAGTAACAACAAATGGTCATATTCTTGATCTTCCCATCACCCACAAATGTAACACTCTATGTTCAGGAATTCCAAAAACTTCTTATCTGTTTACAATCTATTGGCTTTTCACCTATCTGCTTTCCCTTACAAAACTCTACTTTTTCTTTTCACTGTGACTTCAAACCCTTGATCCATATATTCTCTCTTAGGCCATCTTACCCATCCAGCAGTCTTTCATAGTCTCCCAATCTTGATCCTCAGATGAACCAATTTAAATCCATAATGCCCTTATTATATCACTGATCATGCCCACTCAAGCCTCAGCCTGAGATCATTCCCACCATTTGTCAACTTTGCTCCTACAGACTTGCTGCTGAATGAAGCAATCATTCTAATTGACCCATTACAAATTTATGTTATACTCTCTCTTGGGACTTCACCACTAAGAAATTCTATTATACCTCCCTTATTAATTCACTCTCCCTTGCTTCACAATGGCTCATTCAGTACTTTATAATCTCTCCTCAAATCTCTTGTGTTTCTCGCTTTTCCCAATCTCTCATTTGAAAACTTTGTCTCATATTTCCTAGGAAAAAAATAAGGTCATTATCCACCAAATCCTTCTCTCCTCTTGTCATCTTATCTTCTATGCTTTTCTCCTTCACCCACATCTCACATGATAAAAGAGCCTTTCTCCTTATTAAAACAAATTCCTCTCTTATTAAGTAATCTCATTTATCTTTGATAATATATCATAAAAATATTTTTTGGTAAATCACCTAAATATGTGAATGAATTTTTTATCCCATTATTATGATTATTCCTTCCATTGATGAAGAATATAACTGATGTATTCCCATCCAATTTAAGAACTCTTTTTCTTGGTCAATCACATTCCATATTCAAGTGTATAGTTGGTCTGATGCATATACAGACTGGATGGTTACCTGTACAATGTGATTTGAGAGGTTCCAGAAAGGTTTTTCTATATCAAATTGATCATTCACATTTACGATACATTGTCACATTCCCCAAAATGCCAAAAATAAGAGTTTCATTTGAGTTATGAAGTAAAGTTTTTATTTGTTTGCTTTTTCTAGATGTCTAGGTTTACCGGGAATTATTTTAGGATGAAGTAAGTTTGGTTTCCTCCAAATACTCAATCAAAATGATTATACTGAGAGAACAGGAGATTTTATGGGCACCAATGAGAAGAAAGTTTAGGGAGGAGGTCAGTGTAACTTTATAGCAAAAGGCACTATGGCAAGGTGAAAAGCAGGCCTGATTATAGCATCAAATTAGGACTTTATGCAAACTGGAAACAATATGAGAGTGTTGGCAGTAGGGTAGAGGTTTCAGGCAGAATAGGGTTGGGAGAGAACATGAAGAAGTAAAGGACAAAATTCACTTATTCCAAAAGTTTACCTTGGGTCAGTCATATAAATTCAACAGGAGTGAAATAGATCCCAATGAAGAATGGCAAGCCCTTAGACCTTGAGTCAAACTCTTGATTAGGATGAATAGTTAACTTCATTTCCCAATTTTATGAACTTATTTGCTCTGGGCCCTCTAGTTAGAATTGAAAGAAAAATCTAGATAGATGTACAAGTCTTTAAAAATATATTTTCAGTCTTGCTAGAGGCAGAAAGATATATTAAAAGTTAAATTAAAATGCTACCCAGAAGCATATTCTATCAAGTTTCTTTCTTAACTTTTAAGGACCAAGAAAGTTCGGGTCTTTTTTTTTAAACAGAAATTGTCTATATAGGCTCCAATTTAAAGCAGTTGCTATGAAATATTAGCTCCACAAAATTTACTTCCAGTTTTGACAAAGCCAATGGCAAATCACTCTCTTGCTTATAGGACATAGATTTGCCTGTGGGGGTCAATCCTCTCCTGGAGTGGGTCTTTGTCATTCCTCAGGGCTGTGCTTGTAGATCAGAGCTAGCTGTTTTAAAACTCTTGCATGGGAAAGTGTCAGAGTATATAGAAAGCAACCCAGATGAACTTTTACAGCATTCCTCTCCAAACAAGTTCAAAATAACTCTTGTAAAATTTTGTAACAGCAGAGCTAGTAGTAAAGGGTCAGAGTGAGACATTTTTTTCCTAGCCCAAGACAAAAAGGAGACCATAAGGAGAAATTTATGACACCAAAGGGCTTGTGGGCACAGACAGAAGTTCATACAACAACTGAAGGATTGAGAGTGGATGTGACAACAGAAGCAGGTGCTTCAAGAATCTCAGGCTAGAGACAATGGCAAGGCAGTGAACAACTAGTCAGAAACTGATTATAGGATACCCTTTGCTGGAAAGTAGTCCCAGGACCATGAGGGTAGTTCAAAAGGAAATAGGGAGCTTGGGGGCTGGTCTAAGAGGAACTTTTTTGTGCTTGTGGTTACAAGTGAATGGGCACCTTTGCTGGGTAATAATCAGAGCTAAGACCAGTAGAGCAGTGACCACACTTTTCCAAGGACCACTCGATCTTGGAAGCACTGAAAAATTGCAGATCCCCAGAACAAATCAGAAAATTGCAGCACATACACACACACACACACACACACACACACACACCTGGAGCTTGGCACAGATTCAAGATATATTAAAATACCTTTAAAAGAAAACTGTCCCAATATCCCCAAATATTTTTGTACATTAATGTCCTTTTCATTTTTCTTTGATTTCTTTGGGATAAAGATCAAGGAATGGTATTTCTGGGCTAAAGGGTATGCCTGATTTTTAGCTCTCAGGGTATATTTCCAAAATGTTCTCCAGAATAGTTGGACCAGTTCAAAGCCCCAGTACCAGTTTATTAGTATATATATTTTTTCTCTCATTTCAGCACTTGTCATTTCTGATAGGTGTAATAGGGTACCTCAGTGTTGTTTTAATTTGCCTTTCTCTAATCAACAATTTGCCTTTCTCTAATCAACAAAAGCTTAGAACACTTTTTTGTATGACTAGAGATGGCTTTGATTTTTTTCTTTTGAAAATTGCTTTTTTATATACTTTGACCATTTATCAATTGGAGAATGGATCTTAGTTTTATGAATTTGACTCAGTTCTTATAAAATTAAGAAGTAAAACTATTATCAGAAAAATTTACAGTAAAAAATTTATATCACTTCATTATCTATAATGCCTTTTAGCAAATATACTTTCTCTATTTATGCCTTTCAATTAGGTCTATTTTTTGTCCAAACAAATCTGAACCGAGAAAGATTAGAAGGAAAATAATTACCCACGGCAAGGGATAGAGTAGAGGGAGACATTTGAAAATAAGTTTCCCTGACAAAGGCTTGATATCTAAGAGGTATAAGAAACTAATTCAAATTTAAAAGGAAGAGAGCTATTCCTCAATAAATTATTATTTTTAATATATCTAATTTTTTATTATTGTAAGTAAAGGAATAAAAAAAATTACTAAGTCTTTTTTCTCACCCTTATATCCTTTGTATAACAAAACAGAGTAGTTGGTCAAAGAACAAATCAGAATCTTCCTCTTTTACAAAAATTTAGAAATGGATATTAGGTTTTAGAGATCTCTTAACATTGGTTTTTGCACACAGTTGCCAATGTGCATTGGTAGAAGTCTTCTTGCTGAGAAGTCCACTTGCCAATGAAGCCACAGCACTGCATTTTTAAAAATCTATAAAGAAAATTATATTATGATTTGTGATCATTAGACATGTTTGAAAAAAAGTTTATTGAAGAATTTTTTATAGATTTTTTCAATATGTATACAGTTAAACATTGAGGAAAATATATTTCATATAATAAATTTATCACTCTATGGGAAAAAACACTTTTTCTCTAAAATGTTATATAAAAATTTTATTAAATAACTTGAACTTTCTAAAATTGAATGTGCCTTCTTTATCCTTCAAATGTGTTTTTATCTATCCTCTCTTTTGTCACTCCCTCAAATTTTAAAATAAGTTGTGATAATAGATATTATTTGTGTCTTACAACATATTTTTTGGAAGAATAAATGATATTTCAAAATATATTTCTGCATGTTGACAGCAATAAATGCAGTGATTAAAGGACTTTTATTTGCCCTTTCATTTTTTTTTTGTGGCAGACATTTTGACAATTCAAAGTCATGGGACACGCTTAAGTGAATGTGAAAATTGTACCCTATCTGTCAGTGCATAAAATAATGCTTAAGGCTCTCCAAAATTTGCTGTCTCCTCCTAATTTCTATCAAATTGTTTAAGATGTAAAACTTTGATTTGTGGTTTTTAATCAAGCACCTCTTGGTTATGTGTAGAAAATAAGGGACAAAGGAATGCATCATTTTGGAAGTAGACTAGTAGCTTGGGCTCTACACACATACATTATATTAAAAATGTTACCAAAAGTTATTTAATATTATGCGTTCATGCTGGGGAGAGTATATCTTGAACTTGATGGCTTTGAATATTCCTTTTAGTTCTGGAATTCTTGGGAGGGGGACAGGTGGCATGGGTTAAAGCAGTTATCCCTTTTATATTATTGTTATTGTATTGTTCCTTTCCAGTTTCCAATCTGGATCAGGAGATCCTAGAGATTTTACACATTAGAACTAAGATTCAAACTCAAGTTCTTTGACTCCAAATTCAGTGCTATTTTTCCCACTGTCCCTCATTTGTAAGGATAGGGTTTTTGTCCGGAGTAGGTGTGCATCAAGAAAAAGAGTCACAAGGGCAGTTCATCTCCCTCCTATTTATTGAATTCTAAAACTCAATATTTCCTCTAATTCTTATTCTCTATTCATTTATTCATTATTTATTTCAACAGGAATTTATTAAGTAGATATTGTGTGACAGATCTTGGGCTTGGTGCCAAACACAAAATTAGAAGGGAAAAAATTGTCCCTGACATCAAGATTTTTATGTTCTAATGAGGATAAAACAACTCAAAAACAGAGAAGTGTTTGGGTGGAAGACTACCAATTACAAGGTTCAAAATAAATCATGAGTAGCAGATAACACTTAAGTTAACCCTAGAAGGAAACTAGGGATTCTAGGGAGAGCTGAAGAAGTTGTACATTGCAAGCATAGGTGACAACTTATGCTTTGGTAGGAAATTAGAAGATATAACATAAGTAATTATGTCATTCAGCTTCATTTACTTTATGATGATAACCTGGTTTTGTGAAACTCCAAACTGACCCTTGCCTCTTGGCAGACTCTTCTTCAAGTCTTCAAGAAACTCTTTTACTGATCCTTTGTCCCAGGCTGAAATATGAAACCTCAAGCACTCTTTGATTACTTTAGAGACAATTGGCAGATGTGGTCAAGTCTTAAGTATTCTTTTGTCCTCCTAGTTTCTTACATTGCATCTAAGCCTCTTCTTGGTGTCCTCACCTCTGTCTAGAATCCTCCTTCCTTAGCCACCATGAAGCCAATAACCTTTTCTTCCTTTCCTATACTTCCTAAGTTTTATATAAGACCCCAAGTTCTTCAGGTTGAGGGAAATTACCATGATGCAAAAGTTCCATTCATGATTCATTTCCCCAGAGAAATTGTTCCTAGAGTCTCAGAACTTAACTCCTTGTGCTGTTGTTGTGTGTGTGTGCATGCCTCTGTGTGGTGGCCATAAGAGCACTGTCTCTCTTGCTCTGTTCCTTCTAACTGCTTTGGCGGTTCTGTGTTTTTCCAATAATTATGGTAATTAGGTACTTGGCGATGATAGGATAAATATTATATTTTAGTTGACTCAATTAATCAAAATTCTCTTTTTAATCAAGACTTTTTTAAACAAAGAATTCTAGAGTCATAATTTTAGAATGGAGAAAAAACTTGGGCATTATACAATCTCATATTCTTAATTTAAAGTTGTAAAAGACCTTTAAGAATGACAGAAGAGACCAAGAATGATAGAAAGAAAAAAATAAACTCTTCCCGGTGTTCTCACAGATAGCTTGTTTTAGAGTGGAGGTTAAAATTCTGGTGTTACATATCTCAATCTTGTAGATGTTTAAGATCTCTTGTGCAGAGATAATTAATCTTTCTAACAATAGTCCTGTGAAAATTTCTAAATATGCATGGCAAGGCAATCTTCAAACCCATATCAAATAGGCTTTTAGGCTTTTTCAATCATTTTCTATTGAAGAGTAATGAAAAAAATATGATAGAAATATTATCAGAGGAATGGCTTCCTACTCAAAGAAATCTTGAACTCAGCATCAGTGTGCCAAAGGTTCTCTTATTTCATTCTCATGGGAATGGACACTGGCAGGAGCAAGTGAAAAATTCTGGCTTACAACCCTTTCTTTTACCCTGGTCTCTGACCCAGAAATGGCCCTTTCCTCTTTCACTATTGGCTGGCTAACTGAGAATCATGATCTTATCCCGAAAACTAAACAACAAAGATTGCAATTCACACACCTAATTATCCGAATTATTCAAGTGAGTTAGTTATTCAATCAGAATATAAACTGTTTCAGTCGTATCTATCTGCATTCATTTAACCAATCAGAGGATGTAAAGATTCTATACTGCCTTATTAGGGAAACAGAAGCCAGGCTTGCTTATCTCTGTAAGCCAGATGTATTTCCCTGAGAGGAATCCATATTATTTTTATCCCTCACATATTACATTTAAGATAATAATTAGAGAATATTTTATTTTTCAAAAAACCCATTCTCAAATTATGTTAAATATTTTCTCCCAAATATATTGGATCATGTGAATAGTTGTATGGAAAAGTTGAAAGGATTTCTTTTTTCCAGTCTTCTTGAACTCAAAGTTATTACCTGCAATAAAGGCATATGTTTTGCTCAATTGGCCCTAGGTTCATTGGCAGTAAAATAATGCTACCAAAAGATGTGTAACTGCTTAGAGTTGTCATACATTTTCAATTCAGTTTTAGTAAATGACTTCTCTGTTCAAACCATTGTGAAGATTCTAGGAACAGACATGAAGATGATTTTTTATTTTAAATACAACATATAATATAATAATATTTAATTATATATTTGTATATGATTATATAATAATAACAAATATAATATAACAATATCTAATATAGGATAACTGGGCTTTGAAATCACACAGGCTCACAAGGTCAGACTCTTACTTTTCTCTTCTTCATCATAGCCAATGAAGCATCAAGTCTTCCTGGATATTATATATCAGTTTTCTTCTCTTCTCTCCATACTCAGGTTCAAACCTTCTTGACCATTTCCCTAGATTATTGCAATAGCCACCAAAATGAACTCGTGCATTGTCTTCCCTTTTCAAAGCATTCTCCATGACCACTTAACCAATATACCCGAGGTAAATTGATTTCTTCCCAATTATAAATCCAGCATTCTATTTCATAGGAAGCCCTATAATCATGTCAATCATAAGATGCTAGTGCACAAACAGAGAAGCCCAAATGGGTGTTAGAAAACAACTATAATCCTAAGATGATTTCAGCATCTGCTAAGAAGTGTACAACTAATAACCTTGTCATTCAGTCATCATTTCTAATAGTCTTGAACTCCATTGTTTCCATGCATTCCTAATCCTATCTTAATCCTTAAGCCTCAAATTGACAAAAATATGTGATGCCAAATAGCTTTATAAAAACAATAAAACCCATTTAGGATACAGAATTTCAATAAAGTGTGTGACTTTCTCTAATGTATGATATTGCATATGAAAAATTAATTGCTATGGATAGCTTGTTCATTTTGTGGCTTTGGTTTGTAAAAAATTTATGACTTTATGAGGATAATAAACCTTTTTTTTTTAAAAGAAGTTGATGCTCTCAGGGCAGCTCAATGGACTGAGAAGCAGGCCTAGAGAAAGGAAGTCCTGGGTTCAAATCTGGTCTCAGACACTTCCTAGCTGTGTGACCCTGGGCAAGTCACCTAACTCCCATTGCCTAGCCCTTACCACTCTTTTGCCTCAGAACCAACACATTGTATTGATTCCAAGACAGAAGGTAAGGATTAAAAAAAAAAAGAAATGTATGCTCTTTTCCTTTTTTCTTTTAAATTCTAATTCTTTCAAGTACTGATTAAGTAAGGAAAAAAGGAAATGAAGCAAACATTTTCCAAATCTTCATCTGAACAAATACACATGATGATTTATTTAAGGCCATATCTTCTGACCTGATTCTGCAAAATAGAATGGAAACTCAGTGGCTTATGAAAAGGAACTTGAAGAAATAGCTCCCATTCAATTAAAAAAACTCTAAGTCACAATCGTTTTTATTTAGTAGCTACTAGATCTGTGTTAAATGAGCCATTTCATTTTATCAGCAAGGTGGGATGTACAAATTACTTACCTACTAGAAACATGTTAGCTATAATTAATATAGGTTCCAAGTTATCTTAAATTTCCTATTTAGGAAATAGAGTAATATATTTATTTTGAGTAGCATTATATCATGCCTGGTCTTGGGATATCATTTGCAGGACACATTCACTAATTTCTTTCCTTTATCTACTTCTTGTACTTAATCAATGTCATAAGTGCTTTTGCATATGACAAGCTTGTGCACATTACTATTGATGACTGAATCCTAAAATCTTACTCTTCTTTGGAATGAATGGCAAGTTCAATAATTAGCATGGAGGAATGAAGAGGTTCCTTTCTATTTGGGTCTTAATGGGAGGACTTGTTGGATCTGGTGAGATAATTCTTGACAGTTCTTGGCTTTTGTTGTATCTAACTGAAATCTACAGCTTAGAGAACTACTAAGATAGTACCCATAATTAAATTAATAAAATCACTGCTTGTAGGTTAGTTCTTTGTATTATTATTATTAATCTGGATACTTAGAAAACTATTTTTAGTTAGTTGAATCACAAGATATTAGACATTTTTTACTGCTAGGAAAGCCATCTCAGAAATGTATCCATCTTTGATCACTAAATCATTTTTATATGAGAAAAGACTAGGCACATTTCTGATATGGAGTACTCTTGTTTTCTGACCCTTGTGCCTTCCCTTTTCTGTTAGTATTTTCCCTTCCATGGTAACTCTTCATTTCAATTAATGATAGCTTAAAATTTTTATAGCATTTTAATGTGTTTGAAGTGCTACCTTTCTTCTCTAGTTCTTTACAATAAGTCCATGAAGAAGCTGCTAAAAGTATTTTCATCCTCATTTTACAGATGTGGAAACAGGGTCTCACAGAGATTAAATGACTTGTCCATGGTCATATGGTTAGTACACATAAAAGGAAGGAGTCAAATTTCGGCCTCTCCAGATTCTAACTACAACGTTTTCTACTATATTCATTGCCTCTCAAACCCAGTCACTTCATGGCTTCCTTTCCATCAAAACCTGTTCTTAGGAAAGGAAATAGTATGTTTTCAGTTAAGCTTTAGGTTATATTCATATCAAATTTGTTTCTGCCTCCAAATGCAGGGGAGTCTGAATATTATGATTTTGGGTTTTGTTTCTGATTTTTAAAATATAAAATATTTTTATAGCCTTGAAGTAATAACAGTATAGCACATGACCATCTCAGCCTATGTCATGTTATTGCAGAGGACCTTGGACAAATGCCATTGTAGACCTCAAACTTCACCATCAGCATTTCTATGCTGTTAAATTTGTGTTAAAATGAATATGAATACCTACTTTTTATTGATACAGAAGATATAACAGGATGTAAACTATTTAGTACAAGTTTATTCACCTTCTTCAAATGAGAGCTCTCTTCTAAAACAGTCACAGCAACTGTTTGAACTCACAATCTAGCCATTAGGTTGCCTGATCCACTTCAATTCATTAAACATTTATTAAAAGCACTCTGTTACATGCTTTGAGCATGGAGGTAAGTAAACATAGCCCCTGCTCTTTAGGAGTTTACAAATTAATAACAGAAAGGTACAAAAACCTATAACCAAGATTTAGTGAGATACATGCAAAGAGAAGGCACTCAAATTAGGCATCCAAAACCTTTGATTCTTTAATTCTTATCCTATAGGGATTATTATCTGGTCTTTGGTATCAACAAAAATTTCTAATCATTTTCCAATATGAGATTCTTTCGATAGTTTCATACTCTGATTATATTCTCCATAACTCTACTTATTTTATTTTACTTTTTTTCCTTTGGGTACATGATTCTTGTTGTCTCCCTCCCCTTTTTCCTCCCCTCTCCCAGAGTTGACAAGCAATTTCACTGGGTTATACATACATTATCATTCAAGCATTATTTCCATGTTATTAATTTTTGTAATAGAGCAATCTTTTAAAACCAAACCCCCAAATCATATACCCATAGAAACAAGTTTAAATCATTTGTTTTCTTCTGCATTTCTACATGTACAGTTCTTTCTATGTGGATAGCATTCTTTCTCATAAGTCCCTCAGAACTGTCCTGGATCATTGCATTGCTTTTAGTAGCAAAGTCTATTATATTTGATCATCCCACAATGCTATGATTTCTGTGTATAATGTTCTCCTGGTTCTGCTTATTTTACTCCACATCAGTTCATGTAGGTCTTGAAAGTTCTTATATAAATCAAGCAGTTCGTCATTCCTTATAGCACAATAGTATTCCATCACCATCATAAACCACAATTTGATCAGCCATTCCCCAATGACGGGACACCTCCTCATTTTCCAATTTTTGCCACCACAAAAAGTTTATCTATAAATATTTTTGTACAAACAGATCCTTTGCCATTTCTTTTTACCTCTTTGGAATATAAACCCAGTAGTGGTATAGCTGGATCAAAGGATCCATTCTTTTAAAGCCCTTTGGTCATAATTTCAAATTGCCTTCCATAATGTCTGGATCAATTCAAAACTCTACCAGCAATGTCTTTAGTGTCTCAATTTTACCACAATCCCTCCAACATTTATTGTTTTCCATTGCCGTCATGTTGGCCACTCTGCTAGGTGTAAGGTATAAGGTAACCTCAGCTTTATTTTGATTTGCATTTCAGAATTCTAATTCTAAATTCAGAATTCTAATCAGAAGGGACTTAGAATTTTTCATATGATTATTGATAGTTTTGATTTCATCATCTGAAAACTGCCTATTCATATCCCTTGACCATTTGTCAATTGGGGAATGATTTGATTTCTTATAAATTTGACTTAGTTCTTTGTATATTTGAGAAATTAAACCTTTGTCTGAGAATTTTTTTATAACTTTTCCCCTAGTTTGTTGCTTCACTTCAAATTTTGGTTGCTTTAATTATCTTAGTGCAAAAGGTTTTTTAATTTAGTATAATAAAAACTTATTCATTTTATAACTTGTAACATTATCTTTCTCTTGCTTGGCCTTAAATTCTTTCATTCCCCATAGGTCTGACTGGTATGCTATTCCACGTTCACCTAATTTACTTATAATATCATTCTTTATATTTAAGTCATTTACCCATTTTTAATTTATCTTGGTATGGACTGTGAGATGTTAATCTAAACCTAATTTCTCCCATACTGTTTTCCAATTCTCCCAAATTTTGGCAAATACTGGGTTCTTATCCCGAAAGCTGGGATCTTTGGGCTTATTGAGCACTACCTTTCTGCTGTCATTTACCCCAAGTCTATTCTATTTATCCACTCTTCTGTTTCTTAGCTAGTGCTATATCATTTTTGCTGATCATTGCTTTATAATACAGTTTCAGATCTGGTACTGCTATGCCTCTATCCTTTAAATTCTTTTTCATTAGTTCCCTTGATATTCTTGATGTTTCGTTCTTCCAGATGAACTTTGTTTTAATTTTTCCTAAATCTATAAAAAAGTTTTTGGTAGATTCATAGGTATAACACTTAATAATTTAGGTAGGATTGTCATTTTTTATATTAGCTCATCCTACCCATGAACAATTAACATTTTTCAAATTATTTAGATAGTTTTATTTGTATGAAAAGTGTTTTGTAGTTATGTTCATATAATTCATGAGTATGTCTTGGCAAATAGATTCCTAGATGTTTTTTATTGTCTAGAGTGATTTTAAATAGATTATCTATTTTTAATTCTTGTTGCTGAGTTTTATTGGAAATATATAGGAGTCCTTATAATTTATGTATGTTTATTTTGTACCCTGCAAATTTGCTAAAGTTATTAATTATTTCCACTAGCTTTTTAGTTGATTTTCTTGGATTCTCTAAGTATACCATCATGTCATTTTCAAAGAGTGATAGTTTAGTTTTCTCATTGCCTACTTTGATCCTTTCAATTTATTTTTCTTCTGTACTTGCAACTGCTGGCATTTCTAGCATGTCTTCACTCCTGATATTATTGGGAAGGCTTCTAACTTATTCGCATTACAGATATTACTTGCCGATGGTTTTAAATAAATACTGCTTATTATTTTGAGGAAAGGCCCTTTTATTCCTACACTTTTTGTAGTGTTTTCAATAGGAATGGGTGTTGTGTTTTGTCAAAGGTTTTTTTCTGCATCTATTGAGATAATCATGTGATTTTTATTACTTTGGTGGTTGATATGGTCAATTATGTGAATGACTTTCCTATTATAGAACCAGCCTTGCATTCGAGGTCTAAATCCTGCCTAGTCATAGTAAATACTCCCTGTAATAACTTGCTATATTCTTTAAGCTAGTATTTTATTTAATATTTTTGCATCCATGTGTTATTAAGGAACGTTCTACTGTTTTCTTTGTTTTTGGTCTTCCTGGCTTGAGAATCAGTACCATATTTGTATCATAAAAACAATTTGGTAAGACTCTTTTTTTGCTTATTTTCCCAAATAGTTTGTATATTATTAGTATCAACTGTTCTTTAAAGATTTATATATATCAGAGCACTGTTGGAAAATTCTGAGATTCTAAGGACATGTGACTGAACATTGAAGATCAAGTGATTACAGATAAAGAAATAATCATTTTACTTGACCCTGGACTAAAAGAGCCAATGACAAAATAGATCTTTAAAAATTAGCAACCCAACTTCTGCATCTCTTCTCTTTTCTATAGATTGTTCTAGGATGATTCAAATCTCTCCTTGGGTATATAGCACTTTACTTTTATTTATTCATCTCCAAGCATGGAAAGGGGGCAGCTGGGTAGTTCAGTGGATTAAGAGCCAGGCCTAGAGATGGAAGGTCTTAGGTTCAAATCTGACTTCAGACACTTCCCAGCTGTGTGATCCTGGGCAAGTCACTTGACCCCCATTGCCTACCCTTACCAATCTTCTACCTTAGAGCCAATACACAGTATTGACTCCAAGATGAAAGGTAAGGGTTTTTTAAAAAGCATGGAAAAACTTGAAATAGAAAAAAAAAGTTTAATGTAGTTTCCTTCCATTTTTGAGCCTTCTTAAGTTGCTTTGAAAAAGTCTTGTTAATATCTCCTCAAATGAAATTCTTATTTATATAAGTTGTCATTCACTCTCAGTTGCATCATGACCAAAGATTACGTCTTCTAATTTCATGGCATTAGTATGATTTCATAATATACTACTATATTTCCTAACATATTAGGATAAAGTCACCAATTTAATCTTCCCTTGACTCATAATCCTAGCCTTATCTCATGAATTTGACCAAAATCATTTACTGAATCTTTAATATAATATTTAGTAATATTCTCACTCAATTGACAGTGTAGTTTCCTTTTAGCAAAAATATCCTATTTGACCAAATGCCCTAAAATTGAGTAAATAGCCTATTTATTTATCTATGAATTACATACATCCACTGCTGTACTAATATTTATAAAACTTACTCAAAAATAGACATTTGAGAAAAAGATGAAATGGAAAAGAAACAATACACAATCCTAAAGTCATTAGAGTGCTTCTGGAATTTTTAAGCAAAGGAGAGACAATAAATTCTCCCAACAACTAGGAAATTAAGAAAATGGGTGAGAAGGGATGGAATGATATAATCGATTGAAAGCCTAATCCACTGATATAGCTTCATACTCTGAGAGTCACTATTCTGTCCAAAATGAAAATTTGTAGTTGGCTCTTTGTTATCAGGTACTTCCTCTAATTACAGAGCCCAGACTCCAACAGGTTATTTCTACAGCCATTGGGTGAACTAAAGATTAGAGGGAGTGAGGGGAATTTTCCCAGTGGTATTGACACAACTGCACTTTCTAGTGAGTAATTTAGATTATAAATCAGAGAGGAATGGTAGACTCAGAAGCAGAATGTTGGAGGTTGCATAGCAAGAAAGGGAGGGGAAGTTATAGAGTGTTATGGGGGAAAAGTAGATATGACTGTATTGAAAACAAAATTTTAATTGGCTATTATGGCAAGTGTAGGATTGGTATTAACATATAAAATGGTATTAACTACCATTTTATTCTTTGAATGTTTGATTTCACTCCTTGGAATTTAGTCAAGACCCTGTCACTATGACTAGAGAATATGTATAAGACATTATAGATTCTTATCTCCTAAAACCACAATTCATAGGCTCCATGGACATATTTTCTAGAGGAAACTAATATATTTCTTTGAGGTCAGGTAGCCACAAAGAATCTCCTCCACTAACCAGGAGAACACTATTTAATATGCTATCATTGGAATCAATCATGCCATACATAGAGGGGCACATCTGTTGCTTTCAGTATCTTAACCAGGTGATAATTTTGCTCCTGGGAAGAGTGATCACTGCCATTTTTTTTACCTAAAATCCAAGGTCTTTTTCCTTCTACTTCTCTTATAGAAAAATTCATAGACCCCCTACTTAATTCCAACTAAGAGCCTCTCATTTTGTTTTCCCTTTTACAGTTGTCATTAGGAAGCCTCTCATCCTCCCAGGATTTATGGCTATTTTGCCAACTCCTGGGGATTAAATTCAGTCTCTTCTCGGTTATAAGTACCCTTAGGTTTATTTTCTTTTCTCAGGATTTATATTTGTGGAGCAGAATTCGACTTCTCTATGAGAGATATCAAACTAACTCATGATAATCAACTAAATACCTCTTGATTTCAAACTCTAAGTGTTATATAATATAATATATGTAGCAGTTATTTGCCAAGCAACCATGAAAATACACTTTGTGGTTTTCAAGTTTTTGTACTTCTCTTTTTCCAGAGAAATGATTATGCTTAAGGAAAGGCTGAAACAAGACAATTCCTAGGGCAAGTCTTTTTCTCCCTTTCTTGCCTTCTCAACATATTTTTCCCTTTCATATACTATTACAGCATCAGAGGATCTCCCTAATACTCACAAGGAAAAAAAAAGGTAATGTAATAAATTGTGAAAAAATTTACAGGATTACTTTCTATTAACTGTACCTAAAAGTGAAATTATTAAGTGTTTACTGTACCTGACCAGTACAATAGATATCCTATTTCTCAAAAGAATAATCATTATATACACACATATAAAGGTTATAATTTTATATATGTTATGTATAGATATAGTTATATGTAATGGCTTTATATATAATAGACATAATGGCATACTGTATACACTTTATATAATTTTTTGTTTTAGTAATTTTAAATAAGAAATGGAAAGGAGACAAAAGACAACAAAATGTTGTTAACATTTTAACCTTTGACAAGGTTAAAAACAAGAAATTAAGAGTGAATATTTTTATACACAGGAGAACAGGCAGAATTTGTAGTTTTAGGAGGTCTTTGGCAATTCTTCAGATAAATTTTGCTTCAGGGAGGTAAGGATAAAATAGTATAGTTTTCTCATAGGCAGTTCAAATGTTTTTGCAAACAGAAGATGATATAATATAATAGACCACCCTACTTTATAGAATTAATGACTTTAAAGTGCTGTGCCTCAGAATGTTAGATTTTTCTATTTACCAAGACATCTTGTAAAGTTCACAAAAGAAGTTCCAATTATCATTTCATGAAGACTCACTGATTTCCAGAAGATCATTTATAAGGAACAGGATGCAGAGTAGAAAAAAATTCTAGTATTTGAGTGGTAAAGTTTGGTTTTCAAACCCACTTCAGTCAATTACTATCTGTGTGACCTTAAGCAAGTCACTTAAACTACTTGTCACTCAAGTTCCTCATTTGTGGGAAGGAAATGCTAATAAGTATATGAAGAACAAATGATATTAGCTTTATAATTCCTTCAAAAAATATAGAGTTCTATTTATAAAAGATGATTCATTTTTTATTTCATTAACTTATTGGTTGTCTCACTATCACTGGTTAATTTGGGTAGATTTTTCTTTTAGTGGTTTACATTCTCAACACTGGTTATGATCTTTTTGTATCAATGAGCCTGTCAAAGTCTTGAATTTCAAATGGACACAGTGAAATTTGTTTCTTAAAAATTGTTATTAAGTGATAAAACAAGGAATTACAGGAATGTTTTAATATGAGAATGATGTCTGGGAGGATGAAAGGAAAAGAATATATGAAGAATTTAGGCAATGTAAAAACAAAACATATTATTTATTGCAAATTATAAGTTTTTTAACTGCAGACTCCTCTTCCCATGTGGGGAAGCTATCTATTTGATACAGTTGGGGGTATGAGGAAAAGATAACAACATAATTCAAATTTACAAGTCCAGTATATACAGTAAAAATTATATTTAGCTAATAGCTAGAATCTTATTTTTATTTTTAATGAGAAAATATCACTTGTAATTTTATTCATTTATTCCATATTTTTCCTTCAAAATTTTTTCTTTCTCAAACCACTTGCGTTTGCTATCATTTTATTCCCTGACAATTTTTTAAATCAATACAAATAGTTTGAGTGTATTCACAGTGGTATAAAAGGATTTCTGTTAGGGAAACATTTATTTTGGGGGATTTCTTTTGAAGGAAAAAGAAAGTAAAGTGTTTCTTTCCTGCTGTTTTGTACTTGAAGAAAAACAAATTTGAAGAGCATAAAATGCTGGCAAGGAAAAATCATTTTGTATGTTTGTGTGTGAATCTATCTTTAATTACTCTTCAAAGAAAGTTTTAATATTATTATTCTCATCTTTAACAAAATTTTCCTCATCATTAGTCTTTATTTTTTCCTTACTTAATCATTAATTGAATACTTGGTGGATACAAAGTAGTGTTCTCATGGCTACAAGAGTAAGGAAAAAGGAAAAAAGAAGAGTGTTTGTCCTTAAGGACTTTATAACCTATTGGAAAGAAATAAATGGAAAAAATATATGTGAAAACATATTCAAAAAAGAAAATATTGAATAATTGTTTATGAAGTACTTAACAATGTACTGTAAAAGTTAAACCTAAATATGTAGAGCATGTGTAATAAAATAACAACTAGGATGAGATGATAATAAAAGAACATTATTGAGAGGAAACAGGAATAGTTCTTGGAAGAATAGCAGGGACACAGGGTGTATGGAGTATTCAGGGAGGAATAGCACTTCTAGTATGAGGGCCTATAGAGAACCCCTTTTGGGGCTACTTATTCACCTTTCTCCTGTGGCTTCAAGAAGCTGTAGCAAGCACAACAACCATGCCCTACTCAAACTGTTTTAGCAGATGGACTAAACTATGTAGAAGGACTCAAACCTTCTGTGAGTTAGGGCACAGGTCTATGCCAAATATGTGAAGTTTTTATATGTGAAAACATGTATGGAGATATCCATTCTCTTTATAAACCTATGTTTGGGTTCGCTAACACTAGACTTTTCCAATTACAGAATCTCCACCTACACAATTAGTCTGATCATATTTTAAAATACTATTTCTATTATTACAATAAACATGTGGTATTAAACTCTCATCTGTGGCTCCCAAGAACCAGTAGCATGTGTAACAACCACATCATGGTAAATACATCTTGGAAGATGTGCTAAACAAGGATGAAGATAATTGCTAGATTTCAGATCTTTTGGTGACTTAGAAAAATGTTTACCCGAAGATTGTGATAACTTCTCTTGGTGAAATGTATGGATGAGAACAATTTGTTCTAAAGGCCATGAACGCAGCTAAAGCAGGCTCTGAGGAGCACTTAGAGGTTGGTCAGACATTGAAGACAGAATCGAATTGTATTGAATCCCTGGCCATCATCTCTTGTCTTGACTTTTGTCTTACCACTAGGCTTGGATGCCTCTAGAAGAGTGAGGCTGATGACCAACTCTGTACAACTCTGTCTGACTTAAATCCAATTCACGTATGAGTCAATACATCCTTCCATGATGTCATTAGGACTCTTGGAAAATGAAGGATAAGCAAAAGAATGGACCCAGACATAGAGTTGAGAAAAAGAACAATATTTAACAGAAACATCCTGGTCTAGTTTAAGATATTCTTCCAGAATAACTAGGCATGAAGTTGAGTAGTTATAATCAAGTAGGAGGATGATATTATTCACATCTATCATATTACTATTCAGTTATCAAGACATCTTTTCTGTCCCTTCATCTTTCCCACAATGAGAGCTCCATTTCACTAGACTTTTGATGAAGGGATAGGGGAAGTAGAACCTAAATTATCTTTTAGCCCAACACCCTTATATCTCTGACCCAAGGGTAGCTGAAGACAGAATATGAAGTAGGTGACACTGAACTTTATACATCATGAGTAAGACATTTTTTCATTCTGTGAGTTAACTCTAGTTCTGGAATTCACATATTGGAAGTATTCTTCATCCTTTCATTCAGTTGATGCCTATTCCCAGGACATCTGTTTAAGAAGAGTGCCCAGACTAGTGAGTTCTTAATTTCTCTCTGGACTGTACTTTGAGCTTTCACTACTGAACCCCTGATCAATTATTCTATTTTCAATTGTTTTAAATGTATTATTCCTCTCTATCGAAATATACATACCTGGAAGCAGTTTGTTTTTCAGCTTCTGTTTGGATACTCATACGTTTTGCCTGTAAAAAGTGCTTAATAAAGACATGCTGAATTGATTAAAGAATTTAAACTCAAAATATGGGCTCAAGAAATGCTAAATACCCTGAAGTCATAGGATTTAATCATTTAACATAATAGTGATGTACACTTCTATGGATAATTGTGTAATTGTTTTTAGTTGGAAGAGAGTTCTTAGAGATAATTTCCAATTTCATTATGTAAATGAGAAAAATGAGAACTCAAAAAATTTGAATGATTTACTCAAAGTCACAAAAATAAAGAACAGAGCCATGACTCCAATTTAAGTCTTTTGAGTCAAAATTCAATTTAATAAATGTTATGTTCTTGCTATATGTAAGTTACAATGTTAGGCTCTGGGGATTCACAATGAAGACACAAATGAAAGAGTCCATTCCCTCCAGAATTTTACATTTTATTGGAGGGGAATGACATATATACAAGCAGACAGAGTAAAAAGCTAATTAAGGGTGGACAGAGAACTAATAACTGGAAGAGATCTGAAAAGGTTTCAGGAACACTGTGGTATCTTATCTTAGCCTGAAGCATTTGGAGAAGGGGATATAAAACCAAACATTCCCCACAAAAGTCTCTTTGTGAGATTGCATAGAGGTAGGATATGACTATCCAAGCTTGGTAAAAGTTGATAGTTAATTTTACTTGACACTTAAATTTCATGAAGAGGGGTCAAAAGGGAAAAAAAGGGAAAAGGAGACTGGGGGTATATTATGGAAGGATTTTATTATCTCCTAAAAGTTTTATAGTTTCATCTTATAGGTGATGAAGAGTCACTGAAAGTTTTTGAGCATGGAAGTGACAGAATGTGATTGTCACTGAAGATTATTTTTTTTTACTACTTTGTGGACAATCAATGGGAGAGGGGAAAAGACTGAAAGCAAGAAGACCAGTTAGGAGGCTATTACAGTAATACATAGTGAGACTTGCCTTTGGAACATGCTCAGATTTCTTAACATGGAGGCACCCTTAAAGGGACTTGCCCGTTGAGAAGCTTGTCTTCTGAAATTCCCAGGTTGATCCTTGTCCCAATCTGAACAATCAACCTTCAAGTACCTTTCAACCATCCAAGCTAGAACTGAGATAATTACTTATCCAATCACCCTAGTCTCTGGCTATTGCATTTAGGTCCTTCCAAGCCACCTTAAACTGTGGTTAGTGCAGGGTTCCCAAACTACAGTGAACTGTGGTGGACAGGCAGATGTCTTTTCTACTCCTTTAAAATGTATTTGAGGGATGAAGTCAAGATGACGGCTTAGAAGTAGCAAAAGTGATTCCTCAGTGAAAACCCTTCCATACCAATCAAAAACAAAGTGCTTCAAGGGGGACAGAAGATCAAATACAACAGGACAGAGCTTGATTCAACTTAAAGGTATGCAGAGAAGGTTGAATTCTCAGGTTTAAGGAAAAGAAAGAAGGAAGGTCTCAGGGTCCCTCCCCCACCTACTGTGCTGAGATTTGGATGGTCTGTGGGATCTTGGGGTGAGGGCTCCAGGCCAGAATAATGCTTTGCTACCACAGTTACATGAGACTCAGGGCTCTGGACACAGCTGGCAGAGAGGCAGCTGGAGGAGAGGAGCAGAGAGGAGGGCAGCCTAGTCACAGTCTTCAGCCATCACTGACATTGAAATCCTACCTCCCACCAGAAATGTACCAACCACGTGCCCAAAATCAACTAATGGTTGAGGTAGTTGCCACTTTAAGGACAGGAGACTATTCTGGGGACAATGATCACATTATTAATAGTGTTCCTCTTCTAAATGTACACAATTTTCTTTGTTTGGGGTGGAGTGGTCATTCAAATAGATCTTCATAAGAGATTCTATCATTTCTGCAAAATCCACTCCTTTTCCATATTCCCCCATTCCTATTTAAGGAACCAATCTCTCATGTTTGACACCCTTCTCTACACTCACTCTACATCACCTTTGCTTTAGGTCTTTACTGCTTCTCACCAATACTAATATAATCATCATCTAAATAGTTTCCCTGACTCTAGTCTATGTCCAGGCCAATCCATCTTCCACGTAGCTGCTAAAATTAATCTTTCAAATAGCATATATGACTATGTCCTTTTCTTTACTCAATTAATTCTAGTGGTTCTCTACTTATACTAGAACCAAATATTCCTTCATTCATCTCATACTTTAAAATTTTTGTGTGTTTAAATTCAAATAATCTGTGTATTTATTAGCACAGCAATACATGTATGTTTTATAAATAAATATATACATAGTAGGCAGGCATACTCATTTCTTTTTAGACTGATCGAGTGAGAGCAAAGAAATTTAAACAGTGTAGAAAGTTCTGGAGTATGAAGTAGCAGAAGAAAAAGTTCATAATTTAGCATATAGTTTCTCAGGAAATAAGGAAGTATGGAAAATGATGAGGAAAAACATGGAGTGCAAGAGATTTGAAGGGGAAAAAGAGGCTTAGATTATATGCTGAGGAGAGTGGCATGAAAAGTCAATAATGAAAAAATAGAAACTTTGTATGGAGTCTCCACTGAGGTTAGATGGTATGAATGTTTACTGGAACCAGTGCATATTCAACATCCTAGAAGAATAAAGAAATGATAAGAATAAACCAGAGTTGAGAACTCGCAGATTGAATAGTGCTACATTAAGGGGATGAAGTAGTAAAGGAAAGAACATAGTAGAACTGATTAACTATAGGATCAGACTTGTAAAGAAAATAAAAATGAGGGGAAAACAGTGATTATGGTTGGGGAGGGTTGGAAAGAGTGGAAGTTTCAGTAAAGAAAAGTAAACAATTTCATTATAGTCAATGGCATAAGTGTTAGGAGGTGACATTGTATAGTGGAAAGAATATCACATTTGAAATCTCTACTAAAGTATGAGAGTAGAGGATTAGTTGAGGGAACAACAACAAAATAGAATAAAAACAAAACCTTTGAGCAAGGAACTAAACTTCTCAGAAAGAAAGAAGACCTATGGACCTCAATACAACATATAACAAAAGCAAGGATGTGGAACAAATGACATAAATGGGCTGAGTCAATCTCAAAGGAAGAGAGGTAGTTGAATGTTGGTTGCAAGAAGAAAGTTAAGAATTGTCTCTTAATTAAAATAAGTATATCATTCCTCCCTCCTGGCCCAATATTTTGGAAAATATGATAGAAGAAAATAGGAATAATAAAATGGATGTCTAGGAACACAATGTCTTCTGGACACGAATAGATTTCCATGAGTACTGAAAACTGGACTGTGTTTGTAAAGAAAAGCCTAAGTATGAATGGAAGAATGTTAAAAATAGAGCCATCACAGTTTTCATAGGAAAAAAAAAAACAAGCTGTCTAGAGTCATAGGAAAAAATGCTCCAAATTACTATTGATTAGAAAAATTCAAATTAAAACAACTCTGAGGTACCATCTTACACATATCAGATTGGCTAATATGATAGAAAAGGAAAATGAGAAATATTGGAGGGGATGTGCAGGAAAATTGGAACACTAATACACCATTGGTGGAGTTGTGATCTGATCCGACCATTCGGTAGGACATCTTGGAACAATGCTCAAAGGTCTCTAAAATTATGCATATCCTTTGATCCAACAATACTTTGCTAGGTCTGTATCCCCAGAAAAATATTTTTAAAAGGAAAAAGGGCCAATTTGTACAAAAATATTTATTATAGTTCTTGTGGTAGCAAAGAATTGGAAAGTGAGGTATTGTCTGCCAACTAGGGAATGACTGAACAAGGTGTGATATATGATATTGATGAAATACCATTGAGCTATAAGAAAATTATTTCAGAAAACTCTGGAAAGACATATGAATTGATGCAAATTTGTGAGTAGAACCAGAAGAACATTTTACATAGTGACAGCATTATTTCTTGTTGAATAACTGAATCACTTAGTTATTCTCAGCAATTCCATGTTCTAAGATAGTGATGGACAAACTTTTTAAAGAAGGGGCCAAAGGAAAGGAAATGCTTATCTGTCAGTCTGTTTCTAAGGCAACTCTTTCTAAATTTCATTGTATTGTATCCTACTCATTGTATTTGTCAGATTAGGAATAATGTCACCCGGCTGGATAGAACATTTCAGGGACAGCAGGCCGCAGTTTGCCCATCACTGTTCTTAGGGAATCCCAGAGACTCATAATGAAAAATGTCATCTGTCCTTTGAGAAAGAATTGATGGAATCTGAATACAGATATACTGTATATCATTTTCTCTCTTTTCCTCATTTCATTTGAGATCTCTTCCATAAAATAACTAATATGAAAAATTGGTTTCCCTGTTTGAACATGTAAAATCTATTTTAGATTACTTACTCTCTCAGGAAAGGGAAGGACAGGGAGAGAGGGAAGGAGAGAGAGGGAGAACATATCAGAAAGGAGAGAATTTGGAACTCAAAACTTGGAAAAAAGAATGACTTTATATGTAATTGGGGAAAATTGTTTTATATGTAACTGGGGAAAAGATAAAACATTATCTAAAAAAAGAAAAGAAAAAAAAACAATAGAGCCATGGGTTCCAAAAGAAGATATGCAAGTAGTTAAAAGACAAAGAAAAGATTGGTACAACTGAGCTGGCTATGGATAAGAGCTGCAAGGGAAAGTAAAGGTAGTAAATTTAAATCATTGGTATCAGGGGAGCAGGACATATCCATTTGTTCCCCATAATAGTTGAATTTCTGTGCTTTCCTGAGTCCTATAATGATGATGAAAGATATAATGTATCTGTTTCTCCTTCAAACACTTGGGAACTAAGCCTAATAATAGAAGTCTAATACCCAAAGTACTGGCCTAAATTCACACATGATTTTTGTTTAGTACTTATATTAGAAGATGGCAGAGGACGAAGAATACCTAGAACACGTATCCCTAGGATGGGCACTTTGCACAATGTCTAGTGACAGATCTTAGGCCATGATCCACTTAGCACTCAGTCTTGTCCCTGAGGTTCCCCCTAAGGATGCTCTAGTCCTTTGCCTGCCATCTTTGTATTTCTCCTTCCAAAGCCGGACTCCAGGAAAAAAAAAATATTTTGCTTTGTTTAATTATTTGTTTTTAAAGTGTGATATTCTTTCCACTCCTACAATGTGACACATAGGTGATGTTGGGCAACAACTACTGAAACTGCTAAAGCCCCAGCCAATCATGGTGCTGTGGAACTCTTCTCCAGTGCTATTTTCCACTCTACCTTACCTGCTGTTAGGTTAATTTGAGACACATTATCTATTTGTCTCTGTTGTTATTTGTTATTGCATTTGGGACCAGCTGGTTATATGTTGAAGTGAAGTTGTTATGATGTGAGACCTAGGTAACAGTTTTAGGCCTTGTTGAGGAAAATTGAATTGTACAAATTTGAAGGCAACAGGAACAAAAATAAAACCTCTTTTAATAAGGTAAAAGGATTTAATAATTTAAATTTTATTATTTATTTAATAATTTTAATAAGGTAAAAGGATAAAAAAGGTTTAAGGATAGGTAAAAGTATAGAATAGATATAGCTATAGATATAGATATAGATAGATATTGCCTCATTATATTTCTTCAGATCACGCTTCCAACTACTAGTTCACTTCCAGTCTATTGAGGCTGGAATCAGACTTCTAGGCCTTGCTAGGCTCAAACCTAGGCCACTCTGCAACACTCAAGAGTGAAAACGCAGTTTTCTTCTTTTCTTCACTGTTGGTGTTCTTCCTTCAACTAATTCCCAAAACTCCAAACTTTCTGTTTTCCCAACTGTCACTCTGAAAATACAGACTACCCTAGAGAGTCACAGTTTTCCAGCTCCTCCTAAATCAGATATACTCAGGAGTGTGTCCCAAGTACAGCTGGTCACCAACAGACTCTGTACCTCAGGATTCCCTGCCAGGAACCTTGCCCAAGATGCCAAGCTGGGCCTAAGACAGTGATCTGGCAGTATTTCTCCTTCTGTCCTTAGTCACTAAACCTCTTAATTAAATCCTGAATCTATTATATTCCTAATAATGCATAAAGAACTCTACTCACAAACAACTCTGTGGGAGAGATAGAGCCAATATTGAGGGTAGAAATTGAACCTGTGATTTAATTGCTATAGATAACTTCTGGGTGAGAAAAAAATCCCTTTACTAACATAGATCATTACTTTCTCTGAAACTTAGTCTGACAGAGATGTCTAAAACATGGAAATGTAACGTGACTTGCCCAACATCACCTATGTGTCACATTGTAGGAGTGGAAAGAATATCACACTTGAAATCTCTACTAAAGTATGAGAGGAGAGGATAAGTTGAGGGAAGTAATTAATAAGGTTGTAATTTGACCAGTAAATGAGGTTAGTCAACCTAATTTCTTTTGGTGATGACTCCTCTCAGGCACAGAGAACTACATGGCTGCTCCCAGGCCTTAGACTCTTTGGAACACAATCTGACCTCTCGATCTCAACACAACAGGTTTATTATCACTGATAGTTGATTGGGAAAGGATGGAGAGCCAGGGAAGTCCCTAGGCTAATGGAAACTATACTTGTCCCAGAACCCACTGACCCTGCAAAGGGTCTCTTTGATCTCCAACAGAGTTGGAGCAACTCTGACTTCCTCTCTGTCAGATTCCCAAATTTCCTGTCTAACTACCTAGTCTGAGCCCATCCAAATAGTCTTAGAAGTAAGGTCAGAGCTAGTTGCAGGACCAGAAGGATGATGACAGGAATGATCTAGTCACCACAGTCTGTAGGCTGAGCCCACTGAGGTAACTAAGAAGTCCAGGCCAATTTCACTGGTAGTTTCTTCTTGGGAATTCAATAGATGTCAATGAGATGTCTGGGATCAATCAGGACCAACAGGAACCAAAGCAGACAATTCAGGTAGATCTCACACTGGATCAGGAGAGAGCTAAGTTCAGAAGCTGTATACTACTTCACAACCTCCTAACTCTCCCCTCAACTGCCAGTCCAGCACCTCAGAACCCTCACTGAGAATTCTGAGCTTCCCTCTCACACATTCTGTTTTCTGCATCCAAAACACTTCTGTATCCTCATCTCTGGCCCTTCACATTTACCCAAATTCCTCCCCTTCAGAATGTAGGAATCCCTAACTCGAATCTTTGCTCTCTCTTCATTGTAGCAAACTTCCTCTCCAATGCAGATAATATTCTATATATTTGTATACATATAGATGAGGAACCTGAGAGTCGAAGCAGTAGGATGGGATGCTCAAGTATCAGAGGTAAAGGCACCACTCGACACAGCTATTCTCACTCGTTCTCTTATGCTTTCATTCTACCAACATGTTGGAGCCGTTGAAAAATGTAGGGACGCTTGAGTTCTCTAATGTAGTGATCATGGAGTAATGGAAACAGATGGGCAAGGGCTCAACCTTCCAATGGTAAACAGTTCGTAACTGCGCTGGAGATTAAGCGCTGATAAGAAGCAGTTTAGTACTACTGAGAAAGGTTCTTTGACTGATGAACACAGAATCAGTCCTGGGCCTGCCAATTAATGTACTCATCTAATTCTACTATTCCAGATGCCAATTATCAAAAGCAATCCAAATCCTTTATCTCTGTCTTCTGTGCTCTGAACAAATAAAGTGATATTAATTACCAACCTTGCAAAAGGTTTTCAAAACTCGCATGGCCCACAAACCATTCCACTGGGCCCACATCACATTTAGCAACAGCACCTGCTTTCCTCATCTGTCTCTCCTTCTGTCAAGTGAGGAAAACCCAGAGTCTGCCTGAAGCGAATCCCAGGGAATTTCCCCAGAAATACGGAGTCTTATAAAAACCAAGCACTTTCTTGATTTCTAGGTCTGCTTCTATTTCTTGTAGGACTTGAGCATATGGTTGGATAAACATTTATAAGCGATTGCTGGTTCCTTGTCCTTGAATATTTGTCTTTCCTCTAATTATTAGAGTAGTCATATTTCCTCAATTAGGCCAGTTTTTTTGTTTGTTGGTTGGTTGTTTTTTTTAATGAGTACCATGAGTTACTAGATGCCCTTTACCATTTATCTTTCTCTAGGTGGTAAATAATCATTTCTTTGCTTGGGGTCTTTCAGATTCAGGAACTATACATGATTGGTCACTACATCCCTCATCATTTTAACTGACATGCCTTTGACAGGATAGAGATTAAGGAGGATAGATTGCCTTCATTGCCTTTCCAATTCAATATTCCTATATTCTGAGGACAACTAGAGTTAAGGCACCTCCAGAAATTCACAGGCTGACCAAAAAGGTAGACTAATGGAATTCTGCAATCTTTCGGTACATGATTAGACAATTAAATTCAACAGTAAGTTTAACTTGTACTTTCTTTGGGAAAGAACTTTTTTTTTTTTTTTAAACCCTCACCTTCCTTCTTAGAATAAGTACTGAGCAGTAAGGATAGGCAATGCAAGTTAAGTGACTTGCCCAGGGTCATGCAGTTATGAACTGCCTGAGGCCAGATTTAGGACCTAGGACCACTTCTAGGCCTGGCTCTCAACTCACTGAGCTACCCAGCTGCCTACAAGAAAGAGCGTTTTTAGAATCAACTTTAGTACTGAACCTTCTTTCTAAACTCTCAGGTCATGTCTAATTATTTGTGAACAAATCAACAATTTTCTTTTAGATTGATTTCTTTTTTTTTTTCAGTCATAACACTAGCCAATTTCCAATCTATCACATAGGGAGCAGCCATAATTAATTATAAAACTAATGGCTGATTTGTATATTCATAAATAAACAATCTCAGCCAGGAAGATTTCAGAGGGTCCAGAAGAAAATATTAAACAAATTTTAACTATATGAGGTAAAATAACCTTAAATATCTACCATTAAAGCACATTTTGCCTTTTTCTGCTACTTAGAAATAAAAATGAAATATAAAGATATTAAAGATAAGGCTGATGACTATTTTTGTTAGCTAAAAGAGGACTTTGCAAAGACTTTCATAAATCATATAATTATTGAATGTCTTAAGTTAAAAAAGTCCCAATCTTTTTATGTCAATATATGTATAGATATAAAAGACATGTAATATATGTATATGTATATATATATATATATATATATTTTTTTTTTTTTTTAAACCTTTAAAGCCTTCCATATTAGAGTCAATACTGTGTATTGGTTCCAAGGCAGAAGAGTGGTAAGGGCTAGGCAATAGGGGTTTAAGTGACTTGCTCAGGGTCACACAGCTAGGAAGTATCTCAGGCCAGATTTGAACCTAGGACAGTCTCTAGGCCTGACTGAGCTACCCAGCTGCCCCCTCAATATATATTTTTTGGTTATAATTTTTTTCTAATTTCAACCACTTTCACTAAATTTTTACAATACATTCAAAATGGCAATTAAGTCATTCTGATTTTTCTTTCCAGTAAAATCATTTTCCTGTTTGATGGAGTTGAATGGATTCAGTAACTGTTTGGCATCAAGTAGGTGAATGCCTCATTCCTTTCATTAGCAATAACCCATATGAATATTAAATGATTATCTCCTTAATTTCATAGACCGCTTTGCTTTATTATGTATTCATCATATTTGCTTTACTCAACTCTAGAGTAAAATAAGTTCTATGATCTGATATTTCCTTTCCTGCTGCCAAGAGGAAGAAAGGAAGAAAAGGGAAGGAAGGAACAAAAGAAAGAAAAATATCTCTGTACTCTGGTCAGTCTTTTGTAAGTTTGATGCTATGTTTAGAGTTCTCAAATTCAGAAGACAACAGCAGTGTTTTAACTCATTTCTGCCTTTTGTTTAAATTTCAGTTTAATTTGGCTGAAATTGAGGACATTAAGGAATTATTAATTGGAATTCAATCTCTATGCCTTTCTTTAATTCTTTGATTTTTTTCATTTTTGAATTTAAATATCTGGAATTACATAATTTTGTTCAGCATTTTTTTGATTTTAATACAACTTATTAGCTTATTCTTATGTTATTATTTTTCCATTGTTTGGTGGTTTGAATTCAACTCCTTAAATTCACTTTTTAAATCATTTTATGTGCATCTTTTAATTTCAAGTAAATTCAGAATTTTGTTTAGCCTCTAATATTTATTATAATGTATTTTGTGTTTAGGTGTATTTCTTATAAATAGCAGGTTGTAGGTTTTTGGCTTCTGCCCAATCTGTGATTCTTTTTTCATTTTTTAAAAAAAAATCCATTCGCTTTTAAGGTTATGAGTGTTTGGTTTATATATACCTGCATCTGTCTCTAATATTCCTTTTTTATATTTTAATTTTTGTTATCATTATTCTATTTCCACTGTATAAATACTAGTTCGCAGTTATTTTGTTCAATCTATTATGAAATAATACTTTCTCCACAGAGTATGTTTCCCCCACTCTCCTTCATGTCCTACAGCTTACTTGTCCCCATTTTCTCTCATAATGAATTTTTACTGAACTTATTATTTATTTCTTCCTTTTATCTCCCTATCTATTCCTCTCTTTTCTTCCTTCTCAGTTAAGTAACTGAATAAAGTTACCTTTTCCTCTCCCACCTTTAAACTTACTTTGTTTAGTATTTTTCTTTTCTTTTCATTTTTCACCTTTTCTCTTTAAAAATATTGCTTTCTATTCTTTTTCTGTTCTGTTTTCTAAACTTTAGATTTCTTGATTAATGATCCTTATATCTATTTGTTCATTTTTTTAGTCTACGTATTCTTCACAGCATTCAAATTTCCAAAGTACATATTTTGAATTCTCTCTTCTAGTGTATCTGAGTTTTGATTTTCACATTTTACACATTCATTTTTCTTTCCTTTGATGCCTCACCCTTAGAAATATCAATTACTTTGAGAGATATAGAGGGTATAAGTATTTCCCAATGGTAGACATTTCTCTGTGTCCTTTGTTGTGCCATTAATTTACTAATCCCTGTCTTCCCATGATCTTTTTTTTCCCTCTCTTCATTCACCATGTAATCTCCTCTCTGGGTCTATGTACTCCCATCTTTCTGGATGTCATTTGCTACAAAGAGCTCTGATTCCATTTGTCTTTTAGGTAGGATGCTACTCATAGAAGCACAGTACTTTTTTAGAGGTAATGGTCTCTCTAAAGATCAAATCTTTGCATATTACACCAATTGCTGAGTCTTCATTCCTCATTTTGTAATACTTTTCCTAACCCTTTCTCTATGAGTGTTCTTCAGTGGGAACTCTTCTTATCACTGAAATGACATTTTCTTCTTTCTATCCCCTCTTTGGCATAGCAAAGTGGTATAGCGGTTTGAGTACAGGATCTGGAGTCAGGAAGACTCATCTTCCTGAGTTCAAATCTGGCCTCAGACACTTACTCTCTGGCCCTAAGCAAGTCATCTAACCATTTTTCCTCACAGTTTAAGTGAATTGAGGAATGAAATGGTAAACCTCCCTAGTATCTTTTTGCCAAGACAACTCCAAACGAAGTCACAAAAAATTGAACATAACTGAAAACAACTGTACACTAACACCCCATTTTATTCTCTCCCTTTGTTAACTTATCTATTCTCTTATAGATGAGGGATTATTTTCCTTTCATTGTTTACCACTGAGTCGAGTATGGTACATTATGCCTTTCCCTCCAACTTCTTCTCTTTTTGTACTTTCCATTCTTCAATTTAGTCCACCTTAATGACCTTGATTCACCTAAGGCAGGGTGTTGTGAAGTCTTGTTAAAAATGGAATGGTTGATATTTTACAACTGGCTCTCAGGGGAAAAAAGTACACACAGGACACTTTTCAATTTAATCTGGATTATTAACATTTCTCCATCAATTTTGAAATTTGCTGCTTCCTTAGGTATAAATGGTCACACTAAAATTTTAATACTCAGCTTCTGTGAACTAATTGAATTGGCTCCACCACACCCATGGACTTAATCCAGGGTGTTTATGGTTCCTTCTTCCATCAACATTTCTATTTAAATTCTATTTTAATCATTATCTTCCAGTGTTGTAGATTAAGAAGTAAATCTTGTAATGGTTTCTCTATTTTTAGTTTATTGATATTATTGTTTTATTCTACTACACTTGTTAATGCCACTGTTTTGTCCCAAAAATTATTTTTCATTTCCTAGTCTGTGTGGGAAAAATGGTTTATTATATTGTTCAGGAAAAAAATTTATACCCCTTAAAGTCAACCTTATTAAGTTAAAGTTTTCCACACCCAGGATGTCAACCAATTCAAATAACTCTTTAGGAATGCTGGAAATGGCTATGGTAGGTATGTTGGTAATACAAGATATTCCTCTGATTTTGGATCCACACAAAGCATTCTTGTTGTGGATTACCATAACCAGGACTCATGAGGAGTCCACATAATTTTGTGTTTTGGGTAACCTTGTTTTGTGGTTTACCTTGATTCCTATGAAGGTTCTAGTTTCTAAATACTATAAAATATAACCTTCTAGATTTGGATAAGAGGGAGCCACACCTCAAACAATTTAATAAATTTCTTCCTAAAACTATTTGAGATTTGGGAGTCTGTTCTCATAAATATCCATTTGGTTTTTTTTCCCTTTTTTTTCAGGAGTAATTTATTTCATTACTTGATTCTTTCCTAGTTATTACATTTGTTTACCTTATTCAAATTTTGTTGTCTGTTATGTTTGCAAAACAAATAATCAGTTCAGATCTGGTTTTCTTTATAGGAATACATCAAATACCTCTTTTTTATTTAACATTTTTATTCTCATTAATAGTTAACCTCACATTTGTGCAGTATGTCACTGTAGATTACATCTTGAGCTCTTTTGTCCTTTGGGACATTATTATTATTTTATTCATTTTTTGTCATTTCTGGGTGAAGAATAGTCTGTAATTCAAATTACCTTTCCTGAATTTTTCCCATTTTTTGTCATTGAAATTGCTAAATATAACCACTATGTTACTTATTTTTTGCAACATAGATTTTATTGTTATTATTATTACTCCCCGGAAGTAATATATGTATTCATTCTTTTAATTGACACCTTTTTCTGTCTGAACACTTTTTTTATATCATGCCATTCAGTATGATGTTCAGATTTCTTGACTTGTCATATTCTTGAAGATGTATAATTCTTAAATTGATTCAGTGCATCTTGTCTTTAAGATAAATATGTTTTGCTTGTAGAGAGATAATTTCATCATCATCATTATCATCATTATTATTGTTTTACACCACCTCATCAACCTTCAGATGATTAAAGATGACCTGGCCTCTGTAGCCTCTTTCTCTAATTGGTCAGTTCTACAGACAACCTTTATTTTAATGACAGTTTCCAGTCTGGTCAAACTCACTCCATTCCTCCATTTTTATCTTTACAAAAATCATTCCTCATCATTCCTTGCCCTTCATGACCCGAGTCCTGTTTTCAACTTCATTTTAGGTGTTATATATCCATGTTAAAATATAAACTTGCTGAGAGGAGTGATTTTTCATGGCGGTGGTTGTTGTTTCTTTGTATTTTTATTTCCATTGAGTATAATAGTCACTGACACAAAGCAAGCACTCGATAAATATCTGCTCACTTGACTTCTCATCTTCCCAATGGCCTTCCATTCTGTGTACATATTGTTTTAAGAGTTGTTCTCTCTTTTATTGTTGTTTTTGTTCTCATGAGTTGCAGTTTTCTATTCAGCTAATTACATCTGTTACATGGAGTAAAATTCTACTTTTATGATTTTTTCTTTCCAGGAATATACTGTTGTAGGTGCACACTCTCTTGGGAATTCATCCTGTCCCATAAGATGATGGTTCATTTTCCCTTGTCTTACAATATTTATTCAGATATGTTTAGACTTCTTTAGATTATCAGTTTTATTAAGATTTTTAACTGAGTTTTCTTCCACATAATCTTTGCTAATATCAGTCTTTTCCCCTATAATTTTTTCTCATTTTTTTTTTCTCTTCTGTTGAAAGAAGCACCATTTTTCTAGTTCTCCAGTTCAGTAACCTCAGCATTATCATTAATTTGTCATTCTCATTTCTTATATATTTAATTCATTGCCAAATCATACCATTTCTATCTATACAAAATCTCTCCAATTCAATTATTTTACTGTAATCACATAGCCATCACCTTCCTCTCAGAATCTTTCACCAATTGGTCTCCCTGTCCAAAATCTCTATTCCTTCAAGTTCATATTAAACTATGGCATACTGAACTAAACATGTTACTCCAGGTGGAGCCCAGTTAGTGGAAAGTACAGTGGAAATCCTTATTATCAGAATAGGGAGTTAAATATTTCTGAAACAAGAGATTCCTTTTTTTAATGTAACACATTTGCTTTACTGGATGTCATATCTTACTAGTTGTCTTAGGAACATTCAGTTATGTAAGTCTCATGACCCAGCAGATAGAGCACTTTACCTGGAATCTGGAAAGCCAGAATTCAAATCAAGCTTCAGATACTTACTAACTATGTGACTTTGGGCAAATCACTTAATCTCTACTCATCTCAGCTTCCTCATCTGAAAAATGGGGACAACAAAAGCATCACCCTCCCAGTGTTGTTTTAAGGATCATTTGAAATAATAATAGTAAGGAATACACAAATATTTTTGTCTTTTTTTTCCAATCTTGTCCAACTCCATGACCCTACTTAGGGTTTTCTTGGCTAAGATACTAAAGTGGTTTCTTATTTCCTTCTTCAGCTCATTTTATAGATGAGGAAACTGAGGCTAAAAAAGTTGTATCACTTGCTCAGCATCACACAGTTAGTAAGTATCTAAGTCCATGTTTGAATGCAAGAAGATGAATGTTATTTAATCTCCTCTTTTATTTTCTATCCCCCATAGTGCAAGATTTCTAGATTGTTGAATCTAGAAAAGTGCATCATTAGCACTGGGTTCTAGTGGATTTTTAAACAGACTCAGAGGAAGTGAAGAAAATTTGACATTTGTATGTTCTTGATTAAAGGTCTATTCTATTCAGCCAAGAGCCTTCATGGTGCTACAAAGCAAAATTTAACTTTCTATGGTATAATTGGCCTATCTATTTTATTTTCCAATTATTGATTAACTGTGATGAATGCAGGTGTTATATTTATCCTAGTGATTTACATAAATAGAAGAATTTTTGAATGATGCATTTTTCCAACTATAAATTGCAGAATCTTATATGTAACTGAAAAATGTGAGGTCAGTATACAAGGTGCTGAGGAAAATGAGCCATAATCACAGTGCCTGAATTCCTTTGCTTCCTTTTTTCTTTCTTCTAATAAGCAAAAAAAATGATCAGGCCCTTACTTCCTTTCTACAAACTGGCGAACTAAGAAACCTAATTAAATCATTAGATACTGCCTCAAAACAAGTGCCTGTTCAAAGTGTATCACATGGTGCTGCATGTTTGAAGTGAAGAGAATGTTACTGATATAAATAATCATTCGAATTTATAGGGGTCCATTTCTGTTGGCAGATTTTCTGTTAAATTCATGTGAAGGGAGAAAAACAATACTGAAGGTTTCATATCCATCCATTTTGGAGTAAAACATGAAAACTAAGGATAAAGTAAAAAATATTGTTTTCCTGGCAAAATATGTGTATTTTTCCTCATTTTCACTGATCTGTGAACTCATAAATGTGAACACTTCCTCCAGTGAGGTAGATCATGACCCATCTATGCTTTTGCATTCCGCACAACTCCTGTTTGTGCCTTTCCAAAAATCCTCTATAGGGAAACTACCCAATATGTGAGCCTTCTGATTTTTTGGTATTGCAAAGATTCCAACGGTCCATCTTCTTGCCCTTTCATATATTTCACTGAAGCTACTTTGCTTATACAGTTCTTCCTTATTGTGCTATAGTTTTGCAAGCACAGTTCATTACAATACTTTAAATGTAAAGTTATTCATTATTAATATATTTTAATAGTCATGATTACTATGTACTTCTCCATTACTCCGTGGGTGACCCATAGCTTTAATTTTTCACAGATGTCATTATTTTATGACAAACAATAAAACAGCACTCCTAGAAAGAAAAGTATTATTTTTAGAAAAATAGATGTTTGTTTCAGGGAGTTTGGGGTCATTAAAAAAATTGTACATATATCCAAAGGCAATTCAATCTACTTTCCTTCTTTTCAATTCTTAGTTCAATTACTATCTTTAATCAATATCTTTATCATAAGTAATACATATATACTTACATTTATGTATGTATGCATGTATGTATGAAGTTCTATGGATTTAAATACAACTACATATAACAATTTCTCTAATATGCTTTTTTTCATTTTTCTCACATGGAGAGGTAGACAAAAGTCTTTTAAGTGATAACAGATAACCTTATTGGGGGAGGGGGTTTACAATATTCCAGTAATTCATGTCATTGTACCAGTGTAATAAACAAATGTCCTATTATATATTAGTTATCCATCTCCAGTGCATAATTTATACTATACTATGTGATAGTGGCAAATACTTAGGGTGTTTATAGATCTTTCATTTTTATGCTTCATCGGATACTAAAAGAGGATCATTAAGCAAATCGATTTCTGTTATTTCCTACAAGGAATCTTGTGTGTGTGTGTGTGTGTGTGTGTGTATAAATATGTATACACATATATAGTTATATACAAATATGTATGTATACACATATACACATGGGTATGTGTGTTTATATGTATATGTGTGTTTATATGTGTATGTGTGACAGAAATATTCAGATAGATAGATAGACAGAGATACCAACAGATAGATAGATAAGATCCTGTTTCGAGGAGATATTTTAATGCAGCATATTTTTATAATCAACAAGAAATAGCACAACAAAAGTTTTTTACACTGTATGTTAATTGTGTGACTATAAAAATATGATATGAACAATTGCCTGTTATCTCATTTCTTTTTTTAATTTTTAGTTTTTATTTGGAATATTTTCCATGGTTACATGATTCATAATTCCTACCTCCCCTCTCTCTCCAACCTCCTCCAAAAGTTGACAAGCAGTTCCATGGGGTTATACATGTATCATTGTTCAAAACCCATTTCTATGTGATTCATATTTACAGTAGAGTGATCCTTAAACATCAAAACCCCAATGACATCCTTATTGCACTAAGTAATTGATCATATATTTTTCTAACGGATTTCTGGTTCCAGAGTTCTTTCTCTGGATGTGGATAGCGTTCTTTCTCCTAAGTTCCTCTGGATTGCCCTGGGTCATTGCATTGCTGCTATTAGAGAAGTCCATTACATTCAATTGTGCCACAGTGTATCATTCTCTCTGTGTACAATGTTCTCCTGGTTCTGTTCCTTTCACTCTGCATGAATTCCTGGAGGTTGTTCCAAATCACATGGAAGTCCTCTAGTTCATTATTCCTTTGAGCACAATAATATTCCATGACCAGCAATACAACAATTTATTTAGCCATTCTGTAATCAATGGACACCTCCTAATTTTCTAATTTTTTGCCACCACAAAGAGCACAGCTATAAATATTTTTGTACAAGTCTTTTTCTTTATTATCTCTTTGGGGTACAAGTATAGCAGTGGTGTGGCTGGGTCAAAGGGTAGGCAGTCATTTAAAGCCCTTTGGGCATAGTTCCAAATTGCCCTCCAGAATGGTTGGACCAATTCACAACTCCACCAGCAGAGTCTCAATTTTATCATCTCGTTTCTTCAAAGAAATTACTTCAAATCTCATTTCTTCAAAAAAATTTCTTCAAATGCTTTCAAAGTACATATAGATTTGAGAAAAATATTTTAGATCATAATTACTAATATTGTCTTATTCATCTTCCTTCCATCATCCTATCCTTCCTTCCTCCCTCTCTCTCTCTCTTTCTCTAATCCCTCCCAAATCATTATTAACCTTCCCTCTTTCAGATACCTTGAAGATAAATCTTACACTAACATCAAATTTATGTCAGTTCTAGCACTGACTTGATTTAAGACCAATTTAGTCCAGTTACAACTCTCATTTTATTTTTGTTAAATATCATTTCTATTTCCTAATGTGTTGTGAGAGTCCAGATATGGTAACCCCATTCTGTTGATGAAGCAAATAGTTAATTATAAAATCATATATTTTTAAGATTTTGTGCATATTTCCTATCTTTTTACTTTCATCTTTAATGTCTTAGGAATGATTTTAAAGAAAAAAGTTGACTCATTTAAAGTCAATGAAGAACATGCCTCTGAAAGGACAACCCTGGAGAAGCTAAATGTCACAATCATTAGTCTTCTTTTAATCGTCTTATGTTCTTTTATGAAACTAGGCATAGTATCTTTGATCTAAAATTGGTATAATATTTTAGAAAATAATAGTTTTCTGTTGAAAAGCAGATAATTTTTTACTTAAATTCTTATTCTGATAGGAAGGCTGTCTGGGCCAATAATATCAATCACTTTGTAATTGCACTATTTAATCAATTTTTCTTGATGCCCCAAATTACAACATAAATGTATTTAATTTAATAAAATTATATACCAGTCAAAATCCTGAGGAAGGTCTTCAAAATAAAGTAAAAGGGGATCAAAGACACATTAATCATGAAATTTTGCTGAAACTCTGATATGAGACTTCAGGACATTAAAAGCATAAGTCCTTCACTAACTCACTAGAATACATCCAAAAGCTTTAAAAAGAAAAATTGCCAATGGTATTTATTGAACTCTATTAGTAAGGAAGATTGAATAATCAGAAAGAATGTCTTGAGTGACATGCTATACTGCCAAGTTTGATCTAAAAGTTATGTTCATAACAAATATTTGTTGAGTTTGATTGAATTTATAATCATAAAAGGGTCACTGGAATATAACTATGAAATACAATAGGAGAAAAATAGAAACACAAGACTTATGTACAAAGTTTTTATAACATTTGAGATATAAAAGAGACATAGATTGAAAAAAATATAACTGTGTTTCTTTATAAATGGTGGCACCAATGAGAGGTTTGTTTCCAATTCAATTCAATATAGGCAAAGATGACTTTTTTATGAGACTTTGTGACTCATACAGCTTTTTAACTACCTCACAATAGAAGGTTGAATACTTTATTAGTTACATAACATAACTGATTTAAGAGAAATATTAAAAATCTGAAGAATATTCAGAAGAAAAGAAGCAAAATGGTGAGAAACTGAAAATCACTATAGGAAATGATTGAAAGAATCAGGGATTTAGCATTGAGGAAAGAAACCTTTGGTGGGGAGTAAGAGTCAGATAGAGTAATAATAGTCATAGTAATGATTATGAAATAATCACTATTTTGGTTATATTATCCAATTATCCAACAAAACTGCCTTCTATCAATTTTCTAGTGCCTTCTCTCTTAAAATTATTTCCCATTTATTCTTTACACAGTTACTTTTGTGCATATTTGTTTGCATCATGTCTCCCCACATCCCCTATTAGACTGTAAAATTTTGAGAGTAAGGATTATCTTTTGTTTCTTATTGTATCCATTACACTTATAACAGTACCTGGTTAATAGTAGGCACTTCATAAATGTTTGTTGATTAATTATTATTATTTTTATCTGAAATGAGAAATTTATTTGACATAGGAAACTCCTGCTGTGTAAACCTCTTACACAGTTCAGTCACAACCCTTTTGTAATTATAGTCTTAAAGAGTTGCCAAGGATACTGAAAAGTTAAATATGCTAATGGACATACAATTATGAAGTGTCATTGGCAGGATCCAGATCTTTTTATTCTAAGCCCACTCAATTATTTACTACACCATGTGGTCTCTTTCACTATCTGAAGGGATGTCATGTGAAAAAGTGATTGGACTTATTCTGTCAACCTTAGAGAGCCTAACTAGGACCAAAAAGTAAAATGTTCCAGGAGAAATAATTTTCAGTCAATGAATTTCAGTCAATAAATTTCAGTCAAAGAAAGCTTATTTTTAAGAGCTATTTCCAAATAAAAGGAATGAACTACCTTTGAAGGTAATAATTACAGATTGCTTGAGATGCTGAATAGGTACTGGATGAATATTCTTCAGAATGTTGTATAGAGTGACTTTCAACAAGTCACCCTGGTCTTCCATTTCTTCACTGAGAGGCTGGATTATGCAGCCTCTGAATTTAGTTATTTTTCAGTCATTTTCAACTCTTTATTACCCCATTGGAGGTTTTCTTTGCAAAGATACTGGAGTGGTTTGCTATTTTCTTTCCCATCTCATTTTACATATAAAGGAACCATATAATGGTAAAGTAACTAGCCCAGGTATAGCTGATATGTTTCTGAGGCCATATTTGAATTTAGGAAGATGAATCTTCCTGATTCCACGTCTAGATCTCTATATATTGCACCACCTAGCCGCTCCATATAAACCTCTTGAGATTGCTTCCAGTTCTAAAATTCTATGATTCTGAGACAGTATCCTGGAGAGAGCATTGGGCTGAGTGTCAGGAAGAACTGATTTTAAATCCTGCCTTAGATACTTTACTGGCTGATGAGTTTCCTCAGCTACTAGATAAGGATAATAATAGCCCTTGTCCTCCAGGGTTATTAAGAAGATAAAATGAAGCAACATATGTAAAATACTTTGCAAACCTTAAACAAATAAATAAATTCTATAGTCATGAAATATCCCCACTGGTATTAGAATTCAGCTAAGCTAACTCAAATTTTATTCTGGATAACTACTCTAGATGAGATGACTTATTGGCATTGTTTCACAACAAGTCTACATCATGGAACAAATGCTGAATCAATTGTCTTCATTTCTAGACAATACTGATAACTCACCCTCCCCCCTCTAATGATGCAAATCACCTTAATATAATTTTATGACCTACTGATTTTGCAATGTTTTAAATGGATATATATAATGCAATTCAAATCTCATCCTTTCATGAAAATATGTAGGAAATAAATAGGAATATGACAGAATTAGAGAAAATGAATAAACACAAAATATTATTTAAAATACTAAGTTTTTAATAGCTTGGATCCAAAACCAGATGGAATTTTGATATATGCTATATTTATATTATAGTAATATACATTCTTGTGAAGTATTTCACATCAATATATTTTTGTTTATATTGCTGGTAAAATGCGCTTAATTCTCTTTCTTAAAAATATTTATTTTTAGAATTTGCAGTCATAAAAAACAGATCTCAATTCATACAATTAATAATAAAGAAACTAAGAAACATTTATTCAATGTGCATGAATAAAAATTATGTCTTTTTATAAGGCAAGTTTTAGTGAAGGTGTAGGATGGTTATACATAAAAAATTATTTATATAAAATGCAAATATAACATTTTTAAAAATAAATTTTAATAGCTAATATTCATATTGTGGTTAAACATTTATAAAACATTTCACACATATTAACTCATTTGATCCTCATAAGAAACCTAGCAATGTTTCCGATTGATAAATGGTCAAAGAAAAAGAAAAAGCAGTTCTCAAAGTAATTAAAGCTCTCTAAAGTCATGAGAAAAAATGCACTAAATTATTATTAAGTTAGAGAAAGGAAATTAAAACAACTCTGAAGTACCACTCCATACCTATCAGATTAGATATTGTGACAAAAAAGGAAACTGGCAAAACATGGATGGGATCTGGGAAAATTGAGACAGTAATGCACTGATGTGGAAATTGTGAATTGATTCAACCATTCAGGAGAGTATTTTAGACCTATTCCCAAAAGGCTATAAAATACCCTTTAACTTGGCATTGCTGGGTTTGTATCCCAAAGAGATTGAGGAGAAAAAGAGAAGGTTCTATATTTACAAAATATATACACAAATATTTAAAGTAGCTTTTTTTTGTGGTGGCAAAGAATTGGAATGTGAAGGGTTATCATTCAATTGGGGACAGACTAAGTACATTATTGTATATGATTATATTGGAAAAGTATTTTTCCAATAAGAATAAGAAATGATGAGCAGGGGAGCTCAGAAAAACATAGAAAGGCTTACATGAATGAAAGCAGGGTGAAATAAGTAAGAGGAGAACATTATGCACAGTGACAGCAATACAGTGTGATCAACAACTGTGAATAACTTAGCTATTCTAAGGGATACAGTAATCTAAAACAATGGCAAAGGACTCATGATAAAAAAACAAAAAAATCATCTGATAGAGAAAAAACTGTTGGAATCCGAATTCAGACCAAAACACTTTTTTAAAATAACTTCTTAATTTTTTTTGTTTGTTCCCTTCCCCAAAAGTATTAATACAGAAAAATGTTTTACATGATTACACATGGTGACTGTATCAGATTTCAAGACCAAAATGAGTTGAGACATGTAAGTGCAGCAATCAATAATACCAATATAAATTCTATATTGCCTTAAGAGAGATATAATAGACACATAAAGTGAGATGAAAATATTAATGTATGTAGTACTGTTCAGAAATATAATATTGAGATCTTGTTATATTTTAGGTGGGACATTGCAAAGCTAGAAAGTATTCAGAAGATAAACAAAGTGAAAGAGAAAACTGAGATTAGGCTATAAGAAAGAAAATAATAAAATAATCTTTCATAATTTTAAGTCATCTAGCCCAAAGTCACCTTGGTTTTTATATTTTTTTATTGGAGGTTGTCTGTGAATTCTTTCCAATGGAATTTTATTTTCAATGCTCAGAGTTCTGGGCAGTTTTCTTCTATTATTTCCTTCATTATAATGTTAAGATATTTTTGTCCTTGGCAAATAAAAATGGGGGGGGGTGTCCATTGATTGGAGAATGACTGAATAAATTTTGGCATATGTTGGTGATGGAATATTATTGTGCTGAAAGGAATTTTAAAAATGTAGGAATTCCATGTGAACTGGAATGACCTCCAGGAATTGATGCAAAGTGAAAGGAGCAGAACCAGAACATTGTACACAGAGGATACATTATGGCACAATCAAATGTAATGGGCTTTTCTACTAGCAGCAATGCAATGACCCAAGACAATCCAGAGGAACTTGTGAGAAAGAACGCTATCCACATCCAGAGAAAGAATTGTGGGAGCAGAAATGCATTAGAAAAATATATGATCAATCATGTAGTATGATAGGGATGTGATTAGGGTTTTGATGATAAAGTATCTCTCTACTGAAAATATGAATAACATGGAAATAGGCTTTGAACAAAATACTGTATATCCAAGTGGAACTACTTGTCAGCTTTGGGAGGGGGAGGAGAGAACAGGGGAGGGAGGAATGAATCATGTTACCATGGAAAAATATTCTAAATAAAAATTTAAAAAATATATTTTTTGTCCTGTGTTCTGGGAGATCTATGATGTTTGGGTTATTTCTATACATTCTGCTTTTGAGATTAGTATTTTTTGCTTACATAGTAAGCATGTCTTCTTTTAATGTTATTATGTTTTTTATGTTTTGCCTGTCATAGTTCAGATTACCCTTCCCTTGTATGAATTTGCTTTCAAAATCTTTTGTTCTTTCTTTTATTTCTTTGGTGAAGCTTGCCATTGAAAATTTTAGTTTTCCTATTTTTCCCATTATTTCTGCTGCACAAGCCATTGATTTTACTCTTATAATTCTCAATTCTCTTTCAAACCAATCAGAACCAGTAGGTTTTTGCTCTATGTTTTCCTCACATTGCATATAGTCCTTCATATCATCAAGAATTGGATCATTTTCCTTTGTTTTATACTATTTATTCATTGATGGCTGAATTCATTTACTAAATTTGAAGGTTATATTTCCATCTGTTGATACTGTTTTCCTTGTTGATATACTTGTTGCTGCTCAAGGTCTTGAATTTTTTAACACCTGAAAGCTTTGGTATTTCAGTCCTTTCCTGTCCTATATTTTCCCTTCTCACTTACTCTCTAACTCACTCCCCTTCTAATGCTGTTTCCTTGAGGGATGCATATGAGGGATGCAACCTTCTCCTATGCTAGACAGTTCTCTATCTCAGGACTCTGCTCCAAATGACTTCTAGGAGATCAGAACTGGCCCCACATAGATGCTACTCTCTTTCTACACAGCCCTCCCTACCCCACTCACACATACCCACATACACAAGATGCCCTAGCAAAGTGTCCTGTCTCACTTCCTCTGTCCTTATTTATTTGGCCAGGCAACAGCAATTGTCAGCTCTACAGCACTGGTGCTGCTTTTGAGCCCCTCACTGTCTGTCACAGCCAGAAAAAATCTGTACAGTCTAGAGCTAGGGTGTCAGTAGCCCTGGAAGGAGGAATGGGAAAATGGTCTAATGTAAACCTTGCTGTCAGTAGCATGGGACACTGGAGAGATTTGCTGAGTGAGTTCACGACCAGGGAGCATCAGTACATTTTTTAAAACTTTCTTTTGGTATCCAGGTGCCCTAGATCATGGAAATATTTAAAACTATTTTATTTTATTTATCTATTTTTTATTTTTTAAGTTTTTATTTTGAATATATTTTAAATTATTTGAAACTGTTTTAGATCTGGTGCATAAATGCTGTTTTAGAAGGTTTTGAAAACATGTGTGTGTCTATCTAGTCTTCTATTTTGTTAATCAAATATTCTCCACTTGGCTCAAAGTAATACAAGGGGATGTATGGAAATAGCTGGTAGATATGATTTGCCCCTTATGGAATTAATTCTCCATTTTATCATAACCTAGAATGCTTAACACCTTCTTCTCTGGATCTCCCACCCTGCTCTCCTGTTGTCCAGTTTAGACATTGATATAGCTGTTGATTCACATGGCCCATTTCATCTAGTGAGGCTCCATCCACATTTAACTCAACTTCCTTGAATTTCCCATGAACTACCATTTTTTTTTGTTTTATAATGTTTTTACCATAAATACCACCTCACTTCTAGTTCCAGAACCATAACCCAATTAATGCACCCATTCTATTACAACATCTACATCAGTCTGCTCTTCTATGGCTCTACTCACCATTCTTACAATTTTCCAAAACAAAATACTCCTCCCTGGACACCATCCCTCTACATGTATTGTCTCCTTTTACTAGAAGGCAAGTATTTTGACACACAGAAATGTTCCAGATTTTATAATAATGATAATATCTAACATTTATAAAGTGCTTGTTCTGTGCTAGACACTCTGCAAAGGACTTTACAATTCTTATATCATTTGATCCTCATGGCTGTCCTGGAAGGCAGGTATATTATTATTCCCATTTTATAGAAAAGGAAACTGACATGAAAGTCACACAACTAGTAAGTTTGGGGCCAGATTTTAATTTGGATCCTCCTGACTCCAAAACCAGCATTCTATCTTCTAGGCACCACCTAGCTGCCCCAGTACTTACATCTCCAATACTTAGCCCAAGTTTTGGTACATAGAAAATATTTAAAGAATTTTTTTTCTTTTCTTCATTTCATCTATTCATTCCTTCTCATTGAGGTCTCAGTCCAATCAGTGTTAGTCTGAGCCCAGAGACCTAAAATTAAACTTTTATTTGGCGATAAATCAGGTAGTCGTTTAAAAAATAAGTATAGACAGCATTTACATCAGTTTTATTTATTGTGGGCCTTTTTAAAAGATTGATTTGTACTTTTTAAAGGTAGTCATGAGCAATAGGTTGAACTGTTTGCAGCTTTTTTGAACTGCTCAGCTGTTGCATAGCAACACATATGCATCCTTGGTGCCAAATACAGATTAACAACTAGTTTAACTCCCTCACATTCCTGACCTTTTGCTTACCTTCCACTTTGCAAAGCATTATGGGTTGCACATATTTGAGCTATATATACTATATATAATAAGTTATATTTCTATAAGTCTTCCCCCCAGGGGCCTCTTCAAAAACAAAACAAAGATTACATCTTGACTGTTAACCAATAGGACATTGAAAATGAGTGTACAGCTTTCTTAGAAGAGTTGAGTATAAGGAAAATTCCATAACCACTGCAGAATGGTACATAGTCTTTATAGTTTGCTCAAAATAAGATACCTTTTTTTGCCAGGTGTACTCAGTCTTTAAATTTATAAATTTTACTTTTTCTTATTTCAAATTAGCTCTTTTTATTTCAGATTGCTGAACGAGTAAAGTATGTAAAAGAAGCTTAAGAAACTTTTTCAAATTAACACAAAATACCATATCAATTTTTTTCATTTCTTTTTGTAACAGTTAATGAGACAGAGAAAAGTAATAAAAATTGCTTATATCTTATCTCTTATGAATTGCACACACACAGACCTTTTTCATTTTAAATTGTTTTAAAATGTAATCCTTGGGCAAAGGAAATCATGAAACAGCAGGATTATTATAAAGTTTTTATAATTTGTGTGTTAAATGTAGCTGAGAAAATTCCAAACCCCAAATCTCTAAAACCAAGGAAATTATATTCTCATACAACTTATTCTGTTGGATATAAACAAATATATATAGTACATAACTGAACTTGATACTGTTCTTCATATTTGAAGATAACAATAGTAATCAATCATGCCTGGACCATGCACTTGAGTTTTTCAATTCAGCATGAATATGTTCTGAGTAAGTCACTTAATTACTCTGTGTACCAGTTTTCCCATCAACAAAATTGTTGGCTTAAACTAGGTGATCTATTTGGTTCATCTAGATCAGTAGTTCCCAAGCTTTTTTGGCCTACTGTCCCCTGTCCAGAAAAAAATATTACTTAGCCCCCTGGAAATTAATGTTTAAAAAATTTTAATAGCAATTAATAGGAAAGATAAATGCACCTGTGGCCATCACCACCTCCTGGATCGCTGCAGGACCCACCAGGGAGTGGTAGCGCCCACTTTGGAAATCACTGATCTAGATCTAACATTCCATGATTCTGATACTGTGATTCTAATGTCCTCTTAGCAGTAATGTCCACAATGTTAATTAATAACAGATTTCTGTAATGCACACTAACAAATACACCCAGGTCAATCCTATTTCTTACTTTCTTTTCTTTACCCTTTTATTCATGTTAAGAAGCCCATAATGTTTCCATCATAGAACTCTACCATGAAATATCTGTTTGTTTTTTATCACTATGGGTTACATATAATTAAACTAAAGTATTAATTCTATCCTTTAGTGTGTGATAACATACCAATAACCGACTTTTATATAGAAAATTTTTTTGGCAATGTTTAAAAAGTAAATTTTCTTTTGGATATCAGGACAATCATGTTATATAAGTACCATATTACATTTTATAGGTGAAGAAATTAATTCTCAGAGTTTTAATTCTCAGTTGTAATAGAAAATATTGTAGGCACAATTTTAACTCAGAACTTCCTGACTCCAAGTCCACTATTCTCTTCTTTTATGCCTTGCTGCCCTTCCAAGTATTAAGAGCACAATAGACTAGAAGCTTTCCTTATTTATAACTGGTTATTTCTGTTATTATCACCTCAGCGATAACATACTGTTATCCTCTTAATACTTTTATCTTGGTTATCATTGGATGACTTGTCCTTCATGTTCAGTGCACAGTATGACAATTAATGATCAGAATAACTGCATGTCTACGATCTGACCAAACAATTAGCTTAATCTATAACTATATCTATGGGACTTTGTTTAGTGTAAGAAATGTCTAAATTCTTTGTTGACTACCCTTCATCTTCCAGTATAACTTATCTTAAAGGAAACTACTCTTCTCTAGGTTTAATCTCAAAGTAAACATCTTGACAGGTCTTTCACACTCAAAGTTGGTTACTATATTTTACCTGGCCCCTGCACTCAAAATATTCTGTTGTCATATTTCTCCCTAAATTCCACTTTCCCAAAGTTTTGGTATTGACCTCCCTAGTCATCCTTCTGATGGTTTGTTTTTTTCTGATCTACCCAGAATTATTTTCCTTTGTCTTCTTGGTATTTAATCTCTGACTCCTTAAAGTGTATGTGTTTCTCAAATTGATGTTTATAGCAAATATAAGTAAGGCATATTACATCCCTAAAGGGGGTACAGTTCATATTTTTCTCCACTCTCCTCTTATTGATTTTATATAATATATACATGTATCACATTGTGTCTTAAGAAATGGAGTAAATACTACATCTGGATAGCCTGGAAGTTTTTACTCTGTCATCCTTCCTTCTCTATTTTCCATTCTCATTGTCTGAAATGTACTCATTGCTTTTCAGTTAAATAAATCAAACCCTTCCTTCAAAGACCGGTTCCTGAGGGCTTCCCCAAACACACCAGCCCTTGATAGCTCCCTCCCTTGAATTCTCTTAAGATTAAGTGCACTTATCTTCAGTTGACATTCATATTGCACTATATCACATCTTCTACAGGAAGTCTTCTCCAATTCTCCTTAATTCTAATAGTGTCTTCCTTCTCAATAATTTCATTTTTACCCTGGATAAAGTATGTTTGTAGATATTTGTTTACTTGTTTCCCCATTAGATTATGAGCTTTTCAAGGGCAGGAGTTGTCATTTGCCTCCTTTTATATCTTCAGTGCCTAGAACAGTGCTTGGCACATATTAGGACTTAAAAAATGATTTTATTTATAGTTTGTAGAGATCCTATTGGATTCTGAATCAGGAAAATCTGAGTTGAAATCTTACCTCTAATATTTATTAGTTATGCATTCATGGACAAATAACACATTATCCTCAGTTTCCTCATCTGTTAAATAAGAGTTAATGTACTTTCCTCCCAGGGTTATTGAGAAGACTAACAACAAAAGATAACATGTCAAGTGTTTTATAAACCTTGAAGCAAAATTAAAAAGCTAATTGTTATTATTATTTTAATCGAAAAGGTCTCTTGAATACAAGGAAGAGGTTTTTTTTTTTCTATTTCTCCCACTTCTTCCACTGCCCAGCAGAGTGTATTGGTAGACATGCAGTTGTATTAAAGAATATCTTATTGTCTTAAATATGGTTTTCAGTTTACTGAAGTTTTAGATACCTCAGAAAATGAATAAAGCCAGTTGGTGAAAAGGAAAATTCCCATCAGAATTTTTGCATTGAGTAATGAACTCAAAGGACATATTAGTAATCCACGAGTGTAAAAAATGCTTCATCTAAATCATACTGATATGGTCACTCAGCCTCTACTTGAAGATATGAGGGAAAATAGTTTATAAGGAAACACTTTTGGATTGCTTAACTGTGAAAGTGTGATGAATGATTTGGGCATCGCTTCAAAAGCTTTGGGGGTCCATAGATCTCCCCTTAATTTCACATTAAGTGTCATAAAGAGACATAAGAGTGAGGAAACCTCATAGATTATGATTAGGACTAGGAGACGAAAGTCCCCTCAGGCACAAAAATGGATCAGAATTTAAAAGGAAGAGACCGACTTTGCATTTCTCTCATTAAATCTATGGATACTCTGATTCACAGACCTCTGTGGATCAGAGCTGCCACTGTATAAGCTACCAGTGTACAATGAGTTTCAAGAGAATTATGGGAAATGGCAATGGGGCAGGTCTTGAGAGTAGTCACATTGTAAGGCAGTCTCAAGAGCAATTAGTATAAGAGAATGAAGCAAATATTTTTAGTTAACATAAGAGATAAAAACTATATTTTGTTGTTGTTGTTTTTTAGTTTATTTTGCCTGAATTGCCAGTCAGGAGCCATCATAAGGTGAGAAGCTATCAGGGTGAGTTCAACATTCTGCCGCCATTTTATTTCTTAAAGTACAAGAATGTTTGAGAGCACTGCTCAACATATGACCTTTGAACATATCTGCTCCCATGGAGGAGAGGAAGGCTGGGTAGGGAAAGTAGAAACTCAGACCTTGCTTACCATTGCAGTGTCATGTTTTAGGAATATTGAACTCTTCATTTTTTTGTTTTGCTTTAGGAAAGTATACTCTTAACCATTGATAAGTGTATAATTCTTTCAGATAAAGTGAAGCTAAGAAAGTGATCAGTCTATCAATGAGATGGGGACAAAAACAAATATATAATAAATCAATCATATTCGGAAAATATTTGAACCATTTTGGAAAATAATCACAACTTTGTTCATGCTAAAGACTTTCCCATTCTTAAGACAAAAACAAACAAAACCTTCATTCTATCATATACTCAAATTCATTGCTTTTACTTCTCTCCTCTGACCTATTCCTCAAATCTTTGAAGTCTACTTTACTTACTAATTGTTGAATTTGTTGGTCTCCCTCTTTATTCTTTTGCTGAAGAGTGAAGGACAACGCATGGGCAATTTTTTATCCAAACGAAGAAGGAAACAAGAATGTTCTCTATAGCGTCCAGAAAATTTATAAGACTATATGGATAAGAAACACAAAGAAAGAATGAACAGAAATCAGTAGATTCTGGATTCACTGGAGTTGAGTATCCACAACACTGAGATTAGAGAACTTTTTTTCTTTTTTGGTAGGGATCTTAATATTTGTGATTCACTGAAAGAAATTTAAGAATTTTCATTTTATTGTGTTTTAATGCAAAAACTATAGTTTTTCAGTTATCACTATACATGAAATTTTCAAGGCTTTGAATTGTTTCAAACTTAAATTTTCTTCCAATATTACTGACTTTTTATCTGTTCTTTATAATTTTCTTCTACCTCTATATCTGTGTCTTGCAAATCTATTGAAACATTTTAAAGAATATCTATTATTTTGGGGGTTTTCTCCATCATATGTTCTAAATTGTCAACTATCTTTTCTTTTTTTCTTTTTTTTCCAGATATCTAATGTCTCTAAAAGTTTTAAGCCTTATTTCTTATTAACTTTTTTCTTTTTTCAAAACATTTTTTGCCATTTTTTATAATAATTTCTGAAGTTCTCAAAGGATATATTATTTTTCATTCCCATTTCCAGGAAATTTTCAATTGCATTTTATCATTCAAGTTCATTTTTTAAAATGATAGTCTCCCTTTTATAATCTATGCTTTTTTTCCTTCTTATCTCTCTTATCTTTTGTTTTTCAGTATTTCTGTTCTATGCCTTTGGTCTCTTTTTAAATTTCTTTACTATTTTGTGCATGGTATTATTTTGATATGATGGAATAGAAACATAGTTATATGTAAGCTCTCACTCAGCCATCTTGATCCACCATACATGGGATGTGTTTTATACTCTTTGAGGGAAGTCAAACAGGGTCATATGATGGGTGTGCTCACAAATATTATGACCTTCATCCCAGAAGTCTCTCCAGATATCTCTGAATCAAGATATACACTTCTGAACCCCCTTTTTTTAATCAAAACACTCTTCCTCCTTTTTACTTCTCAAAACATGGAACTGATAAGTTATTTACCCCATTTATGAATAAGGGATCTGATTGGTTCACAAAGAACTCTGATGGGCAATAAGAGGAAGATTAGCAGCTATTCACAATTGAGGAAAAAGTTCCTGTACCAAGATGAATAGGAAATGGGGAAACCTGATTGTAGCTTAAAGCAATAGGTTTTTGTTTGTTTGCTTTATTTTGTTCTTGTTTTTAAAATATAGAAGCCATCTTATTGTACAATCCTTTTTTTCTTTTCTGGTTTTTTTAATTAATTTTTTGTGTCATTTCTTCTCATTTTGACCTGGCGAGGGTTAAACAGCTTAGATTTCAAGGTTACATAGGAGTTTGACATGAATAAAACATTTTTTCATGTAGATTATTTTTTAGTCTAAACAACATTCAAAGGTTACCAAGACCTAATTTTTTCCAAATATTATTTCAATAACTTTTATTATTCAACATATTTCAAAAAGTAGGGTAAAGCCCGAACTTCTAAAACTATAGGGTTAATTTCAATGAAGTATTAAAATATTTTAAATTGCCATTCTCTGCCCTCCAGATTTCTCAGAAATCAGGAGAGATTAGAAGCAGCTTCTCTCATTTTGAATGCTGCTTTTGCTGAGGGTATAAAATATTAGCTCATTAATTACTGGTTTATTATGAGGTGATTGGAGGATTTCTTTAGGGGGATTTCTGTATGTAGACTACAATACTTGGGGCTTTCCTAGAGATATTGATTACAATAATTCCAGTAAAAAAAAGTGTTGGTCAGAAGGGAGTCACACAGGAGGATCTGATTGGAGTTTCCATCCTTCCTGTGGCCTGTTTTTCAGGTCACAAGTTCTATGTAAGACTCTGTCATTCTGCATGAATTCAGTGTGTCCTTGTCCCCTCTGTGGCCTCAACAAAAACTGTACATAAGCTCTCCATCAAAAATGATTCAAGCTTCCTTTTGGTATAAGATTTGAAAATGCTTTTACATCCTGATTTTCTCTTTGTAAATATGTGGGTTGTAGACAGGATAAGCAAGGTTTCTTGACTCCACCCAAGGAAGACTAAGAGTAGTAATAGCTATCTCCATTGATATAGTTCTTTATAATCTATCATTCACTTTCCTACAACAATATTGTGTGCAATGGGATGTTGACATTATTATATATATTTTAAAGACATGGAAATTGAGGCCCCCAAAACTGAATGATAATCCCCAAATCAGACAGCTAAAATCAGTCAGGATTTGAACCCATGTTGCCTGAATCCATCATAACATATTGTCATGAATATTCATGCCCTGTCTGTGCCTAGAAGTGAGCCATGTAAAAGAGGCAGAAAAAATAATCTTTCCTTATATCTTAGGCTGATCAATTCCAAGTAAATATTTAAATGCCTGCTTCTTCATACTCTGGCAAGGTGGTATCAGGCTCAGTAAAAGCCCTCTAAAGAAACACTGTTCTAAGCACTTTGTTAAGCAACATAATTTCATTTAAAGTCCAACACTTACATATCTTACTACAACCATAGAGAACACAGCTCATTTTAGCAACCATTTCTAGTCCAAGTTACTCACTTAATTCTTGTCATCGCCTGTCTGTAGCTGGAAGCAAGTTATCTATTATCCACATCTTTGAGTATTACCTGTCTAATCGTGCACAGTTAAGATGTAGGAAGCTTCTTTCCTTTCTTCCTGTCACAGTGAGGGGCTCTGAAAATTCTGCCACCAACCACATAGCCTGGGGCTGCACAGCACCTTCAAGACAAGCTTTGTGGAGGGAAAAATTTGGTGTGACATTTACTTTGCCATTTTATTGGCTTCTCAACTGTACTTCAAAACGGACATGCCATCCATTATCTTCTTATACTCGATTTCTCACCACCTTCCCCCCAGGTTATCAGGATAGTTCAGTTAAGAGGCAAAAACGGAAAATATTAATATTTCAGTGACTTTTGGCAGTCACTGTGGATTCAGGTTGCTTCTCTCCTAGCAGCAATTAAATCTGTATAACTCACAAGATTTTGTATTAACCCCTCCAAAGAACTCAGTAACCTTACTAGAGATATTCCAAATTAACACCTTTGCCTGTAATTTAACTGGGAGGAGATGAAATCATGATCTTACATATTATGGAAAGACCCATTCCCTAAACACTGACCAATTATAAATTCTTAGCACTTGTGTCTTCCTTACTGTTGCCATGGCTATTACATAAAGATAGAACACAGAGAACACTGCCAGACACACAAGACAAAATACTTTAAGAGGAAAAAAATAATCCTAATTTTTATTTTTATTTCTTAATAGCACTGGATATTTTTTGCTGAAGATCTAATTGTAAAGTCATAACTTTATGGCTTTTAAATATATATTGGTTTATTATGATTCTGTTAAAAGCTTTACTGTAAATACATATGTATGATTATGTGTATAAATGTGTATTATATGAATTTAATATACATTTGTACCCCTCTTTCCCTTTAGAAAGGAAAGTTTTGAAAATCCATTTGGTCTCAGGTCTCAGCCCCTCCATTTGATTGGGTATGAGCACTATGGGAAGATGCTAGAGATCTCCTGGTTCCCTGGAGCCCAGGAAGAAGCTTGCCTTGCATCCCACATGACTTTTCATCTAGAAAACTGGCCTCTGTCCTAGACTAATGTCAAGTCTGTCCAACCAAGGAGACTCAGAATGGGTGACATTGCTGGAGTTATACATTAAGGAACTCAGAAGCAGCAAGATCTCTGCATCTGAGCACTTGCTTGGTGGGGCAGCTCACCCATGGTCTTTGGCTTGGACACATCAAGATGGCCTCATGACTATTCTTGTTGTGGGTCCTCTTGGCTAGCCAACAGAGATACAAGATGAGTAATGAAGCCAAAATTGCTAGTGATGGCCATGTAACTATGTGCCTTCTCTCTTTTCAACTAGCATGTACTATCTAATAAATAGTAGTTAGTTAGTTAGTAGTTATTCCTGTTGACTCCCTGAGGAGCATAGGGTCGCAACCATCTCATGCCAATGGACTCTGTTCTGGGCAACTTCACCCAGCTGGGCCCATGTCATTCCGACGGTCTTTGTTTCGTTTTCAGCAGATCTTCGCCAGGTCTGTTTTGGCCTTCCAGCTCCCTGGTGGGTTCCAGCTCAGTGTTTGTCTGGCAATGAACTGGCTTCCCAAAGGCTTTCGCCAGCATGCGTCATGGACTCTGTTGGAGAGCAATCTTTCAGACTAGGTGATCGTTGGTTTTGTTGGTTTAATGAGGTTGCAGTTTCTGTAGCAAGTGAGATTTTTTACAGGATGAAGTTGCTAGCCCCACGCCCAACCCTCCTCCTTTTTCAGCCGGGCTTGGGACCGTCCCTGGCAGAGTTATCTAATAAATAAGTATACATTAATATACAGTCTCTAAGGAATTTTTATCTTAACAATATATACTTATGTGTATATTTATTTATACCAAAGATATTTGTGGGGGGCTTACATATATCTATAGATCTATGTATACATATTTATGGCATATTAGTATGTATTATTATATCTTATATATAATTATACAATGCTTATATAAACATGATGCATATCATGTAGAAACATTCATATGTACAGGTATATTGTACACACGTATGTGTGCATGCAAATGTATACACATGCAAACATATAGTGTATGTGTCTTTCTGATTTCAAATATGATCTTAGGGACTTACTAGCTGAATGATCCTGAGAAAGTCACTTATCCTTGTTTGCCTCAGTTTCTTGATCTATCAAATGAGCTAGAGAAGGAAATGACAAGTTACTCTAGTATCTTTGCCAAAAAAATCTCAAATAGAGTCACAAAGTTGGATATGTCTGAAACAATTAAACAACAATACAAACCTGTACATAATATATTTGTACATACATATATATAATCATATATATGCACATAAAAAGTATGTAGTATATTATATGTTGTATCTATATCTATTTAGATCTACATGTAAATATATATACATATAAACACACACACATATAGATGCATGTGTGTGTACATGTATTCAAACAGAAAAATTGCATCCAAATTTTGATCTAAGGTGTATAGGGAATCTCAATTTTAAATTTCTAAAATATATGAACTGTTAGACTAGATTGGGCTTACTTAGTAACTTCTTCCAGGAATGGATTAGCATCTCAAAGGTTAGAAGAGAGGCCATTTTAGATTATGATTATTTTTGGATCTCTTCTCTGTTAATACTGTGGTAGAACTAGATAGCTTCCCAACCATACCATTGGGACCTCAGAAGTAATCTGGTCTAATTTCTTAATTTTATAGGTAAAGAACTGAGGTCCAAAGAAATTAAATTACTTGTCCATTTTCACATAGATACTAAGCATCAGAGAGAAGATTTGATGCTGGGTCCTCTGATTCTAAAGACAGCTCTGGGTCCACTGCATCTTGCTGCATTCATGTGAAAGTTGAGTGATACCAATCAGGAGTCAGGACACATTGATAACCAAGAATCTAAACAGTTAAAAACAACCCTTGTGTTCCCTCTTACCAACCATAAGCAAGTGGGTAAAAAGTTCCTTTTCATGGGCTTGTGCTCTTCCATAAATATTAAAAATGAGGCCCTTATTCCTGGGCCCAGAAGGTGTGGTAATGATGCCAAGCAAAAAATAAAAGCAAAAAAAGGAAACCAGAAAAACACAAACAAACAAACAAAAAACATGGATGGCACAACCTGAGGGCAGAATGTCTTACTGGGAAGGGGAATATTGAGTTTAGCATGAATCCCTTCACTCTGTCAACATCTAGAATCACCTTTTTGTGATATCTTCCCACAAAAGCTAGGAAGCATTGAATAAAATCACCAGCAGTGGAAAAAATAACCAAACAAAAACAACTCTGATGCTGATTTAGAAACAATACCTTCTGGGCAAAGACTGTAGCTAATCTATATCTGGCCATGGCTCCTTGGACAGTGAGGGCAATTGCTTACAGACTGCATCTCTGAGCATCTCAAGTTTCTCTGCCTCCTGACCTCAAAAACCATCATCAACTGCAGAGACCCCTGCTGTTAACAATCTGGTGCTCAAGAATGGAGAAAAAGGTTAGGTTTATGGGAGAGTGGACACAAAGTGAGAGAACTCAAATGAAGATGACCTTAACAATTAGAATTTATATAAAAGCAATCATTACATGATAAAAAGGTAATGTTTCCAAAGGAAACATCTAAGTTGGTCATGTGGGAAATGGAATATATTTCCCCATAGAACAAATGTTACATATGATTTAGACTCCAAAAACAGGTCATGAAAAACAAATAAAAACTATTTAACCCACAATAGCCTAAAATGTAACATCAATACATTTGTTTTAGTTTGCAAAGCCACAAGTCACATCCCATAGGGCTTCAGTTCCCTCTTTTGAGATGAAGGGGTTAGATTAGGTTGAGCAACTAGGTGGTTCATTAGATAGACGCTGGGCTTGGAATCAGGAAGACATCCTCATTAGTTCAAATTTGGCTTCAGACACTTACTGTGTGACCCTGGCCAAAGTTACTTAACCCTCAGTTCATTATCTGCAAAATGAACTGGAGAAGGAAATTATAAACCACTCTATTATCTTTATCAAGAAAATCCCAAATGAGATCACAAAAAAAATTGGGCATAACTGAAAACTAACTAAAAAAAATGACTGGATTGACACTGAGTTTCTATCTAGGATATCATGATTCTTTTATAACAGCGATGGTCAAACTACAGCCCAAAGGCCAGATGTGGTCCCCAAAATGTTCTATCAGGCTGTGTGACATTATTCCTAATCTGACGAATACAATGAGTAGGATACAATACAATGAAACTTTGAAAGAGTTGACTTAGAAACAGACTGACAGATGAGCATTTCCTTTCCTTTGGCCCCCTCTTTAAAAAGTTTTCCCATCACTGTTTTATAACAGTTCTTTGGTGGAATGCATTTTAATCTTTATGAAGTAAATTTTTAATGAGAACTCTGTTGTTTGGGAAAATTATTGAGGTGGACATGCAAACTGACAAGCAAGACTACAGTCACTGGATGATCTAACTGGAACTGCAGGACAATGCTGATGAGAGGAGCCCACAGGGAGCTCCATTCAGCACGTAATGCAACTGTCCTGTTTTTATTCCAAACTTTGCCTCTAAATGTGCCTCTTGGTTCCATGGAAGTTACCCATGTAAGTTTAAAGTAAGCTTGTTGGTCAAGTCACTATCCTTCCTTCAGTCTCCCCTGCTTACCCATCCCACACAATTGTCTTAAAAATTATATGTCTCCAGCTCTAGTCCCTGTTCAAAGCATTGGCTTATTTGAAGGAAATGAGAGATAGAAAGAATGCATAGATAGGCTCTGTTAAAAGTAGATATTTCTGGGCATTTAGCCACTTGTTAACAAATCTACATAAAAATGAGATACTATCTGACAGATCTATATTTGCAGAAGAGAAATACCTTTCTACCCTAGCAACAGTGTCACCTCTTGTTGGTATCTTTCCAAAGTTACTTTTAAAGTGATGGTTAAAGGTAAAAATATCTCTAGCAGGGTAATTCTCACCTCTGAGCAATAAGTTTTATTAGGATGATCGGAGTACAACTGGCATGCTGTTAGAACCTGCCTTTACAATGTGATAACAGTGCAATACAGTAAAAAAAGAGCAATAAATTCTAGACCTTAGATTCTGTAACTAAAATGAGGATATCAGACTAGATTAAATCATGGTACAGTGGAAAGGACATTTCAGTTGAAATCAGAGGAGTGAGGCATATATCCTGAATTTACCACTCAACTGTATTATGATACTATTACTTTGGTTTTCTGAACTACGAAATAATAAGGCTGGACTAGATGGTATCTGAGGCACCTTCCATTTCTGAATCAATTACAATATGATCCATAAGGTTCAATTTATTCATATATAAAATAAAGGATGTGGAGTACAGATTGTACTAGATAACCTCTGAGGTGCCAGACAGTGCTATAATCCTAAGAAGTCTTAAGTATTCTTCCTTCTTGAAAAATAAAAAGGCGTTTCTTTTTTGTTCATAAATTTAGGATAGAAGTTAAGACAACAAATAAAAATAGTTCATAAAAATGAGTAAGATGTCAAGGCAATGTGGTATACTTAAGAAGGATGGAAGGAAGGATTGAAGGAATGAAGGAAAGAAGAAAAGAAGGAAGGAAGGATTGAAGGAATAAAGGAAAGAAGAAAAGAAGGAAGGAAGGAAGGTAGAAGGAAAGAAGGAAGGAAAGAAAAAAGGAAAGAAGGAAGCAAGGACAGAAGGAAGGGAGGAATTGTTAATATAAAATTTGTGGGTCTGCCTGGAGTTTTTTAATTATTTTATTATTAGTGAGAAAAGGATGAGAGATGAGAGAGGAAATAGATCATTCTTAAAGAAAAATTACCCTGATCTTAGTGTTTCCATTTAGCTGGCAGTATAGCCGTACCCTACTCAGTTCCAACATGGAAATAGAAAAGTCCTTGTACTTCTTGGCTCAGGACTAATATATTCCCATAGTGGAGTTGTATGCTCTGGCTGATGCCAGGGGACATATAGGGGACACTTAGGCTGTCATCAAGGAACACCATCAAATGGGATGGAGATAATTTTCCTCACAAAGAAGGAAGCAAGGCTAGGGGAGGAAGGTTAAGGGAAGGAAGGAAGGAGGGAGGAAAAATTGCAGGGTTCTCTGAATATATTGGATTTCAACTAAACTGGTCTTGTCCTAGTAACTAAGAAGCTAATAGCACTGCCTTTTGCCTCTGTAGGACGATAATTTGGGTTTAGAAGAAATATATATTATAATTTGTTGTTTTTTTTTTTCGAAAATGTTTCTTTGTGGCACCAAAGAAAGCTTCAAATTCCAAAGAATAACAAAAACTAAATTTATGTCAGGACACTTTTAAATTCACACACTCACAGAGACACAAAATTGTTATGATTCAAGTAATTACTTTAATATCCACATACACATGCCTTGATTCCATTAAACAATTACCATATCTACTTTTTGTACAAAAAATGTTACATCTTTCCCTTTCTCTGCAGGTCAAGTCATTTTTTTAATCATCCAAGCTGGGAATTGCAAATATTTTCAATTTTGAGTTGACCAATAGACGGAGCTCCTGCCTTAAATAATATACTACCTACCTTTCCCTGGAGAAGGATTCTCTGGTGATATAGACAGCAGTCTAGTTTCAATCTTGAGATACACATACAAAAATTTTGATTACATTACATTTTGCTATAAAACAGCCAGTTATATTGAAAAGAACCCCGTTGAGATTATTATAAGATAAAAACATATATTACGGATCCAAATGAAAACCTGTCTAAAGGCAATCTGAATTGAGCTTTTCTCTTCCTTGATCTCTTCTTTCCTCCTGTTCCCCTATAATCCTCTTCCTTCTTCCCTTCCTCATATAGTTTTATATCTGTAAATACTTGAAAATAAGAACAGAAAGGGAAAAAAGATTAAATTAAAATAAACTACTTTGTATTTTTGACATTTTCTAAAGTATTCCACAAGAATAATGTGCAGTTAAAGTTCACATTTCTATTGTCCTTCATTACTGCAAAGCAAGGAGCTTTATAAATATGGATCAGGCAGAACAGCTCTGCAATTTGAAGGTTACCATTTTGCAAGTCAAGAGACTCAATATGGATGTATCTTGTTTGATGCAAACCTGACCAAAAAAAATCAGTGAATGTTAATAATTACAGTTTACATTTTAAAAGAGTTTCATATAGTTGTAATGCTCCTTCTTCATAACCTTGTAAAGTAGTTGAATTATTATTATAATGTCAACATGGCAAGCCAAATATAGATCTTAATTCAATCTATTTCCTTTTCTAGTAGACCATGCTGCTTGTACCTACTTTATGCAAAAGAATAATCAAGGAGTCTGGATGACCATTACAGAAAAGTTGGAAACAAGGTCCCTAACTTGAGTAAAAAGTTAGCCTAAATTGCTTCTAAGATGTCTTCTAACTATAGGATTTGTTGGTTCTGTGTTACCAAAGTCTTCTTTAAAATACCACATTTCTCTAATATTCTTGATATGGTTCAGTTGACAAACATGAAATCTACTTATAATTTTTCTGGGAATATATCTGCAATGAAAAATGAAAATACAGCTAGATAGTCTTCATAAGGCCTACAATGATATTGTGCCCATATGGATACTACGAATTTAGATCTGAATGGTCCAGCCTCAGAAGTAAATATGGTTTTATATTCATGGAAATTACATGAAAGAAGTTGCATTGCCATCTACTTCAATGGGGAACTCTGAAGAACACTGAATCTTTCCACCTGACTTGTCCCAGAAACAACCTATCTATGCTTTTTTAACTGTACCAAATGTAAATCCTTTTAAAGAATTCATTTGTATACTGAGTTCTTAGCATAGACTTAATTTACTTAATGGAAGCAGTTAATTGGCTCAATTAATATAGCATTGGACTATGTCAGGAAGATCTGCGTTCAAATCCAGGATCAGACAGTAATTAGTTGTGTGACCATAAGCATGCTATTTAACCTCTCTCTCTCATTCTCTAATAATAATAACAATAACAATAATAACAACTCTTCACAGGATTGTTGTGAGTATTGAATGAATTATATTTGAAAAGCATTTTGCAAAACTCATTGTTATATAAATGCTAAATACTATAAATATTTTTGCTTATTCATTCATTTATTCAAGAATTCAAATCCTGCCTTTGATGTTTACTTATCTGTGTGGCTTTGGAAAGTCACTTAATCCCTGTGAACCTCAGTATCTTTATCTGGAAAAGAAAGAGTTTGATTTGGGTGGCATCTGAGATTTCCGCCAATTCTATGCCTATAATTCTAGAAATATGTGGTCTAATTTTAGTCACTAGAAGTTATGCCCAGATATAATTTCTTTTTTCTAAAAGACATGTGCCCCTAAACACACACCTATGCACACATACACACATACACAAACACATACACATTTGATTTTCATTCTTTACATGGCATAATCAATCAAGAAAAGAGAAAACACATTGTTGCTGTTGAGTCATTTCAGTTGTGTTTGACTCTTAATTTCCCAATTTGAGATTTCTTGGCAAATATAGTGGAATGGTTTGCCATTTCCCTCTCCAGCTCATTTTGCAGATGAGGAAACTGAAGAAAAGAGGGTTAAATGACTTGAGCAGGGTCATACAAGCTAAAAAAATGTATGAAACCAATTTTGAACTCAAGAAAAGTAGTCTTCCTGATTCTAGGCTCTTCAGAAAACACATTAATTAAAGATAAATTTTAAGGCTTCATCCTTTTGTAGAAATACTCTTAAAGCATTAATGACAGCAGGGCTGCTTTCTTCATTTGGTTTCCACCTGCCATCCAGCTCTCATCTGTGTCTCCAAGAAGTTATGGCATGTGTAGTGGCTATGCCCCAGTAAACCATCTTGTTAGGTTTAGGTAAGCGAATCCAGTGTTGAGGATAACCTACAGACATAAAATCTGCCAGTGAGTTTGGGGAATGTTTGTTCCAGGCAAGTGAATCCCAAGCAGAAGGGAGAGGTTAGGAACAATTTGTTCCAATGACCATGAAGAGTGTAGAAGCAGTTGCTCTGGAAAACTCAGAGCTTGTTTAGATGAAGAAGCCACGGTCATCCTCTGCATTCTGAGCCAGTGCCAGCAATCTTGACTTTTGTTTTGCCATTGGACTTTGATGACTCTGGAAGAAAGAGTAAAGGTAACAACTTTGTACTATTCTGCCTCACTTTAATCCATTTTATGCACAAGTCAAAAGACATCATCAGAGATGTCGTTTTGGTACTCTTCCAGTATGAAGGACAATAAGCATTAATTACTTACAAAAGTATAATCAATTGACTAGGAAATCTATTACCTGGAAATTGAGAAACACTTTTCAGTAAAATGTCATTTGTTCAAATACATCTTTCCTTAAAACTTAATAAAAAATACATAATTTAGATCTACTGGTAAAAAACCATTGTTCTAAAGCCTTGGTTCTAAAGTTATTGAATTAAGGGTGTGAGATAGCACAGTGAATAGTGTTGGACTTAGAATTAAGAAATCTTGAGTTCAAATTAGGTCCCAAATACTAGGTGTGTAAACCTTAGACAGGTCATTTAACCTGTTTGGCTTTGATCCCTTAATCTGTAAACTAGAAATAAAAATAGCATCTAGCTCAAGGGAATGCAGGGAGGCTGAAATGAAACATTATATTTATATCATTTTGAAAACCTCAAAGTCTTATGTAATTATTAGCTGTTATTAACAGATTAACCCAACAAATATTTATTTGCCCCCTACTAAAAGCTAAGCATTGAGACAAACACTGATGATAGAACTACAAAAACAAGAACTATTATATCTGTAGCATATAAAATATATGCATTATGTGTTATATATATATAATGTCTCTAATATATAGAATATGTATATAATATAAATGGATATAAATGTAGCCTGGCAAAATTCACTGTATGTTTTTGTGGAAAGGGAGACAGAACCTGCAAACTGACTATTGACTGGCTATAGCACTGTCATGGAATGAAAATAAGTCCTGGAGTTGCTGGGGAAGAACACTAAAAGTGTCACCATAATAACATAGGAATAATTTGAGGAGACCCACTGACAAATAAAGAATGAGAAGATGGAAGGTGAAAAAATCAAAGAATTGGTTCTGATTTCTTCCCTGAAAGCATTAATAAATCTTGGTATACATAGACATACAAGTATAAACTAACAGGGGAGGTGGGGTTCCTTCCATAACTAACCTAGCCAAACTCAGTCTTCAACTGTGGATTTCTGTTGTGTCATTGCAGTTCAGGGGAGACTGGGCATATGCCTAAATTAACTTGAGAAGTAATCTGCCCTTTTGCTGTTTTCCAGGTGAGTAAAAGAATATAGAGAAGTGATGGTGAACCTTTTAGAAATGGAGTACTGGGCTTCAACCCCGTTACCCCCAAGACCAAGTAAAGTGCCCCTCCCCCAGAGACTGAGTGCCCTTACCCACCACCAAGTTTCACACACACCATACAGGAGAGGGAGAAAGTGCTCCCATTGGGCTGCTGAATGGAGGGGTGGGTGAAGCGAGGAATTTCCTCAGTAAGTGTAGAGTGATAGAAGGGTGTGTTCTGAGTGCTCTGCTCCCCTCCAGCTCTGCCACCTGTGAGCCACCCACCTTACTCCCTATGTGATCCCATTGGGGTACTGGGCAGAGGGGCAGGGAATGTGAAAAAATGTCATCAGGCACTGTGGAAAGGAGGAGGAGAATAGTTCCACTGGAGTTCCTCTGCCTTTCTAGTAATGAACTCTAGGGGGTTGGGGTGGCTGCATGCCCACAGAGAGTGCTCTGACTGCCATCTTTGACACCTATATCATAGGTTCAACATCACTGATATAGAGAATGAGCAAGTAATTACCTGCTGTTATTGGAAGTTCTTTCTAGAGATTTGTTCATTAGAGAATTTGTCTTCTCTGAATTAGATTTAATACTTTTTAAACCCTATTCATTGCAGTCCAATCAATACAACAACAATACAATGCAATGCAGTATAATATAATACAATGAAATGCAATGTAATATAATACAATAAAGTCAATGCAATGCAATTGAATATCCTGCAGTAGGATTCAATGCAATGTAATACAATACAATACAGTATAGTATATTACAATACAAAAACAAAACATTAGAAAGGTGAGCAGTGGAGTTCCAGATATGGAGTCAGGAAGACTCATCTTCTGGAGTTCCTCAGTCACTTACTAGCTCTGTGAGTCTAGATAAGTCACTTAACCTTGTTTCTCTCAGTTTCTTCATCTGTAAAATGTGCTAGAGAAGGAAATGGGCAACTTATCCAGTATCTTTTGCCAAAAAAACCTAAAATGGGATCAGGTAGAACCAAACAATACTGAACAAAAAAATATGAGCAACATAATATAACACAATGCAATATAATGCAATACTGATGCACTTTCACAAAGTAGAAAAAAATAACTGACTTTGGATTTAGAAGGCCTGGAATCAAATTATGCCTGTGTGTTAGTTATTATTATGCTTGACAATCAATCTGAAGGTTTGGAGAGTTCAAAACTTTAAATCTATGAGTAATAAAAAAAACTTATTCTAATTCATGAGAACTTGTATTCCTTCTCAGTACCTCAATCACAATCTCCCTACAATATCCCTTAGGAAGATGAAAAGATGGACAAGGAATAATTCATAAAGTTACTATTACACTTTCTTCATTTTAAAAGTCATAATTCTTCAGATCATAAATATTATAAACTAGTAAATCATAAGCATTCCGAAAGTAGATTTTAATGCAACACTTCCACTAAACCATGTTTAAGAAGATCATAATGGTGACTTTCTTTTGGGGTGCTCAGCTGCTAGCACTGCACTTGAAATAGAAATCAGTTCCTACAAGTGCAAAGAAATTAGAAAATTAAATTTAGTGTTTCCTAAACCCTATCCAGTATATTACAATCAATACAATGCCATAAAATATAATGCAATTCAATGTGATATGTGATCCAATGCAATACAGTGGTTCCTTGATACATGAGCACCTTAAGTCATGAGTGATTTGAGATACAAGCAGTCACATTCAGGATTTTTTGCTTTAAGTCACAGGTAAATATTTGAATTACAAACTTCTGCCACACTCCCCTAGATAGCCTATCGAACTTTTGATTTTACAAGTCACATGAGGCTATCCCATTTAGTTCAGTGTTTATCTGGTTGTGTGAGCATCTGTATTGAATTGCTTTTGATTTCTTCTTTATTTTTGCCTTTATTATAATCATTTTTTAGCTAATTTCTTTCTTTTTTTAATAAAAAACCCTTACCATCCATCTTGGAGTCAATACTGTATATTGGCTCCAAGGCAGAAGACTGGTAAGGGCTAGGCAATGGGGGTTAAGTGACTTGCCTAGGATCACACAAGTGGTAAGTGTCTGAGGCCAAGTTTGAACCTGGGACCTCCAGTTTCCAGGCCTGGCTCTCAATCCATGGAGCCACCCAGCTGCCACCCAGCTGCCACCCAAATTTCTTAATTTTTAGCCATGGGTCCTGACAACTGAGGAACTGAAGGAGTTATAGCAGCAGCAACATATGGAGGTTTTGCAGAAACATTCTGAAAGGGTGGAGAAACAAACTTCCATGGAAAGGTTTTTGTTGGAAACAGCCTATAAGTGAAATAGAGGAAAGTGTGGCAAAACAGCCAAAATTCAATGAAGAAAGTGATGATAATTAAGCAAAGTAAAAAAATAGCAACCAAACTTAGCAATAAAATTACACATCATAAGTAATGTGTAAGGTCAATTTTGCATTTAAATGAAACATTGCATGCATAGAGAGTAAGTTATATTAACTGATAGTTCAGGAAATGAAAACCTCCTCCACCGGCATCTTCACCTGACCTTGAGAGGTAAATAATCTTTCATAAGCTAGTTTATTTCTTTACGTTCTTCCTTATTATCTACAAATATATTTGTTATTTATAAATTACATTTTCATATTTAAAAGCATATAAAACAAAAAAATCCATATGTTTTTTGGGGGCCCGAACCAATTAATTGCATTTCCATCTATTTAAATGGGGAAATTAGATTTGACACATGAGGAACTTGAGTTATGAGCTCGGCCATGGAGCGAATTAAACTCGTGTGTCAAGGTATATTACAATTCAGTGCAATGAAATGGTATACAATAAAATACAGTGCAGTTTAACATAGAAGAATGAATATTAAATTAAATTCCTTGTAAATAAATATCTTGAACTTCAATTTCATATACTTTGTTCTTGGCTATTAAGTAAGTAGCCCAAAGGAGATGTTTCATGATTATTTAATAAATTGTATATATAGCATATATATATATATATACATATATATATAATTGTATAGTGCTAAGAAGTGTTTGGGAGCCTATATTGACTATCTAGATTATAGTATATAGAGAGGCATGAGACTTCTGGGTTAAAAGTTCTTATTTGGTATCTATTTGATTTCCTTTTGATAACATCAAAGTCCTTAAAATTTACTTATTTACTTGAAACTTTATCTTTCTGTCCTTATGTCTCACTTATGTCTTATGCTTTAAATGCAAAGAAAAATTCATAAATTTGCCTTTCATTAGTGATAGACTCATTACAATGAGAAAAAAAGATGCCCTGTTTCTAATAAATTTCTGACTTCTTTTAAGTCATCATATAATAAAGATGGCCTTTTAAGAAAATCTAGATTAAAAAGTGCAATGCATTTGCATATNATATATATATATATATATATATATATATATCAAGAGGTATATACATATACCTCACAAGAGATATATATGAAGAAGCTGAATGAAAAAGAAGCAAATTGATACATAGCCAAAATTGTTCCATTGCAAGGAAGGAAATATATCATAAAAGATATACATCAGATGTATATCATAAAAGGAATATATATTAACATTGTTATGACTAAAATCTTTGGAGACTGTATACATTGCCTTAGCTAAATTTAATACCTAATTGTTTTGTCATGAATTCATGCTTTGGATGCATGTTTAGAAGATAGCATGACTGATATAGTTCAGTTTATACAAATACTACTTCTCACACTGTCATATCAAATGGACTTACATTTTAATTTTTAAAAAAATTATATTTCAAGTTATTGTTATTTTTATTCATTTTTTCAAGCTTTACTTGTAACTATTTTCATGTTGTGTCCTGATCTTCCCTGTCATTGTAGCATTTTGTTGTGGTAGATATTTTTTCATTGTTTATTTTTTTATCCATTTTTTAAATTCCAACTTCATGTTAAATTTGGTCTCTTTTCCTAGTTTAGATTGTCCATATGGTCACTTTCACAAGTTTCAGACTTTTTCATGCTGCCATTTTCATTGTAGGTCCTGGGAGTCTTTATTTTTTTTTTAATACTTCCTATGTAGTATGATCTGTAGAGCAGTGTGGTCACTGCTTTCCTGAATAGCACTCTGGTCTTTACTAAGGAAAGACTGTTATTTCCATGTAGCCATAAATGATAGTGCTGGGGGCAGCTGGGTGGCTCAGTGGATTGAGAGTCAGGCCCAGAGATGGGAGATCCAGAGTTCAAATCTGGCCTCAGACACTTCCCAGCTATGTGACCCTGAACAAGTCATTTAACCCCCAATTGCCTAGCCCTTACCACTCTTCTGCCTTGGAACCAATAACCAGTATTAATTCTAAGATGGAAGATAAAAATTTTAAAATAAACAAACAAAACAAACAAATAAATAAATGATAGTGCTCCTTTCCGGCCTTTGGCTTTGGTTAACAGTTCTACTCCCATGTGGCTGCAAACTCTAGTGCTCCTATTAGTCCTGAAACCAAGACCTGGAATTATTTAAAAGGAATGCAACATGTTCCTAGACTCGGTGTTAGCTCAGGGTCTTCTATCAACTCTTTCCAACCACATGTCCAACTCTTTCACCAGTTCTGAATTGAGAGCTTCCAAAACTGCCATGACCATTTTGAAATCCCTCTGATGGTGTTACTTTGGGACTACTGACACCCCAATATCACCAAAATTACTTATTCTGATCTCCTAAATCATCTTGGGTTGGAAAGCAATGTCTCACCCAAACATTTTGTTAACTTTGCTGCTCCAGAATTTGATTTGACATGTTTTTAAAAGGTGTTTGCAGGAAAAATGGGACACTAATACACTGCTATTGGAGTTGTGAATCGATCCAAACAATCTGAAGGACAATTTAGAACTATGCCCAAAGAACTTTAAATGAATGCCTACCCTTTGACCCAGGCATACCACTGCTGGGTTTGTACCCCAAAGAGTTAATAAGGAAAATAACTTGTACAAAAATATTTTAGCCATGCTCTTTGTGGTAGCAAAAAATTGTAAAATGAGGGGGTGTCCACCAATTGGAGAATAGCTCAATAAATTGTGGTATCTGTTTATCTGTTGGTGATGGAATATTATTGTGCTGAAAGGAATAAGGAAATGGAAGAATTCTATGTGAACTGGAATGACCACCAGGAATTGATGCAGAGTAAAAAGAGCAGAACCATGAGAACATTGTACACAGAGACTGATACATTATGGCACAAATGTAATGGACTTTTCTACTATCAGCAATGAAATGATCCAGGACAATTCAGAGGAACTTGTGAGAAAGAATGTTGTCCACATCCAGAGAAAAAACTATGGAATTGGAAATACATTAGAAAAATATGTGATTGATCACATAATTTGATAGGGATATAATTTGGGTTTTGATGTTAAAATATCACTCTACTGCAGATATGAATAACACAGAAATAAGTTTTGAACAATGATACAGAGGAGAGAGTGGGGCAGGATCATGAATCATGTAACCATGGAAAAATATTCTAAATTAAAAAATGGAAAAACAAAGTGTTTGCAAGGTAATATTGGAAGAGGTTGGTTGGGTTTCTGCCTCTTCTCTTCCAGCTTGACTCTACCCTGGATTTATCTGTTGGGGGAAGTTTATAAAAGATTTTGAACAGAAATCACATATTTTAGGAAACACAGATTTGTGTAATCTGTAATACTGAAATCGCAGATTGATTAAAATTTAATGTATGGAAAAAACATACTTTTATCAGGGAGATAGAAAATCACAAAGACCATGTTTCCATAAGCTAGTAAGCAGAAAGATGAGTGGTGAATGCCATATTTTGACTACATCCTTCAAAATAAACTATTCCTTATAATAGTCCATGAACAGAGATTCTGAAAATATGGTCATAATCATAATTTCCTTAAACTATGCAGGACATAAAAAATAAAAAACTGTCAGAGCTAGGTGTACCCTCTTGCAGAAATATAAAACTTTCTGCCATTTTTTCTTGTTAATTTATTCCATAAATGTATATGAAGAATGATGTAATAATAGTGATAATAATGATTCATTGAAGTTAGAAGAACCCTGTATTTGTATCTGTAATAATTGAATTCTCAAAAGGCAGCATTTCTTAATTTTTCAGTTAATTTATTAATCAAGAAAATCTAAAATAGCCAATTGACTCTTTCATAATCTGAATAGACACCAAGGAGCATTAGCAGGACAAAAACAAGACAGATCCTGTAGCTCAGGCCAATATATACCCCTTATTAATTCATTACTCAATCCCTCTCCAAGACATACCAAGATATTTCTGATTGAAAAATAGTCACGCAGGAGGTGGATTCAGAAAATTTAGTCCATCTTTCATTACTTCATCACAGGAAAGAGAATATCCCTGTTATACCTGGAAAAGACCAATATCTTCTACCATGTGGCAAGGTCAACATGACAACATAAGTCACTCTTAATCAGAATTCAACATACTTCCCTACATGGTAGCTAGAGCTTATTAATTTAATCTTTCAAGTGGGTCAAGTGACTGCTTGATATCATGCCCCTAATTCTATTATCCTTGCAAGATCCAAACAAAAGAAGGGAGATCCCAACTCAGCTTCATAACCTGGGGAGGAAACTAGCCTCAGTTTAGAATCAGACAGTTTTTCATAAAATCAGGATACTTGTACTTGCCTTATCTAAACCACAGAGGTACTGTAAAAAATAATTCATCCCACTTAAAATTATCTCTATATCTTGGTATGCACACACATATTTATATGTGTATGTGTTTCAGTGTTTATAAATATTTATAAATATATACATATATGCTAATGTGAGTTATTGCAATTATTATCATTATTTCATTAGATCTATGATCTCATCAGCAAGAGTAGTTATATCTCTATAGCCTATTGATCAAGAAGTATTTATTTAAGATCTCCAACAGTATGTGTGACAGGCCCTGGGGAAATAATGAATGAGATAATACCTCCTCTAAAGCATCTCATATCCCATAGAAAGCAAAAACATGTGCATTTGAAAACACACATAAATAAATATATGCAAAAAATATTCAGAATAAATATGAGGTAATTTTGTAGAGGTGACACTAGCAACTTAAGGGAGAAGGAAAGACCTCATAAAGGAAAGGAAAATTTGAGCTGAGATTTGAAGGAAAGGATAGATTTCAGGAAGCAGAAATAAAGAAGAGATGGCTTTTAAGTAGGAAAGTCAGCCTCTGAAAAGTTATGGAAATGGAAGATGTAATGTGTGTCAGGAGAAAAAACAAAGAGGAGATTAGGTGTTACAGAGGGACAGAAAACTTGGAGAAGTAAATTGTCATCAGTTTATGAAGGAATTTAAATGACAAACAAGGGGATTTGGTTTTGATCTGTCCCCTTCCTTCTTAGCTCTTCTAGTGTTTGTCCGTGCATTTATGTAAATTATCCATAGGAAATCTATCCAAAGACCTAGAGATCTTCCTCTAATTTGATTGACAACTCTTGTCCATAATCACATCAATGGAAAGGAGAAAAGGCAGCTCTTTTTGGCTTGTTGCCCCTATCTAAAGTAAATACTAGAAAAAACTCTAAGACAAAGCCTAGATATAATACCCTTTTAATTTTTCCAGAAAGTAAGAATTAGGTGCCCTACTCAAATATAGATACCACAAGAATGTCAGATGTGGGGATTTATTTTTGGCACAGAAGATTGAAACAAACCAAACCAAAATAAAACAAAACAAAACACAGAGCATTCTTTGAAACATAAGATAGAGCAAGATAAAGCTTTCAAATGATGCATTAGGCTCTAGGAGGTAAGAAGCTTCAGGAACTGATCAACAAATACTTCATATTCTGCTAAACCTTATTCATCTCAGACCTGTTCAATAAAGGACCTCATAAAAGAGGTTGGGTTTACAAGCTCCAGGTTTCTTGTAACTTCCATCCTTTAGTGGCTATATTAATGAGGACATCTTCATTCCCCATGATCAATATTGATAATATTGCACTTCATGGCCTGGAACTCTTCAATTTTAGGAAGTCTAGAACTTATCTGGAGACTATTCTTAGAAATTCCAGCCTCTATTTGAATTAAGATAATCATTATTATAATTTACATTTATATAGTGCTTTACAGTTCTCAAAGAATTTCACATATGTCAACTCATTTTATCCTCACAACAAATATGGGAGATATGTGATATTATTATTGACATTTTACATACGAATAGATGGAAGCTGAGGTGCTTAGGTGATTTGTCCAGAGTTGTAGCACTAGTACCATCTAAAGAAGAATTCAAGTTTGTGTTCCTGACTCCCAATCTAGCACTCTAACCACTATCTGCAGAAGAAAAAGGAGAAAATTACATAATGGGGGTGGGGTGAAATAGTAATTTCTAACCCCTACCCCCACCCTGGCCTACATTCTGCCTAGAAAATCTGTGAACAAATAGAAGCTAAACCAGGACAGTGACTAAGAGTTTAGCTCCTGCCTTATGTCCCCTTGCTGACATTTTTGTTTTTTATTTCTTTCCTTATATAAAAAGGAAATTTAATTAAGCAGTCCTTCATTTCTCTCAGCTTAAGAATCCCTTCAGTTTGAGACTTTTTAATTGGGTGATTTTTTAGTATTAATATAGCTTCAGACAAGTGTCTGTATATGTAACCAGATTGATGAATGCATTTTATAATGTGCTTTATATCAAACTAATTCATAAAAGGCTACAGGGACCAGAAGGTCACCCATAGGTCATGGAGGTCAGGAGCCCATGGCGGGCTAGTGGGGATTGGGATGTACTATGTCAGAATGACCTGTAAACAAGCTCAGGTCAAAAGTGTTCTGACATTTCCATGACCTTTAAGCCTCTATTACTCAGGAGTGACCCCGGTAAGTCTTCACCCCCACTCTGTAAATTCCTCTTTTTGCATTTAAAAAACTGTAAATGTCAATGGTCAGGGTCTCAAGTTTTGAACTGACAGGAAACCTGCAGTCCTCTGGTCCTGTGAATTCTCTGTCACGATAAAGCCAGACCTTAACCTAGAAGGTTCTCCCAGAATCTTATTTTTAAAATGGTCATAGGTGACCAAATAGTGAATCTGAAATGAGCATTTCCAGCCCTACCATCAGTCTTATGAATTTAAGAAACAAGAGGTCCTCCGTCCCTCAGTTAGAATTTCCTAATAAGAGAAGGTGTGCAGCGGGAGCTTTCTAAGTCCGAGCACAGGCCTAGTTTGCCAAAATATATTGATCCTGAGGGAGACATTCGAGTGCTAAAGTGAAGGCAGAACACCAATTTGGAACTCTCAGAGAAAGTTTCATGTTTTGTTATTTAAGTAATTTTCTGTTACTGCTTGCTTAATTATTAGCAGAATCTGTTTTGCATCATCATTTGTTTAACATTTATTTTGTGTAGAAAAAATAAATGTTTCATATGTATAATCTACATTGTGCATTGTGTACCTTTCCTTTTTGGGAGAGTTGAGATATGAAAGAAATCTAAATTTAGTAAGTTACAAATGGACTCCAGAATAGAAGAAGAAAGCTGGAGAATCTTCTGAGAATAAACTAACAGGGGGCAGCTGGTTTGCTCAGTGGATTGAGAGTCAGACCTGGAGACTGAAGGTCCTAGGTTCAAATGTGGTCTCAGATACTTCCTAGCTGTGTGACCCTGGGAAAGTCACTTAACTCCCATTTCCTGGCCCTTACCACTCTTCTGCCTTAGAACCAATACATGGTATTGATTCTAAGACTGAAGGTAAGGGTTAAAAAATGAATTTAACACCTTTGTTTACAAGTTTGGCTCATCCAAGATTGCACTCATTCCATTCATGAATGGTTTAAGAAGGGACTTTGTTCAAGATGGTGAGGCCATTTTGTTATTGTGTGTATATTGGCAGAGGTAAACTGTATCAAAGATAATTTATTTAGACTATGAGGAAAGGGGAAATTTTGTTGACAAAAGTTTCCATGACTCTCAGTCCTTTTATATCTACTTCCAAAGGAGGTAACATTTTGTTAAACTACTAGACTATATAACAGTGATGGCAATCTTGCGGTACGGGTGTCAAAGATGGCACGCAGAGCACTCTCTGTGGGCTCATGGCTGCCCTCCCCGACCCCAGAGTTGTTGACTAGAAAGATAGAGGGACTTGGAAGAAGCTGCTCCCCTTCTCCTCTCCACCACACCTGACCATCCCACCCCTCTGCTAAGCAGCCAGGTGGGTAAGGTGGGCAGCTCACAGGTGGCAGAGCTGGAGGGTTTCTGAGAGCTCAGGCTGCTCCCCTCCCAATCTCTATACTTGCTGAGGACATTCCTCACTTTCTCTGCCACTCTGCCCAGTAGCCCAATGAGGTAGGGGGGAGGGGCCCACCTGGCACTTGGTTGGGGGAAGAGGCACAGCACACAGTCTCTGGCTGGGGGACAGGCACAGCACTTGGTCCGGGGCTGAGGTCTGGTGCTCCATCTCTAAAAGGTTTGCCATCACTGCTCTATAATCTCTTCATTTTTTTTTGAGCCACATCAAATGAACTCAAAGCTGCCCTAATGAACTTATATTTTGTTGGAGAAGACAAAATATTTATAACCATAATAACCACAATAATAGAAGCAGCTAGATGGCGAAGTGAATAAAGTATTGGGGTTAGAGTCAGGAAGACCTGAGTTCAAATCCAGCTTCAGAAACTTTCTAGCTCTGCAACCTAAAGCAAGTCACTTACCTTCTGTTTTACCACTTGAGAAGGAAATGACAAACCACTCTAGTTTCTTTGCCAAGAAATCTTCATAGACAGGTTCACAGGATCAAGAAGGCAGACACAACTAAAAGGAATGAACAATGACAATATTTTATATAGATTGATGTTTGCAAAGGGTTTTGAATATATTATAGCTTTGTCATTTAGCCATTTTTCAGTCATTTCTGAGTCATTAAAAACTCATTTGATGTGTGTGTGGTTTTTTTGTATGTTTTTTTTTTTTTTTGTGAAGATACAGGAATGGTTTGCCATTTCATTTCCCAGTTCATTTAACAGATGCAGAAACTGAGTAAACAGAGTTATGTGATTTGCCAAAGTTCACACTGACAAGAAGTGTCTGCAACCAGATTTGAATTCTGGAAGGTGAATCTTCCTGAATCTCTAGTTTGGCACTCTACCTATTGAACTCTATCTTAGATCCTCACATGAATGTGACCTAGAAATTATTATTTTTTCTCATTATTCAAATGAAAAAAATAAGCCTTAGAGAAGTTAAGTGACTTTCCTGTAGTCACATAGCTAGGAAGTTCCTGCGGCAAGATTCACACTTATTTCTTGACCCCAATTCTAGGCTCTCCCAAACATGTTCCCAATAAAGAAAACTAAATACAAAATGTACATAATGTAATTTTGAGGGGGGTTGGGATGGAAAGCACTTGTACTTAGGAATTCAGGGAAAAGGACTCAGGAGGTTATACTTCATCTATGTTTTGTACTGATAGGAATATGAAACAAGGAAGTGCATCCTTGGCATTCAAATAACCTATATACTAGCACAGAAACTAGAAAGTTAATGGTGTGACCATAGAAATGTAAGCAGGCAACTTTTTCTTGGATAGAGAGCAAGTAAAGGTAAAAATGTGGAATGAACATATTGGAGCCTGATGAAAGTATTGTTCCACATTGTTCCTCTGCAACCAAGATTGATAATTGAATTTAAATTATTTTAATTTCCAATGCTTTTTTGTTATTTTAATTCACATTATTATAGATATTATTTTTCACTGATTTTGTCTCACTTGATTTGTGGCAGTCAAGATTAAAGTGAAAATGTGCATCATTTGATATATTTATTTATACAACACAAAAGTTACATAATCCTTTCAGTGAAATGGCACATTATTGAGAGAAATGTTTAATTATAGGAGTCACATAATATTAAAGATAGAAAATTGTGCTAAAGAAAAAAAGTTATGGCTTGACCTCTTTTTTAAATAATTGCAATAATTTTGTTGGTTCCTTCATTCCTCTCCTTCCTCCCTCTCTGTCTCTCCATATCTCTTTCCCTCCTTCCTTGCATTCTTTTTTCCTCATTTTAAGCTATTTAAAATTTAGTATAAACTATTATATATGTGTGAGATATTGACAAAAATTTGGAATGTCTGTCTTTTAATTAAATGCCTGTCATATCAGCAGAAGTACTAATTAGCTGGGCAAATAGTTACCAATTATTTTCAGATTTCGTTCTGCATGAATGCATTTGCTTCCCTAAGATGCCAGTTTGCAATCTGAGGAGTAAAAATAAAAATTCCACAAATTCAACATTTTAAAAAGTGGACATTTCTCCATCAAAAGATTTTCACTTAATTATTCCTATAATCATGTTAATAAAAAAAGAAAGAGCAGTGGTGAGAGTTGAAGTAAGATGACTACAAATTCCTGAATGGAAATTAATTTGAACATTATTAGATAAGCCCTTTTGTGAGCATTTATTTAAACACCAAGGCATGATTCTGTCCCAGAACGTATCATTTCTGATCATGTGACTAAGGAAGGCAAACTTGGCTGTGATGATCAGCTTGTTATAAATAAGATAAGTCACAGTGACATTTTGGCATATTTGAACATCTGTTAGTACTTTCTATATGAATAAAATATAAACAAAAATACGTTTATACATATGAAAATATTTATTTTTTCAGTTACATGTAGAAATGATTTTTAACTATTTTCTGACATTTTAGGATTCAGATTTTCTCCTTCTCTCACTCCCTTCCTTCTCACTCTCCAAGATAGTAAAAAGATTGATATATACCAATATTCCTGCATTACATATTTCCTTATTGACCATGTGATAGCAGCCACAAATTATACGTACAATCATGAAAGAAGTAAAGTGGAAGATAATATGCTTTGATCGACACTCAGACTTCAATAGTTCCTTCTTTGGCTGTGGATAGCATTTTCATCATGAGTCCCTTGTGGTTATCTTTGAAATTTTCTGTGCTGTTAATAGTTTATCCTTCACTATTGGTCATTGTATAATATTTCTATTACTATATACATTGTTTTCTTGAATCTACTAACTTCTCTATGCATCAATTCATATATATCTTTACCAATTTTTCTGAACTCATCCTGTTCATCATTTCTTATGGTGAAATCATCCATTCTGTATTGTTTCACAACTTTGGGCAATTATGATTGAGATGATTAAAATTAGAAAAAAATAGGAGCCCAAATTCATTCATATATTCTGAAAGAATCAAGATGATGTCTTTTCCTATTGGTTATTTGACACGGAGCTTACATTCTGGGGAGAAAAATCAAAACTTGCTAAAATATTGGACATCTTGGTTCAGTACACATGTTCCTACTTTTCATCAGATTACATATATATATATATATATATATATATATATATATACACACACACACATATAGTCTTACTAGAAAAGAATATTTCACAATACAGATCCAAATGCACACATTTTCCAAAGTCTTTCACAAGGGTTTATGAATAGCAAAGTACAGAATGGGAAGTTAAGCATAATGTCAAAATTGAGAAGAAATTTATTTTTTATAGGTATGGTAGTTTTGTATATAGTTAGCTTTTGCATTCATGGGTAGCTAACCCTATCTATGTTATCCAGAAAGAAGAGATGACTGAAGGCAGTTCTGAGCAGATGTCAGACTGATGTAACATTTTTAAGCATGTTTGTTTAGGACTTGGCAATAGAATTATCAGATGTTAAAGACCAAAGATAATAGATATTTCTAGCCAAGATGACAGTCTGAACTGGGGTAGATTGACAAACTCCTCTACATATATACTCCTCAAAAACACTAATGTTTTCCCCAGACTGAATAAAAGTTATGAAATTTAATGAAAAACTTAAATAATGTAATTTTATCATTCTCTGAATTGCTCAAAAAGTAAGTCTAAACTCCATAGGTAATATGAAAAGAGACTATCAGTGTTGGTATAATCAAATAAGAGAGTGATGTATTAAGGATACTATAGAATATCTTCAAGGCTTTTTGGAAGAAGTTAGTGAGAGAGGAGGGCTTTTGAAACAACATATAGGGTAGCTGTAGCCCCACAACTGGACTGGAAACCCCAGTGGGCAAAAGCATGTATTACAAACATGACTCTAACCAGAATATCTCACGGTTTGGATTGAGATACCATAGAGGGCCTTGATTATCCAGTGTTCTGATAATGAGCAGAAATATAAAATGCCCTATTTTTAGAATAATGGAGAGACCCATGTCATTAGATTAAGGAGTACTTGATAGGGAACAATATGTAAGAATACTGGAAATTTGGAGCAATGGGCAGTAGGATATAGAGGTCTTTGACCCCAAACAATGTATTTTGTATTCTATCCTGGATGTTATTTGGAGAGGTTTACTGAGTGTGAAAATGGCAATCAAAAGACTGAAAAAGAAAGACAGAGAGTGTAAGACAGACAGAGGCAGAGAGACAGAGAAAGAGCAACACAGAGGATGTAAGTTACTGTCTTGGAAAATCAGTTAAGAGGGGAAAAAAAAGGAAATAATTTGACATTCTTAAAACCAGATTAGAAAGGAATAGAAATCATGGATGATATATTTCAAACAATCATCAAACCAAATTGCCCAGATATATTAAAAATAAAGAAGAAAGGTAATAAAGAATTTTTGATCATCTTCTAAAAGATATTAAAAAATAAATATTCCAAGAAATATCATAGACAATTCAGACTTCTCACATCAAAGAAAAAAAAGTACTATAAGTATCCAGTAAAAATTTAGGTACAAAGGACCATAATAAAGGTGACATGTACATCAAAATTGTCTACCATGAACAAGAGGAAATTGAAGAATAAAATATTATAATAGGTAAAAAATATAACAGAAAAGTACTCGAGCTAAGTATATAATCTCATAAGGAAGGAGTAGGAAATGTGGCACAGGGAAGCAGGGGAAGAAGCAGTAATTTTTTAATGGGATAGAGCATTTTCAAGCATTTCTGATGAAAAGACCAGAGTCTTATAAGAAAATTTAAATGCAAACATAAGAGTCAATAGAAACCCCCCAAATTACTTTTATATGTGAAAATCAGATAATGTCCTAATAAAACAATTTAATTAGGATGGGAGAGAAAGAAATAAACGTTCCTTCAGAACCTCAATATCTTTAAAACAACAACAACAACAACAACGTGTCTGGAACTGGATTAGATTGGACTAGTTTGTTTTGGGTTCTTTTAAGCTTTAAGAGAGGAAGGGGAAGGAAGAGTAAATGAAATATATTAGTATGGAAAAGAGGATGAAATAAAGCATAATTTCCTATTTTCAGTTGGTTTGTATAATCTAATAGCAAATAAAATATTAGACCTTATGTAATTAAATGCTAAATTGTTAGTGAAAGCTGGAAAAGTTAGATAAGGTTTCTTGGAAGAATTAAACTGGACCTTGAAAGGGAAACTGTAATGTTATTTTTGCTTATGATATGCGATTTTATCCTATCTGTTTATGTTAGTGGTTTTCAGGTAGGAAGTTGGCCTTTAAGGGTCAGTACTAGATGTTTGGTGATGTTTGGCTAACTTCAGCTAAGACCTAAAGAGTAAACATAACTACCACGAAAGGGAAAGTGATCAGCATTCTACTTCTGTCTTATACTTCTTCCTCAATTCCAGTTATTCAACAATCCAATTCAACAAACTTGTTTAAAGCTATTATTGTCCTACCTATCAAAGAGATAAAGACAAAAAACAACATAGTCAAAAAGAAGAAAGGAAACAGTCCCTGACCTAAAGAAATATATGTGATTGTTTAACTGCTCACTATCATTTTTGAAAGATTTTAGAGAATAGAAGATAGGCAAATTTGCTCACATTTTCATTGTTTTCATTATTATTTCTCAACTTAAAAGTATACCAAGTAAAATTAGCATTTCTATATACCAAATAGAACAGAAAATGAAGCCTATACATAAAACTATAAATCTCTATCAAACACTACTCGCTTTTATATTTAACTGTATAATAAATTCAATATGTAATTTTCAAAGCTAGCCTTATCTATTTCCTTCTAGATTCATGTTCTTTTACATGTATTTTCTTAAAAGTTAAAAAAAAGCTTAAATTATCTTCTTTTCTTTTCTCTTTCTTTTTAGCAATGGAGTAGCTAACTACTCCACTCCTCCCTAATTTACCCCATTCTTAATTGGAAGAAAAAGAAAAGAAAAACTATTTTAATTACATATACATAGTCAAGTAAATCAAATATGCATGTTGTTCATCTCTGAAAATGTATGTCTCAATTTAGTCCATTTCTTCTCTGTCAGGAGTTTGGTAGCATATTTTTCATTGATTATGAGAAATCATGTAAGGTTAATGTATGGGATACAATTATTATGTCATTCAAATTGTTATTTTATTTTCCTTTAGAAATCTCCATCAATTCATTGAAATCTTCCCAGGTCTCTTTTTAATTATCTCTTTTGTCATTCCTTACAGTATAATAATAATATTCTATTATATTGATAAGAAAATACATATATATCATTTATATATATATGGTCATCTCTCAGTTGATGAGCATACCCTTCCCTCTTTGTTATATTAAAAAAAAGAAAGTTCTACTACTAATGTTCTTATGCATAGGCCTAGCAATAGAAACATTGGATCAAAGAGTATGCAAAATTTAATAAGATTTGGGGCATTGTTTTAGATGGCTTCCAGAACCTTGAGCCAATTCACAGTTCTACCAATAGAGAAACTGAGCCAATATAATCCTGGAGCTCCTTAATTTTTTTCCATTTTTCTTTATTATTATATATGACAATCACATAGGTATGAGATAGCAGATTAGATTTGCTTTGCTTTTCATTTTTCTACATTTTGGGGTATGACCACTCTATGGATTTATTTTGTTTTATTATAGTTATGTTTTATTATTTTTTCCATTCTTATGTTTTCAGGTTTTCAGTGAAGAAAAAGAAGGGAATGGTTTAATAATAATGCAAAAATAATAAAAGAATTAAATATATTTAAATTATCAGAAGAAAAGAGAATGAAGTTCAGAAGCATGAACAGACAAGCAAACAATTTTGAAAATAATTTTTAGAGCATAGTTTTTTAGAAAAAAGGAAATATATGACTTGGAGATTCAGAGTTTGATAGTTAATCATCTGTGTTTTATGTTTTTTGGAAAACTTTCTGTTCAGATTCAGAATAAAAATAATAATTAAAAATTATGATATTAATTTTGCTTATTTAGCAAAAATGAAACTCTAAAAAGGGAAAGAAAATGGAAATGTTTTTAATGATACTTGAAAAGGATAAAATAGGTCAACAAGTTACCAATAGACATATATTAAGCAACTAATATGTGACAAGCAGTGGGCTCAGTGTTACAGATACAAATGAGAAAAAAAGGACAGTTTCTTCCCTTTATGATCCATTAATATAATGGAGGATGACAATACCAAAAAAAAAAGTAACTGAAAACTGTTGGTACCTAATGTGGGGACATGATGAAGAAGTTGGTCAGAGACATCTAAAAGTAATGCATTCAGAAAGGAAATGAAGAGATGTCTACTGACTCCTTTTCATGGATCCCCAATCTAAAATAGAAATTCTTTAGATCATGACTCTGCCCTCTAATCAGAGGGTCAGAGTTTAGGAATGATGTGTGAGTTCCAAGGCTGAAGCCTTCTAATAGTGTGAAGAGTTTTCCCAGTGACAAGCTTCATGGAATATAGTAGAGGAGTAACAAATGTCCCAATGTAGTGAATTCAGGTGGGAAATGCATAAGTTAAATAGATTTTTTTTTTATTTTTTAACTAAGTGATATTTTGACTAATCAAATGTATTGAATAAAAATTACAAAGTTTCTAATCTATCACTTTAAGTAGAGAAATAATTAGGAATGTAGATTTTTATAAGTTTCCTGATTTACTGATACAGTGAGACTCCTGCTCTACAACTTATAGTTTTAGAGATTGGCTTGGCAGCACTGAGAAGGTCAAATTAACTTGCCTAGAATTACATAGCTAATATATATCAGAGGTGAGATTTGTACTCTGATGTTCCTGATTTCAGACCATTTTACTACCCACTATACAATATAGCCTTTCAGAATATAGTTTACCTACATTTGATTCTTGTCATTTTCTCAATTCATCATTGACTTTAGAGATAAAGAGGATGAATTCTGTTTTGGACATGTTGAGTTCAAGTTATCTGCAGGACCTCTAGTTGGAACAGTTTTGTAGAAAGATGATGTTGCGGGAATAAAGCTTAAGGAAGAGATTAGACTTGCTCATTATGAAAACTTTATATGGAATGGCATCTCTTCTTGGACATAGAGTAATACTAAGTCCACTAATTTGCCCCTTCAAAAAAAACCTCTGAGCCAACCTTAAATTAAGATACAATTTTACTGGTTTCTTTTGCTTTCATTTCTAGAGGTAATTGCAAGGTAGGTGTGATTTAGTTCCATCATCAATAACCAATGACCAATGATCAATATAGATGTAAAAAGTACCCTTTAGAAATGGTGATATTCTCTGGAAGTTCCTGTTTGAATGGTACTGCTTGCTTCCATAAAATTCTAAAACTTTGTGAAGCCTGTAAAAAAAGTTACTTAATTTCTCAAAAGAGTTCTGCCTAATCCCTTAGGAAGAACCAAGTGGATAAGAATATCTCTCACCATATTGTGATATTCAATTAAATTAATTTAATGGAAGGTTACATTGAATCGGTACCATACTTATAACTTGGACAAACTCTGCAAACAAACAATAAGAGAAGTTTTAACAAAAGAAGAAACTTCTTTTGTTATATGGTCCCTGGGAATTTTGAAAGTGATTTTTCACAAAAAATTCCTTTAAACCAAGCTAGAGCATTAAACATGGAGTCAGGAAAATGTGCATTCAAATGTGAAATCTTCTAACCCTGAGTCCCTGGGGATGTCATTTAACTATTTTCTGCCTCTGTTTCCTCAAGTTTAAATAGGAGGAAAATAATAACATTTATTTCATAGGGTTACTATGAAGGTAAAATGATATAATTAGTCTTTAACCATACTTTCAGATGTTAAGGTCCATTATCTATCTGCTTCTCCATTTCGAAAATTCTAAATACTTTGGAAATATTTAAATGACTCCTAACAAAGTTTTTTTTCCCTTTCTTTCTTAAATATACACATTTAGAGAAAGTAGGCTTGCTTTCTTTTTTTGAATCTGAATAAAGTTATTAGAGGCAACAGCCAGTATTTTATCATTGTCATCAGTAGGCAAAGGATTAATTACTTTCACTGTTCTTACTATGGCACCCTGTAGGGTACAAATTACATTTTTCTAACCTCAGGACCTTAATCAAAAATAGCACCATCAGAACTAGTATTAATCTGATGTAGCCAATAGCAGCCTCTCCATTGCAAAGGAATACAGGGTCAGCAGCAGGAGCTTCATCTCCAGAGGAGGCGGCTCCCTTATCAGTACTTTACACCTGGTGAGATTCAGAAGCAAAGACAAGGTGCAAAACTGGCTAGCTCCCATGAAAAGGCACAGGTATTGCAAGGGCATTCCCTTTTTTCCCCTGTAGGGTTAAGAATGAATCAAAATAACCAAGTTTGAAGCATGTTTACACAGGACCTTCTGGGAATGTGTTTCCTTGAAAGGCACCTCGAAACTTGAACTTGCATTAAATGTGAAGCTATAAGATAATAATAATGTGAACAGTGGGCTTTTCAAATGGCAATTTTATTCCTGTAGAAGCTATATTGTCATGATGTATTCAAGTATGGCTGTCCCCAGCTAAATTACAAAGCTGTTTTTCTTGCACAATAGGTAACCACCATCGCTTTCAATGACATTCTGCCCTCAGTATCTAGTTTCTCTAGGCTTTTTTGACAATTGTTCCCTACTCCTCATTCCTACTCTTTACTTCTGCCCTTTATCCCTAGAGTGATAATTCACGTTTCATAGAATGTTGATATTTATAAATTTTTTTCACAATAACTCTGTGAGGTCAAATGAGCAGATATAATTCCCATTTGACAGATAAGAAAACATAGGACCTGGAAAGAGAAAGGAATGGCCCATAATTACACAAGCTCTAATTGTCAGAGCCAAGAATAGCCAAATCATAGAATTTTAGAGTTGCAAAGGACTTTAGTGGCCATTAAAATCTATTCAAAGTCATAGCTGCAAGTAATACAGGGCAAGTAAAATACAGGGCAAGTAAAAAATAAAGGGCAAGTAAAAAATAAAGTAATTCAGATTCAGCCCAAGCAGAGAACAACTAGACTATGATCTCATTGCTTTATACTATTCCTAGTTTAATTTAGCTTAAGATCATGTCACCTTTCTTGGTGGTCTTAATACACTATCAAATCAGATTAACCTTGAAAATGTAATGTAAGTAAATATGTTGAATGTTTATATGCATATTTATGCATATACATATATGCATGTATACATATATAACACATGCAAATCTATACACATATACATGCATATGAGGAATGTGTACATATGCATATACACATATAGAATTACATATGATACATAATGAACTTCTATTCATTCTTGTCTTTCTTAATTGTATCAGCATAGATTTTTTGAAACCAGGTATTAATACCTATAGTTATTCCTGTTAAGGGCTATCTTATTGGGCAGTCCATTGTTCTACCTTGCAAATGAAAATCTTCTTTGAATACTGAACTTGTAGCAATCCCTCACAGATTTCTGTCAATAAATCTGATAATCCTGCTATCTATATCTTTACCAAAATCATTAAAAAATGTTTAATATCACTGGATTATGAGCTGATAACTGGGACACAATGCTTGAAAATTCTTTCCAATTATGAGTATTCATTCTTTTGGACCAGCTGACTATTCAAGCTCTTCTGAATATATGTAGTCATAGGTATCCAACCAACTTGTATCCATATTTTTCACAAAAATATGATGAAAGTCAAAATTGGATCTCCTAAACCCTTGTCCAGTATTCTTTCTGCTACATTGCATTGCCTTTCTATGATAAGATCACACAGGCATATAACATTTTATGTCTCCTTTCCATTATAATAACTCTATGAGTTATATGATGCAAATGTTGCTATTTCAATTTTACATAAGAGGAAATAAATATTTAAAGAAATGATTTGTCTATGTTAACATGTCTTGTAAGGGGTAGAGTCAGCAGTCAAACCCAGTTCTCTTTTTTATAATATGAATGTTATTCTGCCTCTCTAGTTTGCTTCTTATTGCTTTCTTTGATTTCTCATAACCCTAAAATCTATGAATCTCATATAAAATACCTTGATTTTATCCTACTGTGGGCTATATTTCAGAGTGCCATCAAAATGGTCGTCAAGCAAAGATGATTTAACAGTCTTTCTCATGCTTGGGAGAAACTTTCTGACCTTTATTTTAGGTTCTCTTTTAGTCATCTCTTGAATTACAGTCATGAGATTGCTTTCTTTCTCTGATAATGTAAATTTCTGCCTACTCCTTCCTACCTTCATACATCCTTATAACCTTCTTTATGTTACTCTGATAAAATACATCTGATTTTTACCCTTTCCTTGGTGCCTTATGTGATCAAACTCTTGCCTCTTTATATGCCATTCAAAATCATATTTTTGAAGTATAAAAAATACTGATGTCTTATCAATTAATTTCAAGTGGATACAAAATTTAGTCTAATATGATAGTCATAGAATTCACCTAATTTTAACACTTAAAAATTTTCTTGTCAAAATGATATCCATATCAACCTTATTCCTTTTCTGATAATTACCTCCAATTTTCTAGATGTCTTTCAAGAACTGTAGAATTTTGAAACTAGAATTTATCTTAAAATCATTTATTGAAATTCACTCATTATATAAATATTCATATACATATACATACATGTATGCATATGCATGCATATATAAATGTTTTGAGACTCAGAGATGCAGTGCAACTTACTTAGATATGTTAGAGGACCAGGGTTTCTGATTTCCAAAACATGGTACTTTCTCTCATTGGAGATTGCTACTGCTACACAGAATTTCATTTGAGGGTCTGCTATTTACTTTCTACATAACATTGAGCAAATGGTTTAATTACACTGGACTAAAGTTTCCATATCTAAAAAAATGAATTAAAGAATAGATTATTATTTTTATAGTTCAACAAACATTTATTAAGCAACTATTGTGTTCCACATACAGTGATAGGTACTAGAGATACAAAGAAAAAAAATGAAATGGTTCCTGATTTCAGTTGGGCAAAATGATATATGCAACAAGACAACACGAGAATATACGATATAAATATCTACACACGCATACATACACACACATATAGATGAAGAATAAACTTGAAAACTGGAACAATTCAGAGGTGTGAGAATTACGTAGATTCATTCTCTTCTGAAACATGATTGCTCAAGTTAATGATTCTCTGTTATAGTTTTATATAAATAGAAGATAATGAATATCAAAAGACAAATTACAAAGAGAAAATCACTGTGTATGTATGTATATGTCCACACAAAGTAATTGAGGAGTAGGAGGGCATGTAAAAAATATTGGGAAGCAATTCTCTGAATCAAACTAATTTTATTATAAGAGCTGAAAATCATAAGGGTCACTAGCTATAAATCAGGGTCAGAGGCACACCCAACATAGTCAGAAATACAGAATGGTCAAGTATTTGTACTTTATGCAAGAGAGTCAGATTACACAAAATCCCTCCAAAAGGTGGATTCAGTTAGGTGAATATTTTTTTTCTTGGGGAGGAACCAGGATTTCCTCTTTTAAAAGATACTCTTCTAAGAGAAGGTTAAGTTTTTCTTTATTTTCTTATAGGGGCAGATTATGAAGACTCTGTTCCAAATATGGTAACAGCCAAGGTTATTCTGTGACTGAGATGTCATGAATTTTGAGACTTAGGCATGTCTGCACACATTCCAGGAAGGTGAATGCATGTTCAAATTTCAAGGCATTTCAAGGGATTTTTCTTGTTATTTTTTTACAAGATGATTATTGATTACTGATTCTCATACACAATTATTCAATTAACAATTGGAATTTACTTACTATTAAATCTATGGTTATAACATAAATATTGAGTATCTAAAATATTTCATATAAAGGATATAGAGCTATAAAAAGACATAAAATATTGAATATAAACTAATTAAAATGACTTAATTAGGTTACCTTTTAAAGGCAATAGAAACTTAGAGGTAGAAACTGAGTGGAGCCTATAGAAGCTAAGTATTCTTAGAGGTGTAAGTAAGAAAGAAGAATTCCAAGCTTTAGGGAGAGTGTTAAAAACAATTGGATTCATGAGATAGGAAGTCATTTATGAGGATCAGCATTCAGGAAAATTTGACTGAAATAGAATTCTTGGAGAGAAGCAAAAGACCATTTCTGTAGAAAGAGAAGTTCAAGATACAGTATGTATAATATTGAATGCTTAGCAGGTGCAGATATTTTATCTTAGGGAAAAAAAGAAGCAAATGAAATCCCATAAAAAGAGAGGTACTATAGTCCTTTAACACTACAGTTTGGCAATTTTTGAGAAATTGAGAGAAATTGTAGTCAGAGAAACCAATTATGAAGATATGAAATATTGGGGAAAATTTTTGGGAAAAAAGATGACAGTATGTTGAACTAGGGTGGTAGTTCTGTGATTCTAAAGAGAGTGATTATATGGGATTTTGTGGGGATAAAAAATTAACAGATTTTTGGCAAGTAACTGGATATGTTTAATGAAGGAGAAGGTGACTGCCAACTTGAGTGAATATCTAGTTTGGCCTTAATGTAGAGAAAATGAAGATGAATATTTTGAAATATGCTTAGAAAAGTAGGTTAGAGCCAACCTACTGAGAGAAATAAATGCCATGCTGAATCATTTATATTTTATCCCATAAGCAATAGGAGAATTAATGAAAGGTTTTCTGCAGAGGAGTAACAGTACAACCTGCTCCCAGGCAAGATTATTTTGGCAATTGTGTGGAGAAAAGACTGGAGTAAGGAGGGATTAGATGTAGGGAGGTAAAGGAATTAGGAGAGTTACATAAGGCAGAATTCAAAGCAATGATGCCTTGAACTAGGGTCTTAGAAAGATGGAGCCAGAATCATAGAAGTAAAATCAGCACTACTTAGTGAGGGCTGGATAGGAAACAAGAGAGATAGAAAACAGTCAAAGATTTCTTTCAGAATAGAAATATGGAAGAATGGGAAGGTGGCCATATCATCAGAAATAAGGATTTTAGAGTCATAAGAAGCTTAAGTGGAAAGACATAAAGCTTTGTTTTACACATTTATAAAGATATGCTATTTTCCCCATTTCAAATTGCTTACACTAACATGAAGACTTTGGAGAAGTTATTAAGGAAGGAGTGTAAGGTATCCTAGAAGGAAACAAAATTAACACATAGCAGGCAGCTCAATGGCTCAGTGGATTGAGATAGGAGGTCCTAGGTTCAAATCTATTCTCAGATCCTGGGCAAGTCACTTATCCCCCTTTGCCTAGTCCTTAGCACTGTTCTGTCCTGGAACCAATACATGGTATTGATTCTAAGATGGAAGGTAAGGTGTTTTTTTTTTTTTTTTTTTTTTTTTAACCAAAACATAAAGTTAAAGAACTGGATTGTAACTAAGAAAGTATAATCTTGAATTATGCAACATATGATGATGGTCTCTTAAAGCAAATGGGTATTTTTAAAGTCTTCATATGCCAATGCCATATCTTATCATCTCTAACCCCTCAACATCTCTCACATCCGTCACCTCCTTTTCAGTTATATAACCAATAGTCATTCAACTCTTAGTCAATTCTCTTCAGTAATATTTAATAGCCTCTTTAGTGGTCTCTGATGACTTAATTCAGTACATACTTCACAGATCTATAAAATTGTTAGTATAAAATGACTAGTCACTACATTGTTAAGAAACTTCAGCAGCACCTTTTTGCCCTAAGGATTAAAAAAGAAAAACCAAAAACTTCCCATTCTGCATTGGATGTTGCTCTCAAAGCAACTTTAAACTCATTTCATATCATTAATAATAGCTAGCATTTAAGGTTTACACAGTATTTTGAAAATATTGTTCTCATATCCCCACAACAATATTGAGAGGAGGTGCTATTATACTATGAAGAAACTGAAGCAGGTAGACATTTAATGACTTGCCAAGTGTCACACAGCTGGAACCTGAGACCGAATTTGGACGGAGGTCTTCTCAACTACAGGTCCAGTATTCTGTTCATTGTGCCACCTTCTTTTCTCCCTTAAAATACCATCCATTCCTATGTTAAATATGCATGTTTTTATTAGTATTTGGACATTTGTGGATAAGTGTTTTATCTGAGTGATTATGTGTACATTTCATTTAATTTGACAAAGAGAAAACATTACATAGGTTTCCTTTGATTTCTTACAAACATAGGGTTTCTTCTCACTGGAGATTTTCTGATAAAGAATAAAAGTTAATCTCTGTTTAAAGAATTTACCACATTCATATTTGCGTTGTTTTTTTTTTTTTTTGTAATGAGAAGATCTTCCCTGCTTTCTTTCGAATCTACTACCATGCTGGCAGATTTCTCCATATTTGAAAATCTGAGCAATTCTATATAAAAGGTGCTAGAAATATCATCCTGTTGTTCTATGTCTGAAGAAATCACTTGATTTGAAGGGGACTTCTCATTCCCAGTATGAGTATCACCATCACTATCTTAGGAGACGGAACTCCCAGGCTTCCTACTTATGTTCATTTTTCCCCTAGAGGGGATGTATATTTGATGATTCCGCAGTTGTTTCCTGAGGTTCCATCTCCTCTATAAAGATCTTCTTGTGCTTGACCAATGAATGAGATCTGATGTCCTGGTACATCTAGCTCCTTAAAATCTTCCAGAATAGTCACTGTCTTGTCTCAATTTTCTGGATAATGCACTTGAACCTAGTTCTGGAGCTCTTTGGGCAAGATGGTCAGGAACTGCTCCAGGATCTGTTTCTTTGGGTGTCTCTCTGGTCTAAACCAGAGATGATGGAGCTGCCTCAGGGCTTCATGGGGCTCTTGTGAATTCTGATATCCAAGTGCCTTAACTATTGTCAAAAGATCCCTGTAAAAGAGAAGCTATTCCAGGGGGCCCTAGATCCTTCTCAATTGTTGTGATCCTCCTCTATCTTCACTCTTAAAACATTCTTTTTTTTGTCAGAGTGGGAGAAATATTGAATACTCACTCAATTCTGCAGACATTCTGAATCAGAATATCGCAGTAGAAAACGATTCAGTTGGGGTCCAGTCTACCTTTAATTCTTCTTCAAAACCATTCCTACTTCCAAAAGGACCCCTCAAAGACTTCTGCATGCACCCAACCTGGACTACTCTTCTGAGAAGCCCTACCAGATGGCCTCCTTTTTGTAGACAGGAACCTTCCTCAGAATACTGAACTCTCAAAGGCTCTGTGGCCAGGAATGGAGGTGGGGTTTAGGATATCACACTGGGGTTGTCATAGAGAATGGCAAGTTCTTGCTACTTCCTCTCTCCTTTCCTTGTCCTTCCTCACAAATCTTTGCTTGTGGCTGGAGCAATTTCTCTACTTTTAGTCTTTGGTGAGAAGGATGAAGCCTACAGTACTTGGGTCTCCCTACCACAGCTCCTGCTTGCCCAACTTTTGGCTTCCCAGACAGGATTTTCATTCTCACTGCAACATTCCAGTGTAGGAAGAAGGCAGTACCACTGGATGTGGATATAGTTGAAGATTGAGCTATTTATTTACACAAAGAACTTCTTTGCAAAAGGGTAATAAAAAAATTACTAAACTCATCATGTAATAGAAGATTGTTTGAAAAAATTACATTTTATATCCTTTGCATGATTTTATTCAAAACAACTTGATGATCTTACATTTATAATAAAATGGACAGGGAGTTTTGATATAATGCTAAAATCATCTCTATCATAATTAGAGGTGTTTGACTTTGCTATGAGTGACCAAAAAAGGAGAGTGTATGTTGAATTTGAGAATCAGCATTGTTTGGTACATAGAGACATTGGAGTCATGAAAATGGGTAAAAAAAATCTTTGTCAAAGACATATTGTTGAGAGAATTTGTTTTTCAAATTCCATATTAAATCTTATATCAGGACCCCAGAGTAGAAAAGTCTCAGTTCCTTTATATTAGGCAGAATTACTGTGTATACCTGTATTTGACATCTAAGTCAGAGATTCCATCCAATCTACTGCTTTTTGTATTTTCTTTGTCCTTAGGAATCCCCCCAAAATGTCCCCCCTTTTTAGAAGAATTTGGTTAATAGATGAAGTGGACAAGAGTTCTTTTCTGGCATATGTACAAATCTTCACCTGTCCAACTGTTGGTGTGAAGTAGTACTGAAATTTTGATGGACTGCCTCCTAAATAGGTCTTCCTTATACCTTGTCATCTTCAAGGGAGAGACTAAATAGTGAACTCCTAAAACTCTATTTATGAAGCTGTCTGCCCAAGATTCAGGGTGTCTGGTCATTTAAGAAAGCCTTTGACCTCTATTTCACTTTATTGCTTATGATGCTGGCCTAATCAGTTAACTGATATTCTTATTCCAAAATCAGTCTGTTCATAATTGTAATAGGGTGGTGATGTGGCTGATAACAGAGGAGCTGGTGGTACCAGTGAAGTCACCTGGCCAGGGAGCTTATAACTATCGTAGCTGGTGATTTGGGACTGCCAGGGATGTGTTGCCTGAGCTGTGTTGTCCAGTCAGTCTCCCTGCTGTCTGTAGGTTCCTTTAAGGTGGAGAATGAGGAGCCCCTCCCTGTTGGAGTGAAAGCAATTACCAACAGGAAGTGAAGCTCACACACTTCTTGAATAAAATGGATGCCTGGCCAGTACTTCTTTGGAGTCAAGTGGTTGCTACTCTCCCCTCTCCTCAACCCCTTAGCCTCGGTTGATGTTATAATTAACTACAGAAGCTCACAGTTTCGGGCTAAGGGTTTATATAAACACAGGAGGGAAACTGAGGAAAGAGGGTTTAGGGTCTGGAGAAGCTGTTGCTAAGGGTGACTGGCCAGTGTTGGCAATGGACCTAGAAGGTAAGATCAGGCTGAGGGAACCAGCCCCTCAGCCAGGGATAATTTCCACTACCCTGATGTTAAGTGGTCCATCAGCTAGACAGATGAAATTGATGAATTAGTTTAGGGGTGTCCCTGCTCCTAGGCTGACTTAATCTAATTTCCTACCCATGATCCACCTCCCTAAACCCAGGGTCCCCAAGGGAAATCCAGGGGTAGCTGGGTATCTGGGTGAGGTCAAGTAAATCAGAACCCCAGGTTGGTTCTGCAGGGGTATTTATAGTCCCAGCTCAAACTGTCATATCCTGGGACTGGCAGCTGCTGGGCCAAAGTTCCATTCTCCTAACTGCCAGAATTGCCTAGGGTAATTTTGCAAATGCAAGTGATCTTGCATAAATCCAGCATTACATAATGTTCTGAGATAGTGGTTAAGATACTTAAGCTTTCTTATCCTCAATTTCCTCATCTTTAAAGTGTGGGAAATATCTGTAGTTTAAATTACACTGAGTAAAGCACTTTAGAAACATTAGAAATTTAAGTCATTTGGATCTCTCTCTTCCATTCACTTGGTCGCTGCCCTATTTCAGGCCCTTATTTTCTTGACCTTGTTATATTTTCCTGATCACAGTTTTTCCTCTACACTCTGCATTTTCTCCTTTCAAGTACTTGAATATATCTCTGATATGACCATTCCCTCCTTGACTTACTTGAATGAGCCCCAGGAAATATATAGAATGAATGGGAAGGAATGTTGAAATGTCTTGATGAAGATGGTGGCTGAACATTCCTAGATCTTTTATTTCCCTTAGGAAATTGAGTTATTATTGAATGCTTGGAACCCAGAGGGCATTCTAGAACCAAAATGCAATCGTTCTTTTGGTAATTACTGTGAAAATTGCATATTTTAGTTGTTTTATTACATTTATATGAACATAGTTCTATGAAAGTCTTGTGATACTTTCACTTTTTATCTTTGTATTTATGGTATCTGACATATAGGAAACATTTAATCAATGCTTATTGAATTGAGTTAAATTAAAATTTAATTGTTAACCAAGACTCTTTGGTCTTTTCAATTAATCTGTGCCTGGCTGCCTTTTATTATTTATTTAACATTTTGCCTAGCTATCTCTCATTTGTCTATCTCTGTTTATATATAACTAATTTGAACAAATATCTTGTCTCTACAAATACTTGATTTTTATCACTTCTCATGGCATAGAAGTATCACAATTTGTTTAGCTCATCACAATTATAGTGCTTATACTTTATGTTTTTCTGCTACTAAAAATGCTACTACTATTTTTGCTTTGTTTTTTGTATTTATAGGTAATATCCAAACGACTGACTCCCATGAGTTATGCATCTAAGTGTGATCTCTGAATCAAAGTGTATTAATCACTAGTGTCTTTTCTCATATAATTCCAAATAATTTCCAGAATGACTAGACCAATTCATAACTCCAAAAACTATATGAATAGATTGCAGGACCTCTGATCTCACCAATATTTCCTATTTCCATCTTTTATAATATTTTCCACTATGATATGTGTGAGGTGATATGTATTCTTTAAAAAACATGGAAATGCAAAATCTGAGTGGTATATTGCAAAAGGGAGTGAATGAGAGCACAACCATACTTATGTTAACAAATACACTTTATATAATTTGCATGGCTACATATTTTCTCTTTTATCTTTGTGTATATTAAGCAAAAAAACTGCTAAAATATTCCAAAAGCTAAGGAAATTACAAAAGACCTTCGAGAGAATTTGTAAAAGGAAGGAAAATCTGGCTAACTCTGAGGCACAGAAATTCATCCTGGTCCCTTTAAAAGTCTTGAACGCTCCCTCTTCCTCTCAAATAAATCAAGACTCAACATTAATTCTTGGTGGAATGTTTCCATTTACTAAATGCTCCTGGAGCTACAAGATAACAACTTTACAGTACAGCACTATTAAGCTTCCTGTTGACTCGTTTCTCCACCTTACTTCAACTGAGCCTTGTGGCATTATACCTGTGTCAAACAAAACAAGCTCAGAAAGGCCACTCATTCAGAGACTGCTGAGTAGGCAGCTTTTATGTCAGACTTTTCTAGTGGAGCTGAACAAGCCCTTATTCTCTTTTTATGCCCTTTCCTTTTTCCTCTACAGAGTTCAGTTGAACTAGCTGGCATGCAGCACTCTGGACAGAGCGAGTATTTAAGCCTCCAAGAAGCCAGTGTCTCTCACATGGGCATTGCTGCCTATTCAGAGATTGGGGAAGGGGGGTTCAATTTTGCAAATAAAATGTCAGCCTGAGATGGAAGCCACATGTGCTCTTACCAGACTGTCATGAGAAATTGAAAAGAGATTGTGACTATGCCCTCAGGCTCAATGAACTGTAGACAAGGTCAGTCTTTGGAGGAGACAGTCATCTGCATGCTATCCTTTGAAATCTCTCAAGAATCCCACTGGGTACCATAGAAACTGGAATTCCACTATTAGACATTGATTCCTTTGAGAAAATATCACCCAGACTAAGTGGATCTGTTTTTTAAAATCAAAATACTTTAGGAGGGACAGGCTATCGTATTAGATGACAGTAGTTTGTTAAGTGAATGGATAGACTGATGGACATGGATTCAGGAAGATGAAAGTTCAAATCCCACCTCAGACATAATGGGAAAATCACTTAGCTTCTGTCTACCTCAGTTTCTTCATTCTGTAAAATAGGGATAATAATAGGGCATACATCCCAAAGATGAGATGAGGTTCAAATGAGAAAATATTTGTAAACACTTTGCAAATCTCAAAGCACTATATAAATGTTAACTATTTTATTTTTTATTTAATATAATGCATATTATATCAAATGTATTAATTATATGTATATAATTATATATCATTATTTATTATTTTATTTTTAAAAATTATTAGGTTATAGCATATTCCTATAATTTGAATATTTGACTCTGAGCCAGCCATTAGTAAATGACTATGTCTATTGTTAAACGATTTCAACAATCCAAATATCAGATGTCTCATCTGAAAATAAAGGATTTGTATATAAATGATCGCTGAGATTCCTTCTTACTCTAACCACCTATGAAAATCAATAAAAAGAAGGAGCAGATGGGAGGGAACAGGGTAATGAAAAGGAGGAAAAATGATTGAGCAAAGATAAATAGTTTAAACCAAAAGTTAACTCTATAATTGTGCAGAATATGTCCTTCATTTTAGGAAGATAACAAAAATCTAAAATGAAAGGTTAGGTGGTTACAGCACTTGAAAGCAATCAATTTGAATCCAGAAAATAAACTTTAAAAATAAATACATTAAAACAGAAGTAGGAAGGAACATTTCTTGTATAGGAAGTCAGGTCAACCAGAATAAAATTTCTGATTCATCAGATTAATTGAGAGCAATTTTTAGTCAAGGGCATTGGATATAGAATCAGAAAGTTGCATGTAAATCCTTACTGTTAGGCCTGTGGTAAGTTCATTTCACCATCCTAAGCCTAAGTACCGTTATATATAAAATTAGACTAATGGTAACTGTATTCTCTATCTCATGAGGATCTTTAGAAAAAAAATGTTTTCTATGTTATAAAGAGCTAAATAAATGTGTTATTAACTCCCTAGATGCACACAGAATTTTTCAATGTGAATTATAACTTCTACTTCCTTGTGAATGGCAGCAATTACAAATTCCATTTTGAAAGAGGCTTCCCTCAGTAATGAGAGTGGAACAAAATTACTTTTAGTTGGCTATTAAGAAATAAAGTATTGTGAAGTAAAGGCACATGATAATCAACACTGTACCTATTTTACTGTAGAAAACTTGGAACCCACAGGGCATTCTAGAAACAAAAGGCAATCAGATATTGTTATATTTAAGGAGTTTTTATTCTTTCGAAAAGTGGAATTTGCACTTAAAGGTAGGTCTGAATTTTATCATAAATATTTTAAGATACTGAACTATTATCCATACAATTAGACTAACTGTATTTCATATTTATATAATGATTGTATAGATCTCTCCAATTATTTAGACATTAAGAACTAGAAAAATATTACTTTCACTTTTATAGTCACCTATCATAAAAACCCAAGAAGTTTTATTATGGTGATAAGTGAAAATGATAGTGCCCACAAAGCCCAACCATTTTCCACCAAAACAATTTCCTGTTATTAGGAAAAAATGAAATCATGGTATTAACAGGGATTTTTTAAAAAGTATTGAGATGTCTTATTTTTAGCTTCAGTTTTATATCAGCTTCATTACTCAGTATGTATAATCCTCCTTTCTAACTCATCCCATCTAAAATAAAATAAAACTCTTTCTAGGGACAAGCTTAGTCACAACATTCAGTTTTCATTAAAAAACACAATTTACATTTTATAGTCCTTGTGTATGTTCTTTTCCTGGTTGTCTATTTAATTCAGAATCAGTTTATATATTCTTTCCAGGCTTTCTTAGAAACTTTTTATTCATTTCTTACAGATCAGTAATATCCCCCTTCTTTCATCTACCATAATTTATTAGTCAACATCAACCCACTATTCCTGGGTATCTCATTTATTTCTGATTCTTTACTATAACCAAAAAATGATGCTATGAATATTTTTAAAATATAAAATATTTCTCTATCTTTGATCTCCTTAGTGTCTATGCCTATCATTTGGATTTCTGGGTCAGAAGGTATGGATATTGTAGTCACTTTTTAAAGCATGATTCCAAATTACTTTCTAGAACATGTATGCTGATGCATAGCTCCCCTGAAGAAGTGTATTAATATGTCTGTTTTTCTATAAACCATCTGATATCTTTCCATCTTTTCTTTTTTTTTAAACCTTAACTTCTGTATATTGGCTCCTAGGTGGAAGAGTGGTAAGGGTAGGCAATGGGGTTCAAGTGACTTGCCCAGGGTCACACAGTGGGAAGTGTCTGAGGCCAAATTTGAACCTAGGACCTCCCATCTCTAGGCCTGACTCTCAATCCACTGAGCAACCCAGCTGCCCCCTCCATCTTTTCTTCTTTGCTATTTAGTTCTGTTTGTGAGGTAGAAGTGAGTTTTTTTATTTCTACTTCCTTAGAGCAGTTTTTATTATCTTCATCTATCTATCAGATTATCTCTCTACATACTATCTACCTGTCTGTCTATCTATATCTATATCTATATATTATATAAATTATCTTGATAATTATCATGACATGCTCAAGTTGCCCTGCTATGTGGGTAATGAATATATAAAAGATTGACTCTATTTGACTGCATGATCTAAAGCATGGTCTAAATAGCCTGCATGAGGTAGCCATGAAAAAGGCTCATTTCATACCAGCACTCATGTTCTTTAGGATGAGATAATCAAATATTCTTGTGTTTTTCCACCAAAACCCTACAAACAAACATTTTTGATCTTGCACTCCTACCTCTGGTTCCAGACTCTCTATCTCTGTTAACCTGAGTCATTTTGGAATTGTTCACTGCTACCATTTAACCTTGATGAAGCACCTATTGGTAGGTGCTGATTAAAAGTCTGGGAGCCTGATCATTTGTTTGTTTATCATGCTAAAGAATGTGTTATTGCACTCCAAAGAAGATATCAGTGTCTTTATCCATCCTTGCACCTGGGAAACTGTCATCCCTGTTTCTGGGTATTTTCTATGCATACCATACTAGATGCTTCCCTGTTTTAGCCCTTTTTAGCCCCTTCTCCTGCCTCCCTTTCTTAGAAAATAATTTAATGTATTCCTTTTCCTATTGAGTTGAGCTTCTTAGCAACTGGCTGATTTATTTCATATACATAGATATGTCCTCACTTAATAATTTTTTTTTAATGTTAAGGGCATTGTGCCTCAGTAGTCTTACTGTTCCAAGAAAGCAGAATGAAGGTCTCTAGGGATATCTGTTTGTTACAGTGCATCAACATGTTTACTCTCCCTTGGGGGAGAGACCTTAATATTATAGAGTCCATGCTTCCGTTTACAATGCATAAACACCTTTATCTATAATCTTTTTCTACTTCTTTATCTAACTACATTTCTGACTCTATCATTTCCATCTCTATATATCTTGGATATCTGACCTTTGTAAGGTACAATGGAAAGACCATTATTTCTGAAGTTAGGAGCCTTGAATTTTATTTTGAACCCCTCCCTTACTTTCTGTCTTAGAATAGACACTAGTTGCAAAGCAGAAAAGTGGAAAGGGCTAGGGCCTGATTTCTAATCCTGTCTCAGAAACTTAAATTCCCTTCTCAATTCCTCTTTTTCCCTCTTTGCCTTCCCCCCTCTCTTTCGGCCTCCCATCTTCCCCTCATCTTTTTTATTCTCCTTCTCCTGCTCTTTCACCCCATTCTCCTTTAAAACTGTTGCCACAGATCCATTTAGCATTTATTCTTGAATATACTGTTACTCACATCTCATATCCAAATTTGTCTGGTTGTGGTATATAATGTAAAATGTTGGTTATTCTATTTTAATGTTTTCTAGTTCATTTAATATAAAATAGAGGAAACATCATTGCATTGTTTTGAATATTGTTAAAAATACTGCAGTCAGGAGATCTTAATTTCCAAGTTCTGCTTTTACTTTAATATATGACCTTGGGCAAGTCACCCTTATTGAACCTCAGTCACTGTATCAGTAAAGGTGAGGGCTAACCAGGTTAGATGACTTTAAAGACCTCTTCCAGTACTTAAATTCTTATAATATTCTTGATGGAAGGGGCAATGTCTTTAAAACATGCAGGATAGTTTCCTATACAGAGCATTCACTCAGTAAATATTTCAGAGTACATAGCTATAATTCCACGCTAAGGATCTGGGTGTGCTTAGCAATTTCTGTGTGCAAAGGGACAGTAGCAAAGACTGAGATAAAAAAACTAAATAGTTTGAGGAAAATATTTTCTTGATATAGCAGAACATTTCTTCAAGAAAACTTGGGAGAATTTAGTGTGTTATAACATTACTTTTGAGATATGGATCTTATCATATCACTGACTGCAAATCTTGAGAGGTAGTCATTTGGATTCTATGCCTTTTTTTTTCATTTTCCCCTTTAAAAAACAGGAGTCACTACCTCATAATGTGAAAAGCAATCTGTGATAAGCACCATGTGTATTATAGATCATAGAAAGAGGCCCCCTGATAAGAGAACAGATGGGGATGTTTCTTAGTTCTATAGTTTTTCCCCCTCTCTATTGTTTAAATATGCTAAAATGCTCTTTATTACATTATTTATTCAAAACATGAAAATTAACTTTAGGCACATTTAGTTCTTGTTTGTTAATTTTCCACTCGCAATCGGCAGATGATCCCCAGTCACCAAGCCCCTCTGTATGAATCCATGCACATGCCTTTTGGTTAGACATGGAAAATACCAATAATGTACCTATTGCTATATTACTCTTCAAGGGCACCTGCTAAGGAAGTGGCATCTTTTTATATCCAGTCACCACAACGAGACCACAGAGGCCCTAAGTAATGACATCCTTTCTTATTTGATTTCCTGGTTTGACTTTTTAGTGACTTAAAAACAATGCTGAGTAAATTGCAAGAGGTTCTTGAAGGGCAAGGGGATTCAGGTTTTAGATGAACACTCACTTGACGTTGTCCCTGGATGCACACCATCACCTCTAATAGCTTTGGGCAGCAGCTAGTCTGTTGGAGAAGATACAGCGATCATTGGAATGTGCAGGGAATTTGTGAGCTCCCACTTTTAGACATAATACATTGGTGTGGAATGAGGTGGTAGGGAGGTGAACAAACACTGTACATGCAGAGAATGACTGCTGCCCACCTTGCGACTCTAATAGTCACAGTATTATGTGATAGCTCTGCAGCCTTGCATTTCTCATACAGTATATCAAGGAAATGTGGGCACTGGCAAGAAACGAACATAATGATGAGGTACACATTTGCAGTTTGTGTAAGGTAGTTTGGACCCTTTGTTGTCTGTACATAGGGTTTTTGTTCATTTATTTCAGTTTATTTAAGTTTTTTTACCTCATTTGAGACTTGGTGAAAATATTGTAGTAGTTTAACATTTCTTTTTTCCAGCTCATCTCATTTTACAGATAAAGAAACTGAGCCAAATAGACTTAATGATTTGCCCCAGAGCTAGTACATATCTAAGCCCAGATTTGAATTCTCTCTCTCTTTTTTTTTTTGGGGGGGGGTAGGAAGAACTTTCTGGCTCTAGGCCTGATGCATCATTCCTTTTCATAAGGTAGTATTATCAACAAATTCTAACTAGGAAAAAACAATTAATTTGACTTCTTTACTTCTAGTATGGATTGTCTTTCCTCCCTATTTAAATCCTTCCCACTCTGTAAAGATCAAATCAAATATTGCCCCTTTTGTCATCTCCCATTATCTCCCTTCCATCCTAAGTATTAATGATTTCTTAGACTTCACAAAATACTTTGTTTTCTACTTTTCTCATGTATTTGTCACGAAATATGGCATACCCATAGTTATGATGGGCAGCACATATTTCTTATCATCTGAAAAGCCTGTAAACTCCCTAAAGGCAAGGTCCATGTCTTATTCAGATTTTATATCTTTTACTGCATCTACCTTTGTACCCTTAGTAAATGTTTCTTGATATACTAAGGAGGAAGGGCAATCCAGACATAGGTAAAGTTTAAGCTTTTGAGTATGAAAAAGGGAAAATGTAGCAATTGTATAGTGAACAGATTTATTTGGGTTGTATGGAGGCTAGAGAGTGTGAAAGGGAGTAATATAGAATCAAAAAATTATGTCGTCACAGAGTTTTTAATTCAGTGCTCTAAACAATCTATTTTCTTGAATTTTCATGAATCTCAGAGATGGAAGTAAACTTAGTAGCAATTTACTTCAACTCATGTTCAATGTAATTCTCTTCAACCAGCATTTAAGAGACAACTCTGGGCCATGTAGGTACTTTAGATTCAAAGGCAAAAATTAGTCTTTGTGCTCAAGGAGCTTGCAATCTATTGGGGAGCAATAGCTTGCATAGCAGATATGCTTACATATATGTATTACATATGCAATACATATATATAATCTAATTAAAAAGTAATTTATTTATTTTTAAAGTACATTTATTTATTTATTTATTTTGAAGGTTTTTTTTTTTTCATGGTTGCAAGATTCATGCTCTTTCCCTCCCCTCTTCCCACCCCCCTCCTGTAGCCAAAGTGTAATTCCACTGGGTTTTACATGTGTCATTGATCAAGACCTATTTCCATATTATTGATATTTGCACTAGGGTGATCATTTAGAATCTGCATCCCCAATCATATCCCCATTGAACCATGTGATCAAGCAGTTGTTTTTCTTCTGTGTTTCTGCTCCCACAGTTCTTTCTCTGGATGTGGATAGTGTTCTTTCTCATAAGTCCCTCAGAATTGTCCTGGATCATTGCATTGCTGCTAGTAGAGAAGTCCATTACAATCAATTGTGCCACAGTGTATCCATCTCTGTATATAAGGTTCTCCTGGTTCTGCTCATTTCACTCTGCATCAATTCCTGGAGGTCTTTCCAGTTCACAGGGAATTCCTCCAGTTCATTATTCCTTTGAGCACAATAATATTCCATCAGTAGCAGAAACCACAATTTGTTCAGCCATTCCCCAATCAAAGGACACCCCTTCATTTTCCAATTTTTTGCCACTACAAAGAGTGCAGCTTATAAACATATTTGAACAAGTCTAAAAAGTAATTTAGAAGGGAAGATACAAATAATAAGAGAGATCAGGAAAGGCCTTATAGCACTTGAGGTATGTCTATAAAAGACTGAGGGATTACAAAATGTGAAAATGGAGAATAGAGGAGCAGCAACATTTCAAAAATGGAAGAAAGTCTGTGCAAAGGTTCACAGAGGTTTGATGGAATATCCAGTATGGAGAAAATCAAGTACGCCAATTTGGCAGGAGGCAACTCTGGATATTCAAAGGAAACACAAATATCTGGTCTTCTAAAAGAGATTTTGGTTCATTGGATAGAGTGGCAAGCCAGAAGTCAGGAAGATTCATCTTCCAAAATTTAAATATGGCCTCACATACACATTTGTGTGACCCTGGGCAGTCACTTAATCCCATTTGCCTCAGTTCTTCATCTATAAAATGAATTGGAGGAAGAAATGGAATACTGCTGTATTATTCTTGCCAAGAAAACCCTGAGTAGGGTCATGAAGCACCATAGATGGGTAAAATGACTGAACAAGACTGAAAGCAAAAGATTCAAGTTAGGAAATCAGGACAGTTCAGTGGGAAAGATGATAGCTATGAATTAAAAAAAAAAAAAAAAAAAAGCAAAAACAAAACCCTTAGATTCAAGTCCTGCCTCTATATGTGTTATGAGCCAGTCACCACTTCTCTGGTTCTCAGTTTTCTTATCTACAAAATTAGAGAATTGGACTACATGAACCCTGAGGTAACTTTAAACTCCAGATCTATAAGTACATGCCTACAAGCAGAGAGCAGAACTGCCAGTCTCTTTCATGAGGACTAATCCTAGCTATGTTCCAAAAAAGTTTTAGCCAGTTGGTCTTAGAGAGATATATTTCTAGGGCACAGAATTTTGAAGTGTATTGTACAAAAAGATTCATATTGTCATAACTTAGAGTTCTGTAGGAAAGTATCTGGAAGAATCCACTTAGGCATGATGCACTTTATGAAAAATTAAGAAGTTACTAGTTCTCCAGGGAAGCCAACTTCAGACAACTTTCCTATGAATCCTGCTCTCCTAGTCATTGTATTTAATATGATCTTCTGAATAAAGCCACATTAAAGGTATTGAATATTTTTTTATAAAATAATTTTTCTGAGAAAAATAGAATTCTCTGCTGCAGCCAACATTGCTATTCAAAATAAGTCACTGAATATGATAAGGCATAGAGTTGTTTTAACAACCTTAAAGGTCTAAAAGAAAAAAAATTAACTGCATATAGCATACTGTTCTAATAAGTCCCTAAGCTTCTACAAGATTTCCTTGTGAATGTGTTAGGGCAGGAAAATTGTTACATAGCTATCTTTATCTCCTCAGTCTCTTCAGGTAGAATTGCCATGGGATATTAGTACAAAATTAAAGTACAATAAAATTTTATCCAACTGTATAGAAAAAGAGACTTGTAAAAATTGAAATAGCCATTTAATGTATTTATTGAATTGGCTACATAAATTATATAAATGCTATAATGACAATTTTTATAAAATAACTAAATATTTGTTATAAAAGTATGTTTTTAAAAGGCTGAGACAAGATGGTAAGATGAAGTCAGCTACCCATTCAAACTCGCCCATTGTTCACTTCTAAACATCTTTAAAATGATATTTCAAATCAAATTTTGGAGCAGCATAGGTAACAAAACATCAATCAGGGTGAGACTTTTTCTAGTCAGACACCTTAAGAGGTTAGAATAGAGAACTGTGACACTGGAGTGAGGAACAGATTATATACATAATACACAGTAGTAAATTGACAATAATCAAGTGTTTGATAAACCCAAAGATCCAAGCTTTTTTTTCCAAGAATTCACTATTTGACAAAAAAAAATTGCTAAGAAAACAGAAAATATTTTGGCTGAAGCTAGCTATTGTACAACATTTCACACCATATACCAAGAAAAAGTCAGAATGGGTAAATGATTTATAAAGGAGGATACCAAAAGCAAATTGGGGGAACATAGAATAATTGTTTAACTGTTAGATCTACTAATAAAGGGAAATTTTATGACCAAAAAAAAAAAAAAGAGAGATAGCATTACAGTTTAAGAGAGAAAGCACAAACAACTTACCTTATCTTAGTTTAAGTCACTTATTTCAGAGTGGACTGGTCTATTTCAACAGGATGTAAAAAGAACAATTTCAATTATATTAATTTTTTTAAATTGAACAAACAAAACAATTGTAGCCAAGCTAACAAGAAAGCAGAAAACTAAGGAATAGTTTATAACAAGTTTCTCTGATAGGGGCCTTGTTTCTCAAACAAATGGCAAATTTGTAAAAATATAAATCATTCTTCAATTTTGATATCAACAGACAGTTTTCAGACAAAGAAATGAAACCTGTCTAAAGCCACAAGAAAAAATGCTCTAAAAGACTACTGATAAAAGAAATGCAAATGAAAACAACTCAGACTAAATAAAGTGGCGAAAATGATAGAAAAGAAAAATGATAAATGTTGGAAAGGATATGGGAAAATTGGGATGCTAATGTACTATTGGTGGAATTGCAAACTGATCCTACTACATTCTTACCTTGAAACACAAGTTCAATTTGTTCCATGGCCAGGCTCATAACTCAGTTTGATCATATGTAAAATCAAATTTCCACATTCGAAATAGTGGAAATGCAATTAATCTGTTCTGGCCAAAAAAACACTCAATTTTTTATTTTACATGCTTTTAAATATGAAAATGTACTTTATAAAAAACAAATAAATATATTTATAGATAATTAGAAAAATAAAAAGAAATAAACTTGCTATATTTACCTTCAAGGTCAGAAGAAGAGCTGACAGAGAAGGTTTTCATTTCTTGAACTATTGCTTAACAGAACTCACTCTATACATTTTATTTTTATTTTTTTTTATTTTTTTAATATACAACTGTAGTTATTTATTTTTTTTAGTTTTATTTTGAATATTTTCCCATAGTTACATATTTCATATTCTTTCCCTCTCTCCCAAGTCCCCCTATCCCCCCTTAGCCGAAGCACAGTTCTACTGGGTATCATTGTATCAATGTATGTACCATTGATCAAGACCTAATTCCATATTATTGATTGTGGGAATAGAATTATCGTTTAGTGACTACATACCCAATAATATCTGGATTAACCCATGTGTTCAAGCAGTTGTTTTCCTTCTGTGTTTCTCCTCCCACAGTTCTTCCTCTGAATGTGGCTAGTTTTCTTTCTCATAAGTCCCTCAGCCTTGTTCTGGATTCTTGCATTGCTGCTAGTAGAGAAGTTTATTATGTTCGATTATACCACAGTGTATCAGTCTCTGGGTACAATGTTATCCTGGATCTGCTCCTTTCACTTTGCATAATTCCTGGAGGTCATTCCAGTTCACATGGAATTCCTCCAGTTCTTTATTCCTTTGAGCACAATAGTATTCTATCACCAATAGATACCACAATTTGTTCAGCCATTCCCAAATTGAAAGACATTCTCTCGTTTTCCAATTTTTTGCCACCACAATAGAACTCAACTATAAAGATTTTTGTACATCTTTTCCCGTATTGTCTTTTTGGGTTATAATCCAAGCAGTGTTATGGCTAGATAAAAAGGCAGAAAGTCTTTTAAAGCCCTTTCAGCATAGTTCCAAATGGCCATCCAGAATGGTTGGATCAGTTCATAACTCCACCAGCAATGAATGCATTAATGTCCCAATTTTGCCACAACCCCTCCAACATTCATTATTCTCCTTTGCTGTCATTTTATCCAATCTTCTATGTGTGAGGTGATATCCCAGAGTTGTTTTGATTTGCATTTCTCTAATTATTAGAGATTTAGAACACGTTCTCATTTGTTTATTGAAAGTTTTGATTTCTTTATCTGAAAATTGCCTATTCATGTCCTTAGCCCATTTATCGATTGGGGGATGGCTTGATATTTTATACAATTGATTTAACTCCTTGTATATTTGAGTAATTAGACCTTTGTCTGAGTTTTTTGTTATAAAGATTATTTTTCCCAAATTTGTTGCTTCCCTTCTAATTTTGGTAGCATTGGTTTTGTCTGTACAAAAAGTTTTAGTTTAATGTAGTCACAATTATTTATTTTACATTTTGTGATTTATTTCTAACTCTTGCCTGGTTTTAAAATCTTTCCTTTCCCATAGATCTAACAAGTATACTATTCTGTAATCACCTAATTTACTTATAGTTTCCTTCTTTATATTCAAGTGATTTACCCATTCTGAGTTTATCTTGGTATATAGGGTATGAGATGTTGATCTAGGCCTAATCTCTCATGTATCATTTTCCAATTTTCCCAGCAGTTTTTGTCAAAAAGTGGGTTTTTTCCCAAAAGTTGGGTTCATCGAAGACTGTCTTGCTGAGGTCACTTACCCCTAGTCTATTCCACTGATCCTCCCTTCTGTCTCTTCTCCAGTACCATATTGTTTTGATGACCACTGCTTTATAATACAGTTTAAGGTCTGGTACTGCTAAGTCACCTTCCTTCATATTTTTTTCATTATTTCCCTTGATATTCTTGATTTTTTGTTCTTCCAAATGAATTTTGTTATAGTTTTTTTTCTAATTCAGTAAAAAAGTTTTTTGGTAGTTTGATGGGTATAGCACTAAATAGATAAATTAATTTGGGTAGAATGGTCATTTTTATTACGTTAGCTTGTCCTACCCATGAGCACTCAATGTTTTTCCAATTGTTTAGATCTAGTTTTAATTGTGTGGAAAGTGTTTCATAGTTGTGTTCTTATTATTCCTGTGTTTGTCTTGGCAGATAGATTCCTAAGTGTTTTATATTGTTTAGGGTGATTTTAAATGGAATTTCTCTTTCTAACTCTTCATGCTGCCATGTGTTGAAAATATATAGAAATGCTAATGATTTATGTACAGTTATTTTCTATCCTGCAACTTTGCTAAAGTTGTTAATTATTTCCACTAACTTTTATTTGATTCTCTAGGATTTTTTAAGTAGACCATAATATCATCTGCAAAGAGTGATAGCTTAGTCACCTCATTGCCTATTTTGATACCTTCAATTTCTTTTTCTTCTCTAATTGCTATTGCTAGTGTTTCTAGTACTATGTTGAATAATAGAGGTGATAATGGGCATCCTTGTTTCACTCCTGATCTTATTGGGAAGGCTTCTAATTTATCCCCATCACATATGATGTTTGTTGATAGTTTTAGATATATACCATTTATTATTTTTAGGAAGTATTCCTAAACTTTTAGTTTTTAGTAGGAATGGGTATTGTATTTTGTCAAAGGCTTTTAAAGCATCTATTGAGATATTCATGTGGTTTTTGATGGTTTGCTTGTTGATATGGTCAATTATGTAGATAGTTTTCCTAATGTTGAACCATCCTTGCATTCCTGGTATAAATCCCACTTGATCATGGTAGATAACTCTCTTGACCACTTGCTGGAGTCTTTTTGCTAGTATTTTATTTAAAATTTTTGCATCTATGTTAATTAGGGAAATTAGTTGGTAGTTTTCTTTCTTCATTTTTGATCTACCTGTCTTTGGAATCAGTACTATATTTGTGTCATAAACGAAATTTTGTCGGACTACTTCTTTGCTTATTATATCAAATAATTTGTATAGTATTGGGATTAGTTGTTCTTTGAATGTTTGACAGAATTCACTTATGAATCCATCAGCCCTGGTGATTTTTTTCTTAGGGAGTTCTTTGATGGCTTGTTCAATTTCTTTTTCTGATATGGGATTATTTAAATATTCTATTTCTTCTGCTGTTAATCTAGGCAATTTATATTTTTGTACATTCATCCATATCTCTTAAATTGTTATATTTGTTGCCATATAATTGGGCAAAATAGTTCTTAATGATTGCCTTAATTTCCCCTTCGTTAGAGGTGAGATCTCCCTTTTCATCTTTAATACTGTCAATTTGGTTTTCTTCTTTCCTTTTTCTTATTAGATTGATCAGTACTTTGTCTATTTTATCTGTTTTTTCAAAATAGCAGCTTCTAGTGTTATTTATTTGTAACAATGCCCAAAGAGTGCTAAAAGAGTGCTTTCCCTTTGATCCAGCCATATCATTGCTGGGTTTGTACCCCAAAGAGATGATAGGGAAAAAGACTTGTACAAAAATAGTTATAGCTGAGCTCTTGGTGGTGGAAAAAAACTGGAAAATGAGATAATGTGCTTCAATTGGGGAATGGCTGAACAAATCATGGTATCTGTTGGTGATGGAATGCTATTGTGCTCAAAAGAATAATGAGCTGGAGAAATGACCTCTAGGAATTGATGTAAAGTGAAAGGATCAGATCCAAGAGAACATTATATAAAGAGACTGATACATTGTGGTACTGTCAAACGTAGTAAGCTTCTCTACTAGCAGCAATGCAAGGATACAGAGCAAGACAGAGGGACTTATGAGAAAGATAACTAGCCACATTCAGAGGAAGAACTGTGGAAGTAGAAACACAGAAGAAAAACAACTGATTGAACACATGGGCTTATGGGGATATTATTGGGGATGTAGACACTAAACGATAACTCTAGTCCAACTATCAATAATGTGGAATTAGGTCTTAATCAATGATACAGGTAAAACCCAGTGGAATTGTACGTCAACTACAGAGAGGTGGGAGAGTTTGAGGGGGAGGGAAAGAACATAAATCATGTAACCATGGGAAAATATTCAAAATTTAAAATAAAAAAGAATGATTAAAAAAATAAAATGTCTTAAAAAAACTGAGCATACTTTTTGAGGGCCAGCAATACCATATTGGTTCTATACCCTAAAGAGACCAAGGAAAAAAGAAAAGCATATAAAAACATATTTATAGCATCTTTTTTGTGGTTACAAAGAAGTAAAAATTAACAGGATGCCTATCAATTTGGGAATGGATGAATAAGTTGCTTTATGATTGTGATGAATTCTATTATGCTGTAAGAAATGATGAAATGGACAATTAAAAAAAACCTAGGAAGGGCTAAAATGATAGAGAGAGTAATGAATATTGATGGGGATGTATCAAAATTGGGACATTAATGCATTGCTGGTGGAGTTATGAACTGATCCAACCTTTCTGGATGGCAATTTGGAACTATGCCCAAAGAGCTCTAAAAGACTGCCTGCCCTTTGATCCAGCCATAGCATTGCTGGGTTTGTACCCCAAAGAGATCATAGATAAACAGACTTGAACAAAAATATTTATAGCCTTGCTTTTTGTGGTGGTAAAACCTGGAAAACGAGGGTATGCCCTTAAATTGGGGAATGGTTGAAAAACTTGTGCCATATGCTGGTGATGGAATACTATTGTGCTCAAAGGAATAATGAACTGGAGGAATTTCATGTGAACTGGAAAGATCTCGAGGAATTGATCCAGAGTGAAAGGAGAAAAGCCAGAAGAATGTTGTACACACAGACTGATACACTGTGGTAAAATCAAATGTAATGGACTTCTGTACTAGCAACAATGCAATGACCCAGGACAATTCTAAGGGATTTATGGAAAAGAACACTACCCACTTTCAGAGGAAGAACTGCAGGAGTTGAGACATAGAAGAAAAACAACCCCTTGAACACATGGGTTGATGTGGACATGGTTGGGGATGTAGACCCAAAATGACCACACCAATGTGTAATATGTATCAGTAATATGTAAATAAGTCTTGATTGATCACACATGTTATGACCAGTGGAAATCTGTGTTGGGTATGGGAAGGGAGGGAATGTGAAGGGGGAAGTAAAAACAAGAATCATGTAACCATGGAAAACTTTTCTAAAAAATAAAATATTTAAATCTGAAAAAAAAACCTAGAAAGACATAATATATGATCTAATGCAGAATAAAATGATCAGTATCTAGATATCATTTTTCACCATAACAGCAATATTCTAATGATTATCAAATGTCAAAGACTTAACTACCATGATCAATGCAATAATCTAATATAATTCCATAGGAATCATGATGAAAAATATTATCTTCCTTTTGAGAGAATGGATGCTTCTCAGTGAAAATTGAAATATATTTTTTCATCTTATTTTCATTATTATTTTTAACTATGACTAATAGAGATATTTTAGCATGATTTCTCATGCATAGATAATATCAGATAGCTTGTTTTCTCAATTAGTGGGGAGGGGGAAATTTGGAACTCAAAAATTTTAAAAACTTTAATTAAAATACATAAAAATACTTTTTAAAAATAGTAAATAAAAGTATGTTTTCTTTTTAAGCTTTCTGTAGTGAAAAGAAGCCTAGATTTGGAGTAGGAGAAGTCGGATTTAAATTCTATTTCTGCAATTTAGGATCTATGAGACCTCAGGCAAGTCTATTTAGCTCTCTGGGCCTCCGTATCCTATAAAAATAAAGTGTTTGGGGGGCAGCTGGGTAGCTCAGTGGATTGAGAGTGAGATCTAGAGATGGGAGGTCCTAGGTTCAAATCCGAACTCAGACACTTCCCAGCTGTGTGACCCTGGGCAAGTCATTTGACCTTCATTGCCCACCCTTACCACTCTTCCACCTAGGAGCCAATATACAGAAGTTAAGGGTTTAAAAAAAAAATAAGGTGGTTGGATTTAATGATTCCATCAGGAACATCTGAAGAGTGTTCATGATAGTACCAGCAGAGAGTAATTAGTGTCCAATAACATTTGACTCTCTTTCTAAGCAAGAATTGTCAATCAACCATGAATCTGCAAGCCTAATCAGCAAATAAAAACAAATCACTTTGATAGTGACAGCACCTGAAAATTCAAGAATTCTTAATATAGTGCTAATTTTATAAAAGTTTAGTGTTATCCATAATTGGAATAAACACCCTGAGGAAGTAGCAGGTTCCCATTTTATTAATCATTCTCTTTCTCAACTTATAAGAAAACCTGTTTTTCTATTTAGAAGTCAGCAATCTTCCCTCTTTCTGAACCTTAGTATTCCAGTTACTATTCTTATAGGCTCTTGACATACTACTATATTTTTCTACTGTTATTTATTATTGGCAAAATTTCAATATATATCTTTAAAATGCTTATCTTGATTCAAGCAGACCTTCTACCTTCATTTAAGACTTTTTAGGCAGTTTTCCTATTTTTTCTCATAGTTTGTTTTTTGTGGGCATGTTTATAATAGAATTTTTGAATATTGTCCCCCTCTTTCTCTTAGACTGCTTTGCCATCTAAATTGCTATTGGTCAACAGGTTTAACAAGCCTTGGATCAGGTTCCTAAAACCTGTTCTAAGTAGAAAATAAAAGTTGGAAAGAAGCAAATATTATACTTTCACTGTTACTATGTATAATGTTCTCCTAGTTCTATTCAACTTCCCTTTGCATTAGATCACATATGTCTTCCTAGGTTTTTCTGAGACCTTTTTTTTTTAATAGCATAATAGTAATATGTCACTATCATAGCCCAAAATATGTTTAGTTTTTTCCTAGTTGATGGACATAATCTCAGTTTCCAATTCTTTGTCATCACAAAAATAGCTGGTGAATATGTGTGTGTCTGTGTGTGTGTCTGTGTGTGTGTGTGTGTCTGTGTGTATGTGTGTTCATGGGCACACATGCAAATATGTCCTTTTTTCTTTCTTTGATCTTTTTGGAATACAGATCTAGTAGTGATATTGCTGAGTCAAAAAGATTGAACAGTTTTAAAGTCCTTTGGGTATAGTTCCAAATTGTTTCCCAGAATGGTTGGACCAGTTTATAGCTCCATCTAAAGTGCATTAGTGTGCCTATTTTCCCTCATTTGCTCTATTATTTGCTGTTTTCCTTTTCTGTAATGTTAGTTAATCTAATGGGTAGAAGGTGGCATCTCAGAATTATTTCAATTTGCATTTCTCTAAATATCTGTGATTTAGAGCATTTTTTTCATATAACTTGATAGCTTTGAACTTCCAGTTCATATGTTTTGACCATTTATCCATGGGGCAATGCCTCATACTTTTATCAATTTGATTCAGCTCTTTATATAGTTAAGGAATGAGACATTTGTGAGAAAAACTTGCTGCAAATTTTTCTCCAGTTCCCTGCTTTCTTCTTATTTTGGCAATATTGATTTTATTTGTGCAAAAATCGATCAAATTTAGTATAATCAAAATTATCAATTTTCTCTCCACTGATTCTCTCTATATCTTGTTTGAATAGGAAATTTTCTGTTATACATATATATGATAATTAAATGTTTCTATACTAACATAATTTGCTCATGATATCACCTTTCATGTTTAAATTGTGTACCTGTTTTGACTTTATCTTGTTATATGATATGAGATGTTGGCCTATGTTTAATTTCTGACAAATTACTTTCTAGTTTTCCCAGTATTTTTTTAAAAATACTGAGTTCTTGTCCAAATAACTTGGGTTTTTTACTTTATAGATCATAAGGTGATTGTAGGTATTTGCTTCCATATATTATGTACATATTTTATTCTATTGATCAACCATTCATTTTCTCTTCCATTACCAGGTTATTTTGATGGCTAGTAAATTGTAATATAATTTGAGATCTGGTATTGCAAGACCACTTTTCTTCACATTTCATTTTTCATTGATTCCCTTGATATTCTTGGTTTATATTTCTTCAAATGAATTTTAAAATTTTTGTTTTTATTTTTTCTAGCTCTATAAAATTATTGTTTGGTCATCAGATTGATATGGCATTGAGCCAGTTAGTTAATTTAAGTAGAAATTACATTTTTATTTTATTGGTTGGGCCTACCTCTTAGCAAATAAATTTCTACAGTTGTATAGATCTATTTTTATGTTTGAAAAAGAATTTGTAATTATGTTCATATGGTCCATGGTTTTGTTTTGGCAGATAAATTCTCAAAAAATATATACAATATATGCAGTTATTTTAAATTAAATTTCTCCATCTCTTACTACTAAGTTTTTTGATAATATATCAAAATGCTGATGACATATAAATTTATTTTATGTTCTACAACTTTGTTAAATTTGCTAATTGTTTTAATTTTTTAGTTAATTCTTTATAAACCTCTAAATTGACTATCTTATAATCTACAGAAATGATAGTTTTGTCTTCTAATTGCCTATTTTAATTTCTTCTATTTCTTTTCTCTTGTATTTTTAGTACAATTAGGGGAATTGATTTACAGTTTTCTTTCTCTGTTTTTTCTCTTCCTGGTTTAGGTATTAAGACTATATTTGTGGAGACTTCCAGGGGTAGAGCCAAGATGGGGAGTAGAGCAGAGAAGGTCTATGTCACCATTGAAATCCACCCTAACCAACATTAAAATAGTATCACAAAATGAACACAGAAGTGAAAAAAACCAACAAGGAGATAGAGTGAAACAACTTTCAAGAAAAGAAAAACTCAAAAGATAGGTAGAGAACATCTGGGGCACTGGAGTGAGAGGGGGCACAATTAGCAAGATGATAGCAAAGAGTGAAGAGCAAACCAAGTGTAAGACATCAGATGTCCCAGGTTCGGAACCTTAGCCAAAACCAACATTGAAACCCAGAGATCCTGACTGGGCAAATAATGGGCCAAGCCAACCCACACTACTTGAAATTTCAAACCTGTGGAGAAGTCTGAAGCCTCAGCCCTGGGCAACCTGTGCTAAAGTGGGCTGATCTGGGTGGGCCCAGAGCAAAGACAGGAATCCCAATCTGGGTTTGGGATGAGGACATAGATCACAATTAGGGGTGGCTGATGTTATTAAAGGTTGCTCTGATTTTTTTGCCTAAAGCTCAGGGCTGAGCTCCAGGACAGGGCAATCAAAGCTGTGCTAGATGAGAACAAGTACCCAGTAAGACCAAAAATTTACACCTAAGCCTGAGGCTATAATTTAAATAATTCCTTACCTGGTGAGATCAAAGTAAGACCAAAAGCTTACAAACAAGTCTAAGGCAAGTATTTGAGCTATCAGGATCTCAAGGGTTAATTGAATTAGCAAGAGGAGGGGGCTCTCTGAGCTCTCAGCCCTCAGGCCCTCACACTATCTTCAAAGAACTGAAAGTGGTAAAAACCCAGAAAATAAACTAAGAATAGCACTGTTCTTGGAGAGTTAGGTACTTTTTTGTTGTTTCTGGGAGTTGAGGTAGAATAGCATCTAGCAAGGACTGAAGCTTAAGAAGTACCTCAACTCCCAGAAAACTGAGCCTACCTATAATTAGTTAGAAAAAATGAGTAAACAACAAAAAAGTACCTAACTCTAAAGATTTTTTTAAGAAAACAAAAAGCAAGGTATAGACACAGAAGGAGTCAATGAAAGCAAAGAAAACAAACACAACATCCAAAAGAAAAATGTAGATTTATCACAGATTCTGGAAGAGCTTGAAAAAGACTTAAGGGCCCATAGAAAGGTAAATTTAAAATGAATGGGAAACTATATTAACAAAAGAGGAAATAGAATACTTAAATAATCCCAACTCAGAAAAAGAAATTGAACAAGTCATCAAGGAACTCTCCAAGAACATTCCCCAGGACCTGATGGAGTCACAAGTGAATTCTATCAAACATTGAAAGAACAAGTAATCCCAATACTACACAAACCATTTAACAAAATAAGCAAAGAAGGTGTCTTACCAAATTCATTTTATAACATAAATATGGTACTGATTCCCAAGCCAGGAAGACTAAAAACAGAGAAAGAAAACAATAGATAAATATCCTTAATGAACTTAGATGCAAAAATATTAAATAAAATATAAGCTAAAAGACTATAGCAAGTTATCACAAGGATTATTTCCTATGACCAGGTGGGATTTATGCCAGGAATGCAAGGCTGGTTCTATAATAGGAAAGTCATTCACATAATTGACCATATCAACCACTAAACTGATAGAAATCACATGATTATCTCAATAGATACAGAAAAAGCCTTTGACAAAATAGAACACCTATTCCTATTGAAAACCCTAGAAAGTATAGGGATGAAAGGGCCTTTCCTCAAAATCATGAGAAGTATTTATTTAAAACCATTAGCAAGTATTATCTGCAATGGGAATAATTTAGAAGCCTTCCCAATAAGATCAGAAGTGAAGCAGGGGTGACCTTATTACCACTACTATGCAGATTGTAACATCTCTATACATTATTAGACAATTTTCATTATGTTTTTGAGTAAATGGACTTTATTTCATATTCTTTTTGCATCTCTAGTTTTTACTGCAATGTCTAGTGGGTATTAGATATTAATAAATTCTCACTGAGTTGAATTATATTGAATTAATCAATATGATCCAAGTAAATAATTTCCCACTAACTAAAATTGTGGTTGTCAGCATCCTAAAGATACTGGAGAATCATGGGTCCATGAAGTTATAAGACACTGTAGGTGCTCCCATATAGTAAAGAAGATATGATGTCCTTTTTTTCAGATAATTCCTAGAGATGTGATCTTGGGCAAGCCATTTAAATTTGTTGGGTTTTAATTTATGTGTAAAATGATGCCGTTGAATTAGATGACTTTTACCAGAATTTTCCTTTCTAAATTAATGATTTTATGATTATGAACTAGTTAGTTAAAAAGGCAAAAGAATGGTAAGAGAATACACTCAGTACAGGGAATCATAGTGGCTAGGCATTTGTTCCAGTGATATCTATAGCATTTGGTCCTGGGGCTCCATTCTAGTGACCAAGTTTACCAACATTCACTAGTTGCTAAACCTGAGAATTTTTCTCAATCTTCATTAAACTTGACATACTATAAACTATTACTTCCTCTAGATTCTTCTTTCAGCTATGACTTTTTTGCCATTTTTCTTATCTACTTCATGTGTCCAATTCTTTCACCTTAGTCTACATTGCTGTCTCATCATTTGTTTCCTACTTCTGATGCTTTAGTATGTTCAGAGATCTGTTGTGAGTCTTCTTTTCTCTCTCCCTTTGAACCTACTCCTTTGGTAAACTCTTACGCTCTCAATGCTTCAAATATTAGTTCTATTTCAAAAAAATTATATAGAAGACTTGAAAAAATCTACATTAGTAGCATTAATATCTTTTCTGGGTGCCAATTGTTTAATAAATTCAGTTCCATGAGCATATATTAAGTATGTATTAACAGTTCCATCCTACTCCTAATCTTTTCCTTCCCCAATCCATCATGCAAAGCAATGCAAATAAATAATTTGACAAGTATTTAATTGCCTATAAAAGGAATAAACAAAAATTTAATGAATAAAAATTACCTCAACATTTAAAGCTGTCAAAAATGTGATGTCAGCTGAGTCACTTAGCTTCTATTTGAATAAATTACTTAATCTATAAAATGGGAATGATAATGGCACTTATATCCCACAGATACAGTGAGAACAAATGAAATAAAAATTGTAAAGCATTTAGTATATTGTCTGGTACATAGATATTATATAAATGTTGTTGTCCTCATTATTATTATTTCATTTCACAACTCTTCATGATCCATGTAGTCTAGCCAAACTAGATAACTAGTCATTCTGTGAACTTCATCTTTCATCTCTTCTCTCTGCAGTTCATGTAAACCAGTGATTCCCAAAGTGGGTGCTACTGCCCCCTGGTGGGTACTGCGATGATCCAGGAAAGCGATGATGGCCACACTTTTTTTGTATTACATTCTGAGTTCAATAAATAGTTTCATAATTTCCAGGGGGTGCTAAGTAATATTTTTCTGGAAAAGGGGCAGTAGGCCAAAAAAGTTTGGGAACCACTGATGTAAACATTTCCCAATGCATGGAAAACATTCAATCCTTATCTTTGCCCCTTGGAACCTCTGCCTTCTTTAAATACATGTCCTTTATTACAATGTTAGCAATGCTTTTCTTGCTTTTTTTCTTTCTGCTACACATATTTTTATACCTATATCTTTTTTTTTTTAACATTTATTAATATTCATTTTTAACATGGTTACATGATTCATGCTCCTCCTTTCCCCTTCAACCCCCCCCCCCGCGCCCCCCCTACCCATGCGCATTTCCACTAGTTTTGTCATGTGTCCTTGATCAAGACCAATTTCCAAATTGTTGGTAGTTGCATTGGTGTGGTAGTTTCGAGTCTACACCCTCAATCATGTCCACCCCGACCCATGCGTTCATGCAGTTGTTTTTCCTATATGTTTCCTCTCCTGCAGTCCCTCCTCTGAATGTGAGTAGCATCTTTACCATAAATCCCTCAGAATTGTCCTGGGTCATTGCATTGCTGCTGGTTCAGAGGTCCATTACATTCGATTTTACCACAGAATGTCAGTCTCTGTGTATAGAGTTCTTCTGGCTCTGCTCCTTTCGCTCTGCATCAGTTCCCGGAGGTCTCTCCAGTTCGCCTGGAACTTCTCCAGTTTATTATTCCTTTTAGCACAATAGTATTCCATCACCCGCATATACCACAGTTTGTTCAGCCATTCCCCAATTGAAGGACATACCCTCCTTTTCCAGTTTGCTGCCACCACAAAAAGCGCAGCTATGAATATTTTCGTACAAGTCTGTTTATCTATGATCTCTTTGGGGTACAAACCCAGCAATGGTATGGCTGGATCAAAGGGAAGGCATTCTTTTATAGCCCTTTG
>NC_058130.1:325183016-325231310 GCF_016433145.1 Gracilinanus agilis
GAAGGGGAAAGGAGGAGCATGAATCATGTAACCATGTTAAAAATGTATATTAATAAATGTTAAAAAAATTGATATGAACAATTGGAAAACTATTAATTGCTTATGGGTATGATGAGCTTATATAATAAAAATGACAGTTCTACCCAAATTAATTTGCTTATTCTGTGTAATACCAATCAAACTACCAAAATACTTTTTATAGAACTAGAAATAATAATAACAAAATTCACCTGGAAGAAGAAAAAGTCAAGAATATCAAGGGAACTAAAAAAAATGAAGGATAGTGGCCTAGCAGTACCAGATCTTAAACTATACTATAAAACAGTAATCCTAAAAACAACCTGTTCCTGACTAAGAAATAGAAAGATGGGTCAATGGAATAGATTAAGAGCAAATAGCCAAAGCCACTTAGTGTTTGATAAACCCTAAGATCCCAGTTTTGGGGATAAGAACTCAGTTTTTAACAAAAACTGTTGGGAAAATTAGAAAACACTATGGTAAAAATTAGGTTTAGATCAATATCTCATACTATATAACAGGGTAAAATCAAAATAGATATATGACTTGGATGGAAAAGGTGACATTATAAGTAAATGAGGGGAACAAAAAATAGTTTACCTGTTAGACCTATGGAGAAGAGAAGAATTTATGACCAAGAGAGAGATAGAGAATATTATTAGATATAAAATGAATAATCTTTATTCTCTCAAATTAAAATGATTTTGTATACATAAAACAAATGCAATCAAAATTAGAAGGGAAACAACAAACTGGGGGAAATTTTATAGCAAATTTCTCTGATAAAGGTCTCATTTCTCAAATTTATAAAAAATTAAATCAAATTTATAAGAATTCATCATTCCTCCATTGATGAGTGGTCAAAGGATATGAATAGTCAGGTTTCAGATGAAGAATTCAAAGTTATCAATAATCATGTGAAAAAAAAAAGTTCTAAATCTCTCCTGATTAGAAAAATGCAAATTAAAATAATTCTGAGGTACCATGTCACACCTATCAGATTGGCCAATACGTTCATAAAAAATAAATAAATGTTGGAGGTGTTGTGGCAAAATTGGGGCAGTAACAAATTGCTGGTAGATTTGTGAACTGATCCAACTATTCTGGAGGGCAATTTTGAATTATGCCCCAAGGGCTATAAAATGATCCACACCATTTTATCCAGTAATACCACTGGTTCTGCATCCCAAGGAATTTTTTTTTTAAATGGGAAGGGGTCTGCTTGTACAAAAATATTTATAATTGTACTTTTGTGGTGGCAAAAAATTGGAAACTGAAGGGATGTCCATCAACTGGGGAATGACTGAACAAATTGTGGTACACGATGGTGATGGAATACTATTTTTCTTTAAGAAATGATAAACAAGATGACTTCATAAAGAGCCAGAAATACTTTTATGAACTGATGCAGAGAAATAAGTAGAACCAGGAGAACATTGTACTTAGTAATAGTAATATTGTAGAATGATCCACTGTGATAGACTTTAGCTATTAATGGCAATATAATGATCAAGTACAGTTCTGAGGCACTTATTTAAGTTTATTCATTTAATTAATTAATTTAGAATATTTTTCCATGGTTACATGATACATATTCTTTCCCTCTTCTCCTCCCACCCCCTTCCATAGCCTATGAGCAATTCCACTGGGTTTTACATGTGTCATTGATCAAGACCTATTTCCATATTATTGATATTTGCACTATAGTGATCATTTAGAGTCTGAGGCACTTATGACAAAGAATGCTCACCACCTACAGGGAAGGAAGTATTGAAGTTAGAATGCAGATAAAAATCATACAACTTTTCAATTATTTATTTGGGTTTATGTTTTGGGGTTTTGGTTTTGTAAGACTTATAAATGTCAATGGTATGGAAATGTGTTTTGCATGATAGTACATGTATAGCCCAGATAGAATCATCTGCCAAAAGTTGGAGGGGCAGGAGAGGGAGAGTGATGGGTTCAATCACATAACTTAGAAAGTTTTGTGTGGACATTTGTTAATGTTAATTGTTAAAAATTAAAAATAAAAAGAAATTTCCTATATGAATTTTTCTCCACTATAAATGGTATGTCTTCTTTCACACATGATTAACATCAAAATATGTATTATATGATTAATCAGCCTATATCATGTTACCTGCCATGTTGGGAAAGAGGGAGAAATGAGAGGGAGGGAAAAGACATGGTTTACAAAATGGCAGAATATTCTTTTTTTGAAAATTATACCAACATGTAATCTTAGGGGTGGAAGAAATATTAAAAAAGAAAAGAAATCTTGATTTTAATACTATTTCCTATAACTAACAGTACAAGCTATTCAAACTCTCTAAGCCTTAGCACTTTTTTTCTTTTCTTTAAAATGGGGATATCAATAGCATGTATTAACATCAAGTTTTTAGGGATATTAATTGGATGCATGGTATTATTGCTAAAGAAAATCTTTGAGTGAAATCCTTAAAATCAATATGGCATTATCTCTAAAATTAACATCTTAGAGAGTTGCCAAGAATAACAAAAGGTTAAATAACTTTCCCAGAGCCAGGGAGTCAGTATGAGTCAGTTTAGGTCCTGTCCTAGGCTTCCTGAACAGAACCCTTTAGATAGTTTAAATTTGGCCTTGGACAATAACATGCTATATAAACCTGAGTCCCTTAATTCCTGTCTATATTTTTATATTTGTAAAATGAGGATAAAATAGTACCTACCTCCCAGGGTTTTTGTGAAAATAAAATAAGGTAATATTTATAAAGTGTCTTGCTTAAAGAATCACATGATAATAAATATGATGATGATGATTGTTATTATATTATGCTGCCTATATTATTATGTGGGACATAATAATCAAATGAGATACTTCACGTAAAACTTTTTAGAAACCTGAAGCATTACATAAATGAGATATTGTGGCTATTAATATTTGGAAGTGGCATGTCTACAACTACCAACGTCTAGAGATATTTTTAATGTATAAAAATGACCACTTGTAATGCTGTCAAGAGAATTCATGTTTGAATCAGATGGCCTCCATGGCCTATTCCACCTCTGAAATTCTGTGATTCTGTTTTCTGAAGTTATTACACTCTTCAAATTCCATCCAGAAATGGGAAAGTAGATAGTTCTTTTTGTAGCAACGAGATGCCTACTTCTGCCAACATTAGTTTGAATTTCTTGTGGGAACTGGGGTCAAATCATCCTGATCTTTAGAGTTCCCAGAACCATTCTATACATAAAATCTCTAAGAAAACATCAATACGCCAAAACCTAATCCAAATGCAATCTCTTGTAAATAGACTACATGTTTCTCTAAGTTAGAAATAACTGTGAGTCATGTATTGACCTTTTGTAGCTCTATTTGTTGAAAACGATATTCGAATAAAATCTTTTTTTTTACTTGGAATCCCAGGAAAAGGAAAGGATGGTATTTTATTTTTATTGTTTTTAGTTTAATTTTATTATATAAGAATTTAATTTGATAAAAGAAATGTACTTTTCATCACACTCCTTGCTTTCCATTATAATTCTTATTCTGTCCCCAAATTCCAGTCTGCAAGAGAAATATACAGCTACTAAATTCCCTTTAAGACACATGAAAACAAAAATATTCAGAATTGGTATAAGTAGATAATAAGTAGGATACTCTTTGATAATAATTAAGTGATCTACAATTTCTGGGAATGCCATCTATCAACTAAAATTATAATTCCTCTATCCTCTGCTAGATTTCTTTCCTTCTTGAATTGTAGTGGCTGAAATAAAACTGTTATCTAGTGACCAGTAGTCTCATATTGAGCTATTTATATGCATAAAAGGCCAATCCTTGAATGGCAGTCATACAATTCATTTTGTAATGGATTAATCACCATCAATAGGAAGTGAGCTCTCCTAAAAAAAATCAAGATTCTGTCCAGTAATTATGTACTTAAATAAAACTTCACTGAAAAGGAAGGGGTGAATAATGATTTTTAGAGATGAAATCTTGGCTTCCAAGAAATAACATATTTTAATATGAACTGATAATTGTATAGATCAGAAAATTAACTAAAGACCTTGGGCATTTTAAAGGTCATTTCTGAATTGCATGAAATTGTTAAAATTTTATAGACATATAGAGCACCCTCTAGTCCATAAAGACTTCTGAATATGACATCAGAGGAGTTACCTCCTCATGCATTATTGTGATGAAATTCATACTTCTTTTTCAAGAACAGTTTTAATTTCATCACCAGAACTTGTTTTATGTTGGAGACTTCATAGCTTCAGCACCAGTTCCTTTTAGTTCCCATGTCAATCAATCAATAAATCAACAGGTAATTTTTAAGCACTCTCCATGTGCCAAGCACTGTGCTGGAGATAAAGAGAAGAATGAAAGCAGTCACTACCCATAAGAATCTTCAAATCTAATGAAGGAAACAACATGGAGATATCTAAGAATAAGTAAGATATATACAGGATAGAGGAAAAGAATATCATTTCCATCTATGAAAATGAAAGTTTATACAAAGATATATTATAAAAATCATTTATCTAGAGTTTAGAGGTGAGGGGACATAGGTCTAGGTAAAGTTTGATGACAAAACAATGAGATTTCTTTAAAAAAAATCTAAATTTACTTATCAAAGTCAGTGACATTCTGGAAAAGAATCAACTTTGGAGATCAAGTTTATTTATTATTACTTATTTAAGTAGTTCTGCTATATTCAAAACTCTCTTGCAGTTTCCACAGTAACAGAAATAATATATGGTGATCAACTGTGAATGACAACTACTATCAGTAATGTCCAGATCTCAGATAACTCCAAGAAATTCACAATGGAAAATGCTCTTCCCCATCTTAGATGGAACTAACTGATTCTGAGTGAAGATTGAAACATACCATTCTTCTCTTTATTTCCTCTGTGAATTTTTCTCTAGTCTAAACAATATGTGTTTTCTTTCACAACATGGCAAACCTGGAAAAATTTATTGGTGATAACAAATATTTAACCTATATTTTATTACCTGCTGATTTGGAAAAGGGACTGGGATGGGAGGGAGAGAAAGAACAAGGATCACAAGATGTCAGAATACAATTACTAAAAATTATATACACATATAATCTAGGAAAGGAAAATAAAAAAATAATTTTGCAACTCTGGGTTTTGGAATTATCTCCTGAGATCAGTTAGATAAAAAGACATAAACTCACAGTTGTAAAGTCATTAAAATTTGGAGCAAATTTGGTACTGGTTTGGAACCCACTTTAATTCAATATGCTTATTTCTAACATCTGTTTGAAAGAAGAAAGCAATAAATGTTCTTTTGAGGTGCTGGTATATAATAATAAGGGAAATTCTCCACATATTTCTGTTCCCACTAAAAAGCAAATAAATGAATTCTACCTATAGAATCATTCTTTTGCTTTGTCACGCAAATATTATGCTCTACTTGGGGCTTCTTTCAGATTTCATCTGTTCTCCAAATGGTTACCATGTAGTTTGCATCAGAAAGCCTGCATGACACCACGAAGGATCTTTCTTTTCTAATCGTTGATTAGAAGTATATTTTCTCAGTGGAGCTATGTGACTCAGTGAATAGAGAACCAGGCCTGGAGATAGGAGAGTCTGGGTTCAAATCTGGAATTAGATACTTCCTAGCTGTGTGACCCAGAGCAAATCACTTAACTCAGTTACCTGATCCCTACTACTCTCCTACCTTGAAAAAAATATTTAGTGTGGACTCTAAGACAAAAGGTAAAGTTTTTTTAAATATATTTTCTCATATTAAAATTGGGAATTCAAAATAGAAAACATGATTACTTAGCTATATAAATATTTTATTTATTAAATTGCATCATTGCATAATCAACACAATATATTATTTACTATATGCCAAGCCCTTTAAGTATTGGGCATATAAAAACAACCCCCCAATTGGGGGCAGCTGGGTAGCTCAGTGGAGTGAGAGTCAGGCCTAGAGACAGGAGGTCCTAGGTTCAAACCCGGCCTCAGCCACTTCCCAGCTGTATGACCCTGGGCAAGTCACTTGACCCCCATTGCCCACCCTTACCAATCTTCCACCTATGAGACAATACACCGAAGTACAAGGGTTTAAAAAAAATCCAAAAAAACAACCCCCCAACTCCAAAATAGTGGCTGACCTCAAAGACCTATAGATAGATAGATAGATAGATAGATAGATAGATAGATAGATAGATAGATGTGTGTATACAGGTTATACCTTTGATACACACACATATGAAAGGGAACAACATGAATACACTTAAAGCAGATTTTTTTAAATAAGTACAAAATAAAATCAATATAATTTACTGGGAGAAGGTGTTAGCAGCTAGTAGAAGCAAGAAAGGACTCATTTAGCAGATAAAGTTTGAACTGAACTTTGAAGAAATCTAGGGATTAAATGAGACAAAATTGAGGAGGAAAAGCATTCCTCGCATGTACATAGAATTAGGAACTTGAATTCAATGTGTTAAAAAAAAGAAGACCCATTTGAATGAAGATTGAATGAATAGGGGCAGTAAAGTGACTCAATGAATTAAGAGCCAGGCTTAGAAAAGAGGTTAAATCTGAGCTCAGACACTTTCTAGTTGTGCAACCCTGGGCAAGTCACTCAACCTCAATCAGCTAACCCTTAACACTCCTCTGCCTTGGAACCAATATTAAGTACCAATTCTAAGACAGAAGGTAAGGTTAAAAAATAAATAAAATTTTAATTTAAAAAATGTATGAATATAACTAATGTGTGTTAAGAAGAAGTAAGGCAATCTTGGTAGTGAGGAGGTATAAGGTGATATAGGTGATTGGAGGAAGAATGAAGGGGATAGCTGAGTGTAGGGATGAATGGGTAAGTAGTATTTAGGAAGGTAAGAGAATGAATGGGAGTATACAGGAGGGTGGCTCAAACAGGCTAGTCATGGGAGGCTAGAGGCAGAGGATACTTGGAGGAAATAAACTGGGTTCTTCAGGCAGGGAAAATATCTTTATGATACAGGAGGAATTGGGCCAGTCAGAAATGTTTAGGTCTGGCTGGAGGGTTTTCTCTTGTTAATTTCTAAGGTCCCTTTGTGGGAGGAGTCAAAGGCTCCTCCCTGTCAGTGTAATTGATGTCTGCAGGAAATCTTGGCTGGGTACTTCCTGCCCAAGATGGATGCCTAGGTTTCCCTCAAGAAATAAAGAAAGTAATTCTTCCCTCTTTGTCTTAATCTTCAATACAACGAATCACCAGAGGCTTTGTGTAGATAACAGAGGGATTTATTAATGTCAGGGATAATAAGAGGGAAAGATGGGTTTTAGGTTTTATAACTGCTGCTAGGGAGAAGACTGGTGCTGGGGGATGGGTCACGGGAGGGGGTTAGACTGAGAGAGGCTGGCTCTCCCAGTCAGGAAGGTTTGACTGCCTTGAAGTAAAAGTAGTTATCAAATCACTAAAATAGGGGTGGCTTGTTTTAGGATGCCCTACTTGCCTACAGAAACTAAATCCATGATGCCCAACCACCAAGCCCACCATTCCTCCCAGGGCCCAAAAGGAAATCCAGGGAAAATGGCAGAGATGTAAATGAAGAGAAATCAGGGAAAGGTCCAGAGAAATCAAGCTAGGTCCAAAATGTCCCCAAGACAAATAAGCACAAACCAATGCCAAAGCCAAAAGGCAAAAGCTCCTTGGTTGGAACTTCAGCACTATTTATAGTCTCAGACTCCAACTGTCTTTCTGTGAACATTCTAAACTCCTAACTGCCAGGGCTGCTTACAGTTGAATTTGCAAAAGCAAAGGCTTCTGTTGCAACCTGCATTACATGTGTAACAAAGCTAGAGCGTTTGTTGAGAATTACCACAGTCTTAATTACGTTATAAAGCTGAACTCATCAAAAAATTTTTATATTTATTTTTAAAATAGAAAACAAGCTGCATAGAATGGAAGAAGAAAGAAGGAAATAGAAGAGAATGAAAATAATACCCAATGGTTAGATGAACAGAAGAGCATAAGTTACTTAGGGAAGAACCTTTTTTTTTTAACTTCTAAGAAAACTATAAAGAAGTTTGTAATAAACTAGTTTTCTAACTACTTAAAACAAATGTCTTTATAAATTTTAAATTAAAACATTACTCAAATAAAAAAGTCACACCATTAAAAAAAGAAGAAAAAAATTATATCATATTTTACCTTTCATCACTAAAGCCTCAACTAAGACAGAGTGAAGGGAACAAATTCTGACTCATAAAGGGATAAAATAAGATCAGGAAAAATGAAATATAGCTTTTAGAGCCCACAGAATTTAAAACTTCAGTGTTTATAAAATCAAAGAAGAAACATTTAGAAGATTAACTAACTAGGAAATTCACATATTCTTAATAACACCAATTAAGATATATCATCTAAAATATACAAAGAATTAATACAAGTAACAGAGTCATTCCTGTGAGTGGTAAAGAGTTATAAACAAATAATTATTTTAAGAAAAGATTTTCAAAATATATATTATTACATCAAACCATGCTCCAAATAAGTAAATGTTAGAGAAATGAAAAAAAAATAATCCTTAGATTCCAATGACTCCTTTCAAATTGATTAACAACCAAAAAAAAAGGTGACAATTATTAATATTTAATATTGGACAGCAGTGGGGAGTAAATCAATAAAAATATATTAGTAAACACAAGGTTGTTGAGTACATTTGGATTTCAAAGGACTGTGTTAAAGACTGGGAATATAAATATTACCATTTAATAACTATACCCAACAAGATATATTCAGGATAAACAGAAAATAATCTAATTGAGAGTGATTTGGACAGCCATGTGGCATGAAGATACAGTGCTAGGCTTGGAGTCAGGGAAATCTGTCCTCAGACACTTACTCTCTATGTGACCCTAAGCAAGTCACTTTACCCTGTTTGTTTCAGTTTCTTCCACTGTAAAATGAGATGGAGAAGGAAATAGCAAGCCATTCTAATATCTTGGTCAAGAAAACTCAAAATACAGTCACAAAGGGCTAAATATAATGAAATAAAAAACCTTAAATAATAACAAAAAATCAAGAATGAAAGCAGTTGAATTATGGGGGATTGAGTGATGCTTACTGTAAAAGGAAGGTTTAGGCTAGGATCAGAAAGAAGACAGGAAATTCAGGAGGTGGAAATAAAGAAGGAAACCATTTTAGACATACAGTATGGCCAGTGAAAATACCTAGACTGGGGAGAAGTGTCTTGTGCAAGGACTGCAAGAAGACCAGTGTCCTTTGGCTAGAGACTCTGTGGTGTAAGAAATAAAATGAATATAAAAGGATAGATTTAAAAATATTAGGGTTTTAAAAGATTTATTGATAGCCATTAGAAAAATGAAGCCAGGTGCCATATTAAGAGTCATTTTGAAAAACCCTCCATTACCTCCACCACTATGCTGCTTCAGCCAGGAATGAGAATGTCCCATTCCAGGCACTTCCTTTTTATTCTTCTCTCTATTATTACACTTCCTGTCTACGTGTTATTACACTTCCTGTCCAAGTGATTATGCAAGAGGAATCATGGGAAATGTAGTTTGAAAGAGCCCTAACTGTCCACAGGAAGTTTAGATCAGGGACTTCAAAATTAGTTCAAGGACTCCCAAATTTCCAATATCACAGTGTTACAGGCTGTCTATAAAAACACTGGTAAGTTGTGGTGGGGAAAGTTATGAAATATATCTCCTCTTTCACAGCAGAGAGTGGGGGACTACTAACTTTATTAAATATATCAAATGGAATGTACAAAATGTTCAGGAAAGAATGGCAACATTTGTTTGAGGGCTTGTTGAGCCCTTTTCAGCTCTGCTTTCCTCTGATATTCACCTACCATGGAGCTCTCAGCTGTGACTCCAGAAAGCTATAGCATCCTCTCCTCAGTAAATCATCCTGGCAGGCAGGCTAAGCCATTTTGAGGGTATATGACAGGCCGTAAAGCCATTGGTGAATTAGGGGAATGTCTCCCCCAGGTATATAAAGATTTCTCCCAGTTGAAGGAGAGATGAGAACAAGTTATTCCAATGACTATGAAGAGGGCAGAAGTGACTTAGAGTAGTGAAGATCATGTGGCTATTTTTAAATTGTCTTTATAATAGCAGCATAAGTTTACACAGCTCATCCTTTCACTATAAAAGCCATTATAAATTTGGGGCATTAAAAGGGTGTTAGATATTTTTAACAAATGGGAAAACCTAAGTACTTTTAAAAGAGTATAAATATTTGTTTATATGCATATATATTGAGTTGGACTATATATGTATAGATTTATATCTATGTATATACACACATGTGGACTGTGTATATGTATACACATATATATTATAGACTATATATTAATATATGCATATGTACATATAGGTATATATGTTTATGTGTAGATATACATATATATCTACAGAAGAATTACGATTGCTATTTTAATTATTGGTACTTTTGTACTGTAGTTTGAATTTTTCAGTAGCAAATAGAGCTCCTCTGAGTACATTCTATAAGGAGACAAGATGCACTGTTTCCTCAGCAACAGAAAAGACATTTGAGAAAACAGTAATCAGGCATTCTTACATTTCTTATCATGGTCACCATAACAGAGATGAAAGATTAAATTTACTTCTGTGATTGGAAACCTGTTGTTGAATTAAATAAGATTACAGAAATATTTTGGAAAATATCCTCTTCCTCATCCAGAATGCCATCCCTTACAAAAAATGTTTTACAAGAAAGTTAAAAAAAAAGTTCAGCAAAACCAACTAGAACCATATTGGCCTTACCTACGGCATGTATACCAGAGGAGGTTACCCCCATTCCCCTCTCCACCACACTGAGGACACTTTTCACATGACTTACCCCTCTGCCTAGCAGTCCAATGGGAGCGCTTCCTCCCTCCCCAATCTGGGGTAAGGCAGGGGGCTCACATGTGACATGAGGGTTGCAGTTTGGGCACTCAGTCTCTAAAAGTTTTACCATCACTGCCCCTAGAACATCAACTGCATCTGGTAATACATGTAATATGTGTTCAGAAGCTTACATTCTATTTGAGGGACTGGGGAAGCAGAGTGCTATAAGAAACAAAGAAGAATATGCCCAACAATAATATTAATAACTAGACTAGAGATAAAGCCTCCAATAGGAAGGGACACCTAAACTGAGACAAGGTTAATTAAAGTCTCTAAAAAGTGTGTGTGAGGAAAGTATATATAGCAAACCCAAAGGCAGATATAAAAGTCAATGATTAGCAGGAAGAAGTACACTGATTTAGTTAAAATAAAGCATGTATGAGGGAGAATAATAACCAATAAGCCTATAAAAGTAGATTTGGATCAGGTGATAAATATCTTTGATTATCTTTCAAGAGTCAAACTAAGGAGTTCATTTTAGAGATGATAAGAAGGAAAAAAAATCTAAAGATTCTTAAGGGAATTAGTAAGATCAAAATTCCACTTGAAGATTATTTTCTTAGCTATATATAGGATAGATAGTAGAAGGAAGGAGTTGAAATCATGAAGTTACATCCAGAAAATTTTCCCAAAACAAAAAAAAGTGAAGGGATGGTGGCTACATAAGAAGGAAAAATTAGTTCATGAAATAGGTTGAAATAGTCGTTAACATGTTGAAACCAATTGAATATGGAGAGTCAACTTGAGGATAACATTGAGGTTAGAGATCTGATTGATTAGAAGCATAATGGTGCCTGATAAAATAAAAAAGAAAGAGTTTTTCCAGAAATAAAACCAATGCAGTCAAAATTAGAAGAAAAGAAATTGGGAAAAAATATGTTTCTTTGATAAAAGACTCATTTCTCAAACATATGGAGTATTAAGTTAGAAGAATATGGGTCACATCCAAATTGATAAAATTAATAATGGATTTAATGTGAAGTTATATAAAAATACTCTGAATCACAATATGAATTAAAGCTACTGAAAGACACACCCTTTATGTTGCCTAAGATAACAGAAAAAGACAATGCCAAAACTGAAGGAGCATTGAAAAACAAGGACACTAATGCACTCTTGGCAAAATTCTGAACTTCTACAACTATTCTTGTGAACATTGTGAAACTATGCCCAAAGGGTTATTAAACTATGCATACTTTGTCCTAACAATACTACTACTAAGACTATAAAAAAGGAAAATGAGTCATATGTATAAAAATATTTATGCTAACTCTTTTTGTGGTGTCAAAAAACTAGATATCATTGACATACTCATTAATGATTTAAAAAGTTATGGCATCTGAATATGATAGAACAATACTAAGCTTTAATAAATAATGAAGGGGATCTTTCAATCCTGTTTGCAGACACAGCCACCGCTGCCATAGCTCTTCGGTGCTAGGTCCTTTCTCTCTCAGAGCCCAAGCCAAAAAGAGGAAGGAGGTGTTTATGGAGAAGTTTTCCAGAAAAAAACCATTTGCAAGAATGCACCCTCTATTGGAGGGATCAAGAAACTTGATTGCTACAGGCCATGGAACCTCTGATTCCTAAACTTCCCTTCTTTTGCTTTCACTTTTGTTTCTGTCTTTGTTTCTTTGTCTCCATAAAAATTAGAGTTAGATGCTTTTTTTGTTGTTTGCTTATTTTTCCTGGGATCGGTTTTTTCCCACAGGTTTGAAATTTCAAGGGTTATGGGTTGGCTTATACCTCTATTTACTCAGTCAGGGTCTCAGGATATGGATGTTGGCTCAGGCATAGGTCCTTGAACCTTGGACAGAAGATGTGTAGTGATGGGGTGTGGCTCACTCTTGACTTGCTCTTCCCTCCTTGCTATAGCTTCTTGCTGGCTCTACTCTCTTATCACCCCAGTGCCCCAGATGTTCATTGCCTACCTTTTGGGTTTTCTTTTTTTCTTTTCTTGAAAGTTGTTTCACTCTATCTCCTTATTGGTTCTTTCGCTCTTTTATTTATTTTGTGGCAATATTTTAATCATTGGTTGGAGAGGATTCTCATAGTGGCACAGAGCTGCTGAGGATTACTCCACCATCTTGGCTCCACCTCTGGAAGTTAGAGGCCATTTTTTTTTTGCATTTCTTTGAATCCCTACTGCTTAGCAGAGATCTTGACACAAAATAAACATTTAATAAATGTTTGTTGACTAAGTTTCCAGCCAGGTGAGCAGAACTCCTCAACTGTATACCATCTTATTGTGAGAATTTTTCATATACTGTATTAATTCTGGTATGTTAGGGAAAATGACTGTGTATTCTTCTGTCTGGTATCTGAATCAGTGATACCATCTATTCCATTGCTTTTTGAATTTTATTTGTCCTTATGAATCCCCAAAATGTCTTCATTTTTAACAGAATTTGGTTAATAAGTAAAAGGGACAAGGATTCTTGTTCTGTGTTCCTGTTCTCCATGATGTAGGTATGTGAAGGGGTGGATAGGTTGATAAAATACCTCTTAACTGACTATCCACCAAATAAAGAAGTATTGGGATGTTCAAGGGAGGAGATGAATAATGAACATCTAAAAATCTATTCATTAAGCTATCTGACCCAGCTTAAGATGTCTCTGATCATGAGCGACTACTACCTGTGTTTCTTTATTGGTTATGATGCTGGCCTAACCCATAAGCCTTATATAGTCAATAAACATATTCTTACCAAAAAATAAGTCTTCCAAGATACTTTTAATTGTACTATCATGAAGCTGCAATAGCAGCATGATAAATACACTGCCAAAGCTTTTAAGAATAGATAAACACATGTTCATGTATACCTATCTTCTTTATAAATCTATGTACAGCTTCTCTAGCATAGATACTCCCAACAGCACAATATAGTTATTGTGATAACATTTACAAATAATTTTTCTATTATTAAACATAGATAGGTCTCTTTTGTTACATATATGGTATACAACTCTCAACTTTCACTCCAACAAGCTGTATCATGTGTAGTCTCCACATTCCAGTAGACTATTTCTGGAGATTGGCTAAAACAAATCAAGGGTAACTGATAGGCCTCTGACTCAAGCACATTTTCCTGATAAAATGTAGAGTTGAGAAAAAATTGTTCCAACAGTCATTAAGTCAGCTAGTAGACACTGTGGAGCTATAAGAGCTTGATCAGCTGTTGAAGATGCCAAGGTCATCCGTTGCATCCTGGGCCACACCCATTTGTCTTGCCCTTTGTCCTACCTCTGGACGTTGATGGCTCTGAAAGAGAGAATGATACTTTCTACAAGTCTGCCTCACTTCAATTCATGCTTAAATCAAGATATAATCCAGTGATGTCATTGGTTTTCTTTTCAAATGAAGGATAAACAACAAAAATATACATATATATTCAAGACTATATATAGAAACATTTATACATACATGTGCATATACAAAATGAATGTGTATATCATCAAAAGAAATAAAATTTCTCCATATCTACTTACTAAAGTACCAAACTATCTTAGGCATATTTTTTACACTGCCACTTTGGGGTTTCATTAGTAACTGAAGTATAAATATGAAAATTAGATTTTACATGCAAATTTTCTCAACTGTGTTTCATAGAACTTGCAAATTTGATTATATGGTAATAGATATTATTTTTCTCTGTCTTTCAGATACAAAAAATGAAAGTCTCAAGTAACTACAAAATGAATTCAAAACAGGGTCATCTGGGCTCCTAAATCTCAAGTTAAACTTCCATCCACTAAATTATGTTCCTTATAACAAATCAGAATATATCCCAAATTCCACAAGTAATTGGTATTCTGGAAACATGATTTAATTTTAATAACTCAGATTATTATGTAAAATAGAGACTATGCAGAAGTGAAAGAATAGCATGAAATAAAGTGGCAGGAAAAATTGCTAATGTGGAAATTCTTAGGAGCAATATAGGGTGAAACAAAAGAGTTTTTAAAAATTAAATTACAATCACCTCAGAAATAAGTAATCTCTGGGATTTGATATAGAACTTGAAGGTAATGGTAGCCAAAGTACTAAGAACATTATGATAAACACTTTTTACTCTCTGAGTTACATGAAATAATGAGAAATTACATCATTTTTGTTATTTTCTATTACTGACTGCTTGACATATAAACAAACGTATTCACAGCATGCCATTGGCTAGGCAAACTCCAGGACTGGGAGAAGTGAAATCCCCATCCAGGGATGAGTGGGATACGATCTATATGAGATTTTGTGCAATTAGAACTCAGAGGTCATGTTGGGTCATGCCTGGAGTGCTGAAATCTAAGTAGATAGATCTAACAACCACAAAAAAGCCCATATTTAGGACAGTTAGATACTGAATGAGAAAGCAAGTTATGCATAATAGTGGAGGAATTAACCCTTTTTCTGCCTTAATATATCTTTATGGAGCCTGCTTGCTTTTCCTGCCTCTATTTCCAAATTCAATTAGAATGCTAATATGGACCCTATGTGTCCATTTTTTTTAGTTTAGTTTAGTTTTGTTTTTGCTAGAGAAACCCTCCCAAAAATGTGAAATTGACCACAATGTATTTATATATATATGTGTATATACATATACACATATATGTATGTATCTGTATATATATATATATATATATACATATATACATATATATGTAAACTAATTAGGGTCCCATTCTAGAAATAGTTCATATTGTAATTAATCTGTTGATGTTACTGGTAACTACTAGCTCCATCAAATAGGTAGAATATTACTGAGAAGAAATATTTGTCATCTGTACTCAACCGAGAACAATGACATAAATCCACAGTAGAGAAAAAGATGTTATATCTATTAACATAGAATTTGCTAAGTGATTAAGAAGAAAATGAATCATCAGTTCTTTTATGGTTGGAATTATGTCTTAAATAGATGTTACATCTCCCCTACCACCTAACACTAATTGGCTTACCAATTTATCCATAAAAGCATTAGAAAAATGAACAGTTTGAAACAATCAGAATTCTGATCATTGCAATAAGTAATCATGATTCCAGAGGACTGATTAGGAAAAATGCCCACTTCCTGAGAAACAGGAGATGAACTAGACACATATTTATGTATGGACAATGTGAGATTTTGTGTTACTTGATTATACATATTTGTTATATGGGTCTTGTTTTTCTTTTCTTTTTTTTTCTCCTCCCAATAGAAAGGGTGATAGAAGGAAGGAAAAATAAAGCCTTTCTAAGTGAAAAAAAAAATAATTAGGAAAAAAATCTTGGAAAGTGATTCAAAGAAGCAAAATCATCTGAGAGATATTTAAGGATTAAATTAGACAGAAAACAAACATACCAAAAGTGGAAATGATCCAAAAATATCTGTATGACAACTTTTTACACATCAAGGACACTAGAACCACCAGATTGTGACTCTTACGTTAGAGTCCCCAAAGTGCAGTATGAGAGAATGAAAGTGCTGTAGGTTGTAACAAACAGAAATAGGAAAATGTAGTAACCCAAATTTGAAGATGTTAAGGGACTAATTCTTAGACTATGTAAAAGAATGAAAAATACTGCTGGTTTGGAAAAAATTACTAAATTAGTATTATGGTTAAAATATTGAAGAAAAATATTAGTGTCTATTTAACATGCCTACTTTCCCAATTTAAAAAATGTCATTCAGATAATCATAAAATATATCCTTTTAAAATATTTTTATTTATTTTGTTAAATATTTCCTACATGTTAAAAAGTTTCTAACAATCTTTTTTTAAAACCCTCACCTTCTGTCTATGTATTGGTTCCAAGGCAGAAGAGTTGTAAGGCAAAGGGGTTTAAATGACTTTCCCAGGATCACACACCTAGGAAATGTCTGAGGCCAGATTTGAACCTAGGAATATCTGTCTCTAGGCCTGGCTCTCAGTTGCATTGCTGAAATTTTGAGGTCTCTGATCTAAATTTCCTGTGGAAGTTTAGGGGTCTTTGAAACTACATTTTCCATGAGCTCACTGGGCTTCCTGTCTTGTGTGGTGATATAAGATAGTTATGTAATAAGGTAGTCAAAAGGATGTAGACTGAGTGGCTGGATTGGCACGCTCTCTTTGGTGGCCTGGAGCTGATCCAGGATGGGGAGAGGAGGCAAGGACATGCATCTTTTAAACTGACTCTTTACATGGAGAGTGGCTTCATTTTTCTAATGGCTACCAATAAATCTTTTTAAGACCTTAATATTTTTAAATACATTTTATTTAATACATTTTATTTTAATACATTTTATATACATTTTATTTCTTACACAGTTCACTGACCCACCCACCTGCCCCCTAACAATCTTTTAAAAAAATCTTAAGGACTAAATTCTCTCATCCCCCTCTTCACTCTCCCCCAAGCATTAAGAAATAAATAAATTTGAGATTTATTATATATGAAGCCATGCAAAACTTATTTTTATATCTGTAATATTGCAAAAGAAAGCAGAATCACAAGAATAAAAATTTTAAAAGGAAAAAAATTGCTTCAATCTGCATTCAGAATTCATTAGTTTTCTCTTTAGAACTGGATAGCATCTTTCATCATGAATCTTTTGGTATTATCTTACATCTTTTTTCTTGATGAAAGTAAAGTCTTTCATAGGTGATCATCCTTAAAAAGACGTTTTCATTGTATGCAATGTTCTCCTAATTCTTCTTACTTCATTTTGCTTGATACATCTTCCCAAGTTTTTCTAAAGTCATCCTACTCATCATTTTTAAATCCTTTCCCTTTATCTTAGAATTGATGCTAAATATTATTTCCAAGGCAGAAGATCTATAAGGGCTAGGCAAATGGGGTTCAATGAATTGCCAGGATCATACAGCTAAGAAGATTCTGGAGCCAGATTTGAACCTAGGACTTCCTATCTCCAGTCCTAGCTCTCTATCTATTGAACCACTTCCCTGCCTTCATCATTTTTTTATAACACAATAGTATTCCATCATGATTATATACCACAATTTGTTCAGCCTTTCCCCAATTAATGGGCATTATCTTGATTTCTAATTCTTAGCTTCCACAAAAAAGAACCACTATAATTTTATTATTGTTCAAATAGGTCCTTTTCTCTTTTCTTTGATTTCTTTGGAATACAAACCTAGTAGTAATATTTCTAGTTCAAAGGGTATGTACAGTTTTAAAGCCCTTTAGTCATAGTTCTAAGTTTTTCATCCAGAATGATTGGATTAGTCCACTACTCCTTCAACAATGCATGTTTCCCAATTTTACCACATCTCATCTAACATTTTCCACTTACTTTTTTTGGATATGTAATTTAACCTGATAGATGTGAGGTGGAATCTCAGAGGTTTTTTTAATTTGTAATTTTCTAATTAGTAATGATTTAGAGCATTTTTATATAAGTATTTTTAGGTTTTGTTTCTAGTTTTACATTTTGTTTTTGCAAAAGCCTTTTAATTTCATGTAATCAAAAAAATCAATTTTTCTTTTCAATCTAAAAGGTAAATTTTTTCATGCCACTATAATTTACTTATGATCTCACTCTTTGTCTAAATCATTCATGCATTTTGACCGAGATATTGACCTATGCCTAGTTTCTGACAAACTGCTTTTCAGTTTTCCCAGCATCTGCAGAATGATGCAAGCATGTTTCCCTTGGTCTGCACTCTGGTCCTTACCCAGGGTGAGCCCCTGATTCGTTGGGATTACACTTCATTCAGTTTCTAAGGGACCCTCCCTCCTTACTACTGGAAGTGATAATATCCTTCATGGCTTTCACTCTCTCTTGACCAAAAGCGCTCCTCTCTGCCCTTCACCAGACACTAGCCAACGGTGATGCCCAGAACTCAATAGCATTTGGTCTTTCTACCCTGCAGTGATATCTTAGCCCCAGGGCAAAGTAATTTAGAGAGCTGAGAACTGCAAGCTATCAGCAGAGGAGACAGAATCAAAAGCTTTCAAAAACCCTCAGTCCACAGGTACAAAAGGGCTCAGAAAATAAGCAAACAACAAAAGAAACATGTAACCCTCAAAATTTCTATGGGGACAAAGAACAAAACACATAATCAAAAGAGCATGATGAGAACCAAGTAATTATATGAAAAACTTCAAAGAAATACAGGAATTGGTCTCAGGCTCTGGAAGAATTCAAAGTGGAATTAAAAACTCTAAGAAGGTAGGTCAAAGAAAAATGGGAAGAAAAAAGGGAAAAAGAAATGAAAGTAATGTGAAAAAAAAGAATAGTATAAAAAGCAAAATTGGTCAAATGGAAAAAGAGGCACAAAAATCTAATGAAAAATAAAATGGACCAAATGGAAAAGGAGTATCAAAAGGTCATGGAAAAAATACATTATTTAAAAATTGAAATTAGGCAAAAAGAAGCTAATAACTACATGAGACATCAAGTAACAAATAAAGCAAAATGAAACAATAAAGAAAAAATAAAACAAAAAATGAATAGAAGAAAATATTAAATATCTCATAAAAAATAACTACTGACCTGGAAAATAGATTCAGGAAATATAATTAAGAATTATTGGACTACCTGAAAGTCATGATTAAAAAAAAAAGTCTAGACATCATATTATAAGAAATTATCAAATAAAACTAACCTGATATTATTGAAAAAGAGGGTTAAAAAAAGAAATTGAAACAAAACAGAGATTACTTCCTGCCATAAATCCTCAAATGACAATTCCCAGGAATGTCATAGCCCAGGCCTAAGGAGAAAATACTATAAACAGTCAGCAAGAAACAATTCAAATGTCATTGAGCCCCAGTCAGATTCTGAGAGTTTTCAACATGAAAGGCTGGGAATATGATATTCCAGAAATCAAGGTAACTGGGTTTTCAACCAAGAATCACCAGTCCATCAAAATTTACTATATACTTTCTGAGGAAAGTATGGTCAATTAATGAAATAGAAGATTTCTAAGCATTCCTGAAGAAAACAATAGACTTAAACAGAAAATTTGATGTCCAACTACACAATTCAAAAGAAGCATAGAAAGATAAACGAGAAAGAGAAAAATTTAAAGGTTCCAATGAGATCATAATTATTTATATTCCTACATGGAATGGTGAGATCCATAACTCTTAAAAATTATAAATTGGAAAACATTAATTTCTTATATGTAGACTGAGCTAATATAATAAAAATGTCAATCCTATATAAAATAATTTTCTTTTTTCAGGTTCATACCAACCAAAATACCAAAAAAAATTCCAGAACTAGAAAAAATAATAACAAAATTTATTTGGAAAAACAAAAGGTCAAGAATATCAAGAGATCAAATGAAAAAATAACTGTGAAAGATGGTAGCTTAGCAGAACCAGATATTACACTGTACGCTGTACTATAAAGCAATAATCCTCAAAACAATATGGCTCTGGCTAAGAAATAGAAGGGTGGAATAGTAGAATAGATATGGGGTAAATGACCTCAGCAATCTTGTGTTTGAAAATCCCTAAGATCCCACTTTGGGGGGATAAGAACTCACTATTTGATAAAAATTCCTGGAAATTTGGAAAATAGTTTGGCAAAAAGTAGCTTTAGATCAATATCTCACACTGCATAACTATGATGGGGAACCTTTTAAAAAAGCAGATGATATGTGAAATGTCCTTAGGCACACATGGAGTGTGGGGCAGCCTGGACCCATGTCCTTCTGGCTTTCTAGTGTTATCAGGAAGTAAGTAAGGTATTCTGAGTGGGTCAATGAAGGCAATTTGGCTGTGAGGAAGGATAAAGGGGATATTAGGTGATTATAAGGTGATTGGAGGAGGAATGAAGGTATGGGAAGGTATATAGGAGATAAAGGAAATGGGATATGTAGGAGAGGGCAGCTCAAACAGGTTTATTCTCAGAGGCTTGAGACAGATGATACAGAGAGGAAACTAGGGCCAGTAAGAAATGTTTAGGTTTGGCTGGAGGGTTTCTCTTGTTAGTTTCTAAAGTCTCTTGAGGGAGGAGTTGAGAGGGCTCCTCCCTGCCAGTCAAACTGATGGCTAAAGGAAGTCTCTGGGAGGTACTTCCTGCCAAGATGGATACCCCCAGCTCCCCTCAAGGAAATAGAAGAAAATGATTCCTTCCCCTTGAGCCCTTGTCTTAATTTTTGACACAATGATTCACCAAAGGATTTGAATTGGTAACAAGGGGATTTATTAATACCACGGTCAGTCAGAAGGGGAGGGGGGTTCAGGGTTTTCTAACTGCTGCTAGGGAGAGGGTGATGGTGGGGGATGGATTGCAGAGAGGTTTAGACAGAGAAAGTCAGGCTCTCCCAGTCAGGAAGATTTGACTGCCTTTTAAGTAAAGTCTTTATCAAATCATTAAAACTAGGTGTAACTTATTTGAGGATACTCTACTAGCCTATAGTAACTAAACCCACAATGTCTAATCACCAAGCCCTCCCTTCCACCAGGACCCAAAGGAAATTCAGAGAAGGGGAGGGATGGAGATGGGAGATCAGGGAGAGGTCCAGAGAAATGAGATAGATTCAAATTTCCCCAAAACAAAATAAGCCCAGGCCAAGGCCGAAGCAATTAGGTCAAAGCCAACAGGTTAAGCCAAAGCAAAAGCCTCCAGCCAAGCCAGAAGGCAAAAGCCTGGTCAGTTGGAACTTCACCTCTATTTATAGCTTTAAGTTCTAACTGACTTTCTGAAGATTCTAAGACTTCTAACTGACTTTTTGTGACCATTAGAAATTACAGAAGCAAAAGGTTTCTGTTAGCCATCTTGCATTATACTAGTAATGAACTCTCTGTGCTGGCGTGACACCCTGCATGCCCAGAGAGGGCTCTGAGTTTACCACCATGGCCTTATATCAAGATATGGTCAAAATGAGTATATGGTTAAAACACAAAAAGTGATATCACAAGGAAATTATGGGTACAAAAATTAGTTTACCTGTCAGAACTATGGAGAAGGAAAGAATTTTAAAATATAATTTTTATTGTTTAAAATATTTTTTCATGTTTTCATGATTCATGTTCTCTCCTTGTCCTCTTCCTCCCCCCTCCCAGAGCTGACAAGTAGTTCCATTGGGTTATAAATGTATTATCACTCAAAACCTATTTCTATAGTATTCGTTTTTGTAATAGAGTAATCTTTTAAAATCAAAACCCCAAATCATATACCCATATAAACAAGTGATAAATCATATGATTTTTCTGCATTTCTTCTACAATCATTCTTTCTCTAGATGTGGATAGCATTCTTTCTGATAAATCCCTTGTGATTATCCCGGATCACTGCATTACTATTAGTAGCAAAGTCAATCACATTTGATCATTCTGCAATATTTCAGGTATTATGTATAATGTTCTCCTGGCCCTGCTCATTTCACTCCACATAAGTTCATGTAGGACTTTTCAGTTCTTATAGAAATCAAGCAGTTCATCATTCCTTATGGTACAATAGTATTCTATCATCATCATATACCACAATTTGTTCAGCCATTCCCTAATCAAAGGACACCCCCTCATATTCCAATTTTTTGCCACCACGAAAAGCATAAATATAAATATATTTGTACAAACAGGCCCATCCTCAATTTATTATGCCTTTAGGATATAAACATCATAGTTGTAATGTTGGATAAAAGGGCAGGCATTCTTTTAAAGCCCTTTGGGCATCATTCCAAATTGCTTTCCAGGATGTTTGGATCAATTCACAACTCCAGCAGCAATGCGATTTTTTTTTTTTTTTTTGCAAATTTTGCTGTATCACCTCCAACATTTATTATTTTCCTTTACTTTCATATTGGTTGATTATGCTAGGTGTGAAGTTGTTCCTCAGAGTTATTTTGATTTGAATTTCACTAATCAGAAGGGATTTAGAATACTTTTTCATGTGCTCATTGATAGTCCTTTGATCATTTGTCAATTGAGGAATGGCTTGATTTCTTGTAAATTTAACTTAATTATTTATGTATTTGAGAAATTAGACCTTTTTCAGAGAATTTTGATATTAAGATTTTTTCCAAGTTTATTTTTTACCTTCTAATTTTGGTTGCATTGGTTTTGTTTGTACACAATATTTTTAATTTAATATAATCAAAATTATTGATTTTACATTTTATATTGTTCTCTATCTCTTGCTTGGTCTTAAATTCTTCTCTTTCCCCTAAATTTGACAGGTATAATATTCTGTTAGCCCAACTTAAAGTATCACTCTATATTTAAGTTGTATACCCATTTTGAATTCATCTGTGTATAGGGTGTGAGATGTTGATCTAAACTTATTTTTTGTCATTGTTTTCAAATTTTCCTAGCAATTTTTGTCTAACAGTGAGTTCTTATCCCCAAAGCTGGGGTATTTGGGTTTAATCAAACACTAGATTGCTGAGGTCATTTACCCCTATTTTATCCATAGTTCCACCCTTCTATCTCTTAGCCAGTATCATATTGTCTTGATGATGACTGCTTTAGAGTACAGTTTATGCTTTGGTGTTGGCAGGCCCTCCTCCACATTTTTTTCACTAGTTCCCTTGATATTCTTGATTTTCTGTTCTTCCAGATGAATTTCATAATTTTTTCCTAACTCTATAAAACAGTTTTTTAGTAGTTTGATAGGTATGGCACTGAATAAGTAGATTAATTTGGGTAAAATTGTCATTTTTATTATATTAGCTTGTCCTACCCAAGAGCAATTAATGTTTTTTCCAGTTATTTAGACCTAGTTTTAATTGTCTGAAAAGAGTTTTGGAGTTGTTTTCATATATTTTCTGTGTTTGTCTTGACAGGTAGATTCCCTAAAATTTTATATTGTCTATATTGATTTTATACGGAGTTCTCTTCCTAACTCTTACTGCTGATTTTTGTTGGAAATATAGAAATGCTGATGGTTTCTGTGGATTTATTTTGAATCCTCAACTTTCTTAAAGTTATTAATTATTTGCATTAGATTTTAGTTGATTTCCTAGGATTCTTTAAGTATGCTATCATATCATCTGCAAAAAATGATAATTTACTTTCCTCATTGCCTACTTTAATTCCTTCAATTTCTTTCTCTTCTCTAATTGCTATTGCTAGCATTTCCAACATTATATTAAATAATAGTGATGACAATGGGCATCGCTGCTTCACTCCTGATCTTATTTGGAAGGTTTCTAATTTATCCCCACTGCAACTGATACTTGCTATTGGTTTTAAATAAATACTACTTATTATTTTGAGAAATGGCCCTTGTATTCCTATACTTTCTAGTGTTTTCCACGGGAATGGGTGTTGTATTTTTCAAAGGCTTTTTTCTACATCTAATCAGGTAATCATGTGATTTTGGTAAGTTTTGATATTGATATGGTCAATTATGTGGATGGTTTTCCTATTAAACCAGCCTTTCATTCCTGGTATGAATCCTACCTGATCATAGTGAATAATCTTTGTGATGACTTGCTTTAGTCTCTTTGTTAGTATTTTATTTAAGATTTTTGTATCTATGTTCATTGAAGTGATTTGTCTGGTTTTTTTCTATTTTTGCTCTTCCTTGCTTGGGAATCAGTACTATATTTGTGTCATTCCCTTTGATCCAGTGACACCACTGGGTCTGTATCCCAAAGACATTAAAAATTGGGAAAGGACCTGTTTACATAAAAATAATTATAGTTACATTTTTGTGATGTCAAAGAATTGGAAACTGAAGGGATGTCCATCAATTGAGGAATGGCTCAACAAATTGAGATATATGATGGTGATAGAGATAGATGGTTCATTATTGTACTATAAGAAATAATGAACAGAATGATTTCAGAAAGAGCTGGAAAGATCTACATGAACTGATGCAGAGTGAGATAAGTAGAATCAGGAAAATATTGTACATAGTAATAGCAATATGGTGACAGACCTAGCTATTATCAGCAATATGATTCAGGAAATTTTTTAGTAACATGATAGAACTGCAATAATGTGAAATTATCAAATGTGCTAGATTTTGCTACTAGCACAAAATAATGATCCAGGACAATTCAGAGGGACTAATGAAAAACAATGCTATCCACCTCCAGAGAAAGAATTGGATTAGAAATGCAGATGGAAATATATGATTTATCAATTGTTTGTCTGGGTATATGTTTGGAGATTTTTTTTCATAAGGTTATTCACTTACAAAAATGAATAATATGCAAATATGTTTTGAGTGATAATAAATGTATAAACAGGACTGAATTGTTTGTAAGCTTTGGGAGAAGAGAGGAAAGAAGGGAAGGAGGCAATATGGATTATATAACTTTGGAAAACTTATGTGAAATTTTGTTATAAAAATAGAATAGTTTTAAAAAGTGAAAATGACAATGCACAGTTTATGAACAATTAATTATCTGTTAATATAAATATATTTTTATATTTTTGGTGTCTTTGTAATTATGGTGATTTTGCCCTCATGACTCCTCCCTGAAAATTCCTTTCTTTTTTCTGTGTAGCTATTCCTATTTTCAGTTTATTTTCTTTGCTGAATCAAATCTTTCCACATTACTTGCTATTCTATCAAAGCTGAGAATTTCAACTTCTAGAAGTAGTTAAAAGTAGAGCTGAGCATGTTCTGTAGCCATATAAGAAGTAAGGTATAGTTACAAAGGATTTTTAGTCTCCTAATCTAAGAACTATAGAAATAAGAAGGTCTGGAACTGTCATGGATTTGCAGAGATAAAAGGTAAGCCAGTTAAAGAAGCATCTAATAGAAATAATGTTTTAAAAATCCATAATAGAAAGTAATAAGATTAAAATGGAACAATGCTGAAATAGTACCAGAAGTCGGTTACGTAGACTTACATGGTTTTGGAATGTGGAGGAAGAGGGGGGTGAGATGAGAGGTGTGTTGGTAAATGTTTAACCCCTGAACTACTAAGGGGAAAAATATTAACACTTTTTAAAGTCTAGATAAAAAAATAAATCAAATCAAGTCTAACTTGTAACCAATTTCTGAGACATAAATGCTTCTACTGTCCATGCTTAAAAAAGCATCCGAACCAGCAAAATCCTGGGTGGAATATAGAAACAAAATCAAATATAAATACAAATATAAGTCCTTAGCCAAAGGGATAGAAGATGTAAAATAACCTGAATTAATATTTTATTAAAAGATTGCCATAGAAAGTATTTTTTAAAAATTTATATTTTGTCAAATCATTGTGATTTTGTGTAATGGAATTAAGCATCCTTCTTTGTAAGACATTATATTCAATACTAGACAAAGACAAAAATTCAAAAGAAAATTAACTTTTGAATGTGATTATTAATACCAGTGTTTTGTATACAAAAGAAGCTATATAATTATTAGATTAATTTGTTAGATTGAGGCTGAAGGAATACACATTTCTTAGGGTCTTACTATCATTATTCAGGACATCAAAAAGAATTACTTCATAAATGAGTAGACTTCATTCATTTTTTTAACCTCTCATTCCTTATGCAGTATATTGTGATACAATCTCCATGTCATCAGTCCTCCAGAAACCTCCTCATTGTCAAGTTCTATGTTTTTTTCTTCTTTTCTCTAACTAAATGTTTTATCACTTACTGCTCTACAGATAAGGAGATTGTTTAGAGATGCGTTCTTAGTCCTCTCTATATGCTCTTCCTCCAAAAAATTAACATGTATATATGTTAACATTCTCTATCCTTTCTCTTATTAAATTGTTCCTTTTCCTATGATAAAAACAGTGCCAGAAAATACATTTGTTGAAGTCAGGAGGTTTGTGTTTGCTTTTAACTGTTTTTGTCTTTTTATTCCAGCATCTTTCATAGTGCTTGAATGTGGTAGACTCTTAATAAAAGCTTGTCATATTTAATTGACTTGAATTCATGATGAAGTGACTATAAAGTCATTGGCATGCTTTCCTCTATTTTGTGTTCCGTTCTAATGATGAATAAAATGAGCGTAGGGCATATGTGTCAAGTCTTAATCAGATGTTTGTTTCTTAATTCAACAATATACCTTCCTCATGGAAAGAGCATTGCAATGGGATAATTTTTAATTCATGAAATAGGATGTCATTTAACATTTAAAAAACTATGAGTATATAATTAGCATTATATAAGTTGTGCTTAAATTTAATAGATTGGAGAAGATGAGGAATTGAACATAACATTTGCTTCTTAAGTAATACATCAACTTTATTTTGAAACATTTCTATCTATCTTCTTTACAAAAAAACTGAATGTGAAGAAATTATGTGGGTACCTGGATGAATTACTAATAGTAATTTCTAATTTAATTCTATCTGTGGTTTGTGATCTTATTTTTCAAAACCACAGAATATTAGGGCTGGAAGTTTAGGAATACTAAGATATATAAATTGACTTAGAGTTTTATTGTGATATGCGTTACTAGAAGAAATTACCAAAAATGGCAAAAAAAAAAAAAGATGTCATATATTGCCTAATTGTACTACTCTGAATAGCTATACTGTCAATAAAAAGTGACCAAATAGCTAAATAGAGAGCTGGACTTATCTACTTATATTATTATGCTGTTCACTTTGGACAATCTAAAAGTTCTATATGTGTTTTATAAGTTAAAAGTAGTGGAACAAATAAGAATTAATGAGGCCTCTTTCTTTGGGAAAATGGGATATCATCATAAATAATTGATAGTTGATAAGAGGAGAAATAGATACAAAAACAACATGATGGTTTTTTGTTCTTACAAGTATAAATAGCAGGTTCATTGGTTTCTTCTATGTCAGGTCTTCCTCTTTCCTCTGAATGACCTAGGAACACAATCACCCCTTTGCTCCCTCCCCTCTCTTCCCTATGCTCGATGTCTAGAGAGTTATCTAGCCTGCAAAGGTGTTATACTCAAGGTTTCCCAGGGCCATCAGGAACATACAAAACTCCCAAATGCTGCCTAAGTCAGATTCAAATGTATTGGGAAATAATTGACAGAATAAATAAAAATACAATATAGTTCATGTAACTTTTGTTTGTTTGTTTTCTATATCACAAATGCATTTCTGTTTTAGTTTGATCACACTGGTTTAGTGTCCCCAATTAGAATATAGCAGGGATAGCAAATTTTAAAAAAGTTGGCTTTTTTGAAAGTTTAGGTCAATGGAAAAGTCTTAAATTAGTTTAAATTTTGCTTTTTAGGGAGAAAATCAAATATTATTCATCAAAATTATTTTCATAAGGTTTTCTCTATATTTGTCTTTAGAGCCCTGAGGTCAGAATCAAATCTAGATCCCCCAGAAAGGGTTCTAATCCTCTGACTTTTTTTTTCTTAGTTCAGGGTTTTCTGTATGGAGCTATTTACAGCCTCACATATGCAACCAGAATAAGGATACATAGTAAGAAGAAATTATGATTGACAATAGATCATATATAAAGAAAAGCACTTCAGAGGAAAAATTTATAGAAGTCATGAGCAGACTTAAAAAATAGGACAAACTTAAGAAAAAAAATTGCTGTAATTTATAAGGGAGACAAGCACAGACCTGGGAAAGGAAGCTAAAGCACTTGAGTAGTACCAGCAATTTCTTTCAGAGCAACAGGAGAGTTACATCTTAGTCAGGAATATATTAGACAGTAATGATATAGCTTTCCCTTTTACCACTTTAAAATAGTATTTAAAACAGCTTCCACTGGTTTGGATCAGTTGCTTTCATAAGGGTTTGATTTGTCCAGTTATTTCCTAAAGCAAAAGCAAAAGCTTTTAGCCATTTCAACTCATCATCTTTCCTGGCAATCAAAAAGTTCAATGTGAAGAGAATTTTTTCTCAGTTTTGAAAAAAGATTCTCTCCCCCTGGAAGACAAATCCTAAGATTCACAGAAAGCCTCTGGATATTTGCTCTGCTTTGAAGGGGATGATTATTTTTCGTATACACATGCACACACTTTAAGAATGAATTAAAAAATATTTAATAATAATAGCTAACTTTAACATAGAACTTGAAAAGGTTTGCAAAGTACTTTATATAATTTCATTTGGTTCTCAGAACAACCATATAAAGTACAAGTAATTATTACACTCATTTATACATGAAGAAATTGAGGCTGAGATAAGTTAAGTGACTTGCTGAGAATTACATGGAAAGCAGTGATCTGAGACAGGATCAAACTCAGTTCTCCCAGAGTCCAAGTCCAGAACTGTATCCATTAACTACCTACTCACCTCAATATTTATTAAGTCCTTTTTATGTGCCAGACATTGTAGTAAGCACTGGGAATGCAAAAACAAATCTGCAAGGCAGTCTCTGCCCTCAAGGAACTTCAATCCTAATTACAAAAGGGCAAACATAAAGGGGGAAATAGCTTAGGAGAGAGAAGAGCAGGTTACATACTCATAGGCATTGTTTGGAAGAAGTCTGCAAGATAGATAGTATAAGATGAATGTTCATCAGTATAGCTGAGGATTCCAGGGGCAGAATTAGATCTCTCATGAGAAGAAAGAAGAAGAATTCAAGAGGCATAATTGGGAAATTATTTTTATAATAATTTTCTCTTTATAATATTATTATCAAAGAAGAAAAAATTTGAAAAGAGTGGAAGGGGGCAAATATTTCCAAAGTTCATATCAGGAAATTATTGAAAGAAGAAAAATTAGATCTAATTTGTTTTTGCATTGTTCATGTTTTTCCTTTGGGCACCAATTATGTGTATTGTCTGTACCAATAGTCTCTTTTAAATATATGGAACTTTCATGACTGGATGTAATTAGGACATTATTTCTTGATCTATTACAAATGTTTAAAAGTTATGGAAATTTAAGGTTTGTCATTAATATACACATACACTAAAAATTGATTTAAAATGTTTGTCTCATTCATGCCACATCACAAAATATTAATACTATAGTTAAATAGAAAAGTAAAATAACATTGTTATAGAATATCAATATTTTTAATCAGCAGAAATAGCTGCAATCTTGTTCTATTGAGTTTCTCGATTTATATGACCCCTGATGTATAACTGGGAATATTAATAATGATAACATTATGATTATTAAATAGATATTTATTTATTAGTCTCTATATTTAACTTGTTCTGTTACTATACAACCTTTCCCATGAAAAGAAAATCCTTAATATGTTCCGAAAAGGTCTGCTTTTGGCTATTTCTCTTTACATTCTCTCCTTTGGCAATATGAATTGTTCCCTCAAAGTACAATTTCTTCTTTTCCACTCTGATCTCTGACTTCCCCTTACACAGTAAAGATGAAGCAATTCTCTCCATGGATGTTCATGCTAATTCTGAAATCCAGAAATTTATTTTAATCAACATCCCTTTCTTCCCCACACACATTCTCTCCTCTTACATTCAAAGACAAACTATTCTTCTGATTTCTTCTTATTGCCCTTATTATTTTTTCTTATTGTTTTTTTTTATTTAATTTCCTCTCTCTACTTTTACTGAACACTTCCTGTTGGCTTTCTCTAGGCATCTCTCCAAGACCCTTTTACTTTTTTGTAGTTGTAGATTATGCAACCTAATACACTCCCTATACTCTACATGCCACCAATATGCAGATCAAACACAAATCTCTAACTTTAGCCCTTCATTCTATTTCATGCTTTGGAATTATACGAATTAAAACAAATTAGTATTTAAGTTCCTACTATGTGACAATCCTTGTGTTAGTTGTGGAGGATATAATCATTTCTGGAACCTCTGGAATCTCAGCCTCAATTTCCTCATGTATAAATGAGTGTAATAATTTTTCTCAAACAATTTCATCTGATTTTGGCTTCACATTTCTCTTTCCCTCCAACCTAGCCAAGATACCATCCTCATCATGGTCTAGCATGTCAAACCTTCAGGATTATTTTTGGGTCTTTTTTCTTTCTCACCTCTTGTACTCAATCAATATTGTTGTACTATAAATTCTCATTTCTCCAAATTTTTCACATCTTAATCGATACTTTGTGCTCATTGTCATTTTTTATAGTATCTAACTATTTCTTTGAGGTTTTTTTTGGTCATTTTATTTAAATTTTTTATTTTAATGACAAATTTTTACATAAGATTTTTGGAAGTTAAATGATTCCTCCTCCTGGAGATAACAGGCAATTCAATCTGAGTTATACATGTATTATCATGCAAAACATATTTCCATATTATTTATTTTTGTAAGTGAATATTCTTATAAAATCAAAATCCGAAAACATATATCCAAATAAACAAGAAATAAATCAGATGTTTTCATCTACATTCCTATTAAAACAATTCTTTCTTTGGAGCTGGATAGCATTCTTTTTCATAAGTCTCTCAGAATTGGCCTGCTGTAATTTGCTGTAGTTAGCAAAATATCACATTTGATGGTTCCACAATGTTGCTGTTATGGTTTATAATGATTTCCTGGTTCAGCTTATTTCACTCTGCATCAGTTCACATAGGTCTTTCTAGCTCTTTCTGAAATCATCCTGTTCATTATTCCTTGCAGCACAATAATAATCCATATTCTTTATTTACCACAATTTGTTCAGCCATTCTCCAGTTGAGGGAAATCCCTTCAGTTTCCAATTCTTTGCCATTACAAAAAGAGTAGCTATAAATATTTTGAACAAGCAAATCCTTTTCAACTTTTTTATCTCTTTGGAATAGAGACCTAATAGAGGTATTACTGAATCAAATGGTACACATTCTTTTATATCCCATTGGCCATAATTCTGAGTTGCCCTCCAGAATGGTTGAATCAGTTCACAATTCCATCATAAATGCATTAGTGTCCCAATTTTGCCAGATTCTCTCCAACATTTATGATTTTCCATATTGGGCAATCTAATAGGTGTGAAATGGTACCTCGAGAGTTGTTTTAATTTGCATTTCTCTAATCAAGAGTGATAGAAGGGGCAGCTGTGTGGCTCAGTGGATTGAGAGCCAGGCCTAAAGCTAAGAGTTTTTAGGTTCAAATCTAGCCTCAGACACTTCTTAGGTGTGTGACCTGGGCAAGTCACTTACCCCCCCATTACCTAACCTTATTGCTCTTCTGCCTTGGAACCAATACATAGGATTGATTCTAAGACAGAAGATGAGAGTTTTTAAAAAATGTGATTTAGAACATTTTTATATGATTATTTTAATTAAAATTATTTATTTATTTATTAATAATTAAGAATATTTTTCCATGGCTCCATGATTCATGTTCTTTCCTTCCTCCCCCTCCAAGCTCACTCCCATAGCCAATGAGCAATTCCACTGGGTTTTACATGTTCAAAATCAATTGTACATATTATTAAGATTTACAATAGAGAGATCATTGAAAGTCAACATCCCCATCCCCAATCATATTCCCATTGAACTATGTGATCAATCATTTATTTTTCTTCAACATTTCTACTCCTACAGTTCTTTCTCTAGACATGGATAGTGTTCTTTTTCATAAGTCCCTCAAAATTGTACTGAATCATCATATCTTTGCTCACTTCTTGATCTTATTGATTTCTTTGCCAGATATAATATGGTGTATCCATATTAACCTCTTTAAACTTTCTTTGCCTTTCAAGGCATTTCACTCACCTTCTAGCTCTCTAACACATCCTGTCAAGTAAAAGCAAACATTTTCCAAGTGGGAAGAAGAAATCCTTTCCTCAGTACACTTTTCCCCAGGGTTTTGTTTTTTTAATGTGACTCCTAGAAAAAAATACATATGCATATATCTATACTTCTATAAGTATATAAAACAACTCTCTTTCATACTTTTGAATCCTCCCTGTTCTTGGCTAAACTACTTCAAAGGAAAGGAAGAAGGGAAGGAGGAGAAGAGAAGGCAGGGAGATGGGGAGAGAAAAGAAGGAAGAAAGGAAAAAATGAAAGAAGGAATGAAGAAAGAGAATCCTAATTAGAAAAAAGTATGAGAAGAAATGTATATAGGAGAGTGGTTGAATTTTGAGTTTAATCAGGAAGCAAGGGCTTCATGAAGCAACTTATGGTCATTAAAATGTATGCCTAGTGAGGATACTAGATATGTGATACAGTGGCAAGATTAGAGTATCAGTTTTTTCATATAACATATATAAAAATATATATATATATATATATATTAGACACTTGCCTAGAGAACAATTTCAACTTGAATGTGGGGTTTTTGCCAAGATAATCAGGAAAATGCCTTCAACTTTCTAAAGAAGGAGTCATTGAAAAAGATATCTTTAAAATGAAGCTAATAACAATTGCAGTACCTATCCCTCATTGTTACTCTAAAGATCAAATGAAATGTCATATATATAGCATTTTTTCAAAACTTATAGTAGTATATTAGCTATAGGAATAATAATTTTATTTGTAATATTTATTTAGTATTTTTATAACATTATAATGTGTTTATTATTTATAATTGTAGTAATAGTAGTTGTAATTGTAGTTGTAGTCATAGTAGTAGACTTCACTTTTTTCCATGAAGAAAAAAAATGCAAAATACAGGTATCTCTTCCACATCTCAACTTTCCCCATCACAGTATCCATATATTGCAGGCCAGTATAAGAAACTAAAAGGGAATCTTTGGGGAGTTTTGCAAAAGTTGCAGATGGTACATGAAAGCTAGAAATGTTAACATATAGCCAAAGACCAAACAATTAAGCCATTTTTTCATCATAAAGTACTATAAACTTCCCATAAAAGAAAAAGGAAAAAAATCAGATTTATCTCATTTGAAGGAAGAGCCAAAAAATTTTACACAGATTTTCCACTGCAAACTCCAATGATCTGGAAAGAATGCCTGTATTATTGTGTAACAAACAGATTTTCTCTAAATAGTTTTACATTGAGTAATGCCACTATCATTATCTGAAATACACTATGTAGAAAAATCATACTTTATTAAGACAAGATAAGAAGGATAAATTGAGTTTATTTGCTGTTATGGATAGAGAGCTAGCAAAACAAACAAACATGAATTCAAGTGCCACCTGGGACATGCTACTGATTGTATGATGACTCTGGACAAGTCATTTCACTTCCTAGTTTCGCCAAATAATTCAGTAAAACTATAATTAGGAAAGCAAATAGAAGTCTTTATTTTTTATTTACAATATTTTCTGTGTTTATATGATTCATGATTTTTCCCACCCCTCTTCTCTCCCTCATCCAGGAGCTGACAAGCAATTCCACTGGGTATTCCTCCTCACCAGGATTTTGTTTTTTTTGTCACCCCCCTCCACTTCCCCCTTCCTCCAATTGCTTCCCTCTTCCCTTGTCTTATTCCCCTCCTACTTCTCTGTGGAGTAAGATAATCTTTAATGGCAAAGGAAGTTTTCTCAACTAGAATGTCCAATATAAGTAACATTAACAGGTCACTACATCAAAGTCAAAAGTATGATCTCAATGCTGCAGAAGAGGTCCTTATTCACACTTCCATCCTTCTCAAGGTTCCTGAGAGGTACTGAATGGAAGAATCTTTAGTTAATTAGACAATTATTATTATTCTACAAAGCATCTTCTCTGCCCTGGGTTCCCTCTGATCCCAGTGGATTACACTTTGCAACTTAGTGATCTTCTTTGCATCTTCCTGCTGTCTATATACAACCTAGAAAAAAAGAAGTCCATTCAGGCAATATCTTTAGGTTACTTTGTCAGGGGGACAAATTTTACACACTTAGAAAAAAAGGCAATGAAATAAAGAAAATCAGCACTCTTTATCCACTTTCTCAGTATGAAACATTACTACCAATAGACAAGTGACTTTTGGCAAGACAGATGCTGAGCCTGTCAAGATAAAAGGTTTCCCAAAAGACTGGAAGTATATTCTGCCACAAGGTTTCAGGTTTCTTATCAGAGTCTCCAGGCTCAGGGCAAAAAGTAGTTTAAGGAAGTGACAATTATTCTGTCTCTTGTGAAACAAGCAATGAACAAATAAAGCTGCTATGCTGTGGACATAGCTCAGTATACTGTTTTAGAAGTCAATAAACATTTATTAAGTACTTTACCATGTGCTAGGCACTATGTAAAGTAAGCATTGTTATATAAATGAAACCTATAAGAAATGTAGTCCTTGCCCTTGAGAAGCTTATATTTTAATGGAAGAAAACAAAGCTGAAAAGCTGGAAAGTGGAGAGAGAATCCTGATATTGATGTTGGACAAGGTACAACTTGGAGTCAAAGTCTCAGGACCAGGGCCCAAAGATGAGCAAAGATAGAGTCTACCTAGTCATTCTTATTAAAATGGAGGTTCCAAGGAAGAAAAAAACTATTCAGAGGAAGGAACCATGGAATGGAGGCTTATCCCAAGAAAATGTTGCAGGGACAGAAGGATCTTTTTTTTTTTTTTTTTTTTTTTTTTGATGAGAAAGCTTCTGGGAAAGTTCTTGGTGGTAGATTGTTTCCAAGGTAAGAAGATTTCTACAATATGATGGCAAAGTGAACTTGTAGAAAGAGAAAGATACTGGAGAAGGGTGATGAAGGCAACTGCAGGGGTGAAAAGGCTGCTGGGAAATGGTGGAGAAAGAAGGCCAAGAGTCAAAATAGGGGTGCAAAGGGGAATTAATGAGAAAATAAGAACATTTAAAACATTCTGAAATCTAAAATATATTTTGAATATTAGGGATTTTAGAAATCTTTTGTTTTGATAGTCATTAAATCATAGATCCAAGAGGATCTACAGAATAGATATGTCTTAGACTTGGAGGTGGCTTTAAAGATCTAGATTCTAGCAATATCCTATGAGAATGCTGAATACATTAATTAACAAAGTCTTACATTTTTTAGAGTGTTTCACATCCATAATTCACTCCCTTTCAAAAGGGAAGCTTAATTAATAAGAATGTAATATTCTTATATATTTTTATTAGTGTGAAGCTGAAAAATTACAATATTCACTTCTTTCTTTTTCTCTCTTTTTTCTTTCTCTCTCTCTTTCTTACTTTCTTTTTCCTTCTTTCCTTCTTTCTTTCTCCCTTCTCCTTTCTTTTTTCTCCTTCTTCTCCTCCTTCTATTTTTTACATTCTCTAATTAACTGCAGTAAAATAATTCATTACATTCATTTTCCACAATTTGCTTAGTCTTTCTTCAATCTATGGATAATTTTTTTGTACTATGCAAAAAGTACTATGTACTTCATCTATTACTAGTCACACTGATTTGTTCAAGTCTTTGGGAATCTAAGGAAAAAATTATGTAGTGTGCAGCAAGCTAACAGTTGCCCCTAAGGCTGCATCAGTGTGGCTAAATTCCCCCTAGGTTTTAGAAGCAAAGGTCAATGATTTTCCTTATATATCCACATCATTCTTTTTAGATTAGGTAAGTTCACCTTTTCTATCTTGTCAGAATAACTTGTCAAAATATGATGAAATGTCATAGTTAGAAGGAACATTACAGACTGCCTAGTTCAAATATTAACTGAATAAGAATGCCCTCTAAACATCTCCTATAGGTGATCATAAGGGGTTTGAGGGATGAGGATCATTTCCCTATGTCTAACGTGAGTCTACACAATGACCCTCTTCCATGCTGACTATACATGATAAATCAATCCCACACCAGCAAGAAGTGCAACATATTGTTGCCTGCAATAAAAATTTATCTTTAGTATAAGCCCTTAAACTTAAAAATCCTTTAAAATTATTAAAAGGTCATAATCCGCATATTGAGCTTTGGAAAAACTCTATTCTTTTCTAGTCTTGTCTAGTTTTGATACTAATAAAGTCACAATAAATGGGGATAGTAATATTATATTTGTAATAATAAAGTAGAGTTAGTAATATTGTTCGATTTTTATGTTAGTTATTATTGCTATTGTTCTCAATGTTGTTGTTGTATATTGTATCTATGATAACTTTTCTTCCCCAAGGGAATTGGAAAATAAGTATGCCAAGTTAGATGGATAGCATAATACATTTTGTTTTTCATTTTCACTATATGCTATTGAGTCACTTCTGTACAAGAATGGATTATGTATATTTCTATTAATTCCTGGCATGGGTTACTGAAATTTCAAAACAAACTATTCAACTCCAACTATTAACGCCTTTAAATTACTTTTTCTATTTCTATTAAAATATTTGTCTGCCTATCTCTCTCTCTCTCTCTCCCTCTCTCTCTCTCTCTCTCTCTCTCTCTCTCTCTCTCTATCTATCTATCTATCTATCTATCTATCTATCCATCTATCCATCTATCTCAAAACCTGACTCTTCATTTTTGTTTAAGCTCAAAGCCATATAAACTTATAGAATCTAAGAGTTGAAAGGCCCTTAAGGGGATATCTCAAAACATTTAAAACACATTTTCTTCTTTTCTTACAGCAATCTTATTCTACTAACATAAGTATTTCCTTTAATATAATCAAATTATTTCAATTCAAGGTCAAATTGAAGCAAATATGACTCCCCGATCCCATTTATTATATTATGTTCAGTAAGCCTAACCCATACCACCTCAATATACCAAGAAATTAACCAACTTAAGTATTTAGGGAAAAAAAAAAGAAAGAATATTTTTGGAGGTAGAACCCAAGATGATAGTGGAGAAAAAATGCTCACCTGAGAACTCCCAACAACTTTAAAAAATACATAAAATCAAATTCCAAAGTAGCAGAAGGGCCAGAGTGAATATTTAGGAGATTGGAAAGAAAGATTTGTGACACAAGAGCAGAGGGGAGCCCAGAGCCCAGGGAGTGAAACATCAGTCTGGTAACAGAAGCAGCAGGAGCTTCAGGAACTCACAATCCAGAGACAGTAAGAAGACTGGCAACAAAGAGATTACAAGGGATAACTGTGCTAGCATTGGATGAAGGGCCAGACATTGCTCAACAATTCCATTTATTCTACTGGTTTTCAAATCAGAGTTCAAAAGAAGGGAGGAGTATTTTCAGGTTAGAGGGAGTAGAATCCCTGAGGGACAGGACCACATGCAGCCCCAAGAGCTCAGAGAGTCTGAGGAACATTTTTAATTGCTATCCTAAGAAATCATGAGTTCTTCCTGATTAAGGACTATAATGCAGATCAGGAAAAAAGTAATAATACTTCTCAAAGCACATCACATGGGAAACATTGAAAACTTCCATACCCCCAGAATTAGCTCTGAAAAAGGCAGTGTGAAAATGTCTGAAGCGCTACAATGTCCCTCCAGCCCTCATGCCAGTAACAGAGACTAACATTGATAAAAAGTTCCAAAGCAAGAAATAAAATAGAAAAATGAGCTAACAACACAAACAAAAATAATCTGATCATCAAAAGGTGACAGAGAAAATCAAGACACGAATGCAGAAAACAATAAAGTCAAAATATCTACAAGCAAAAAACCTCAAGGAAAAAATGAGAATTAAATACAAGCTCAACACAAATTAATGGAAGGCCAAAAAAAGTGATTTTCAAAATCAAAATAGTAAAGCAGAAATTAGGCCAATCATCAATTAGGCAAGTAATTAATCATTTAATCTTTTCTTATAATGTTCCAGTGAATGAAAAACATTTGAGTCATTGGGAACCTCCTGAGACAATCTATTACAAGTTTTGATACTTCTAATGATGAGAAAGGTTTTCCAAATTGTAAGAATTAAAAATTTATGAGACTAAATGTAGATTAATAATTTTATTAAACCTATAATAGTAGGAGGAAGAAGAGCTTCTAATCAGTGGCTGCCATTTTTGGCTCCCTACCACACAGACATGGAGGAAAGTAGTCACCAGGAAATAAGGAAGTCCAGAGCCCCTGAGCTCTCCAGCTGTCTCAATTTATCCAACTTAATCTCCACCCACTAACATGTGATGTCTCAGGAGCCAATCATGGTTTTCTATTTTGCCTGGGCCACTCAGGGGGCAGTCTAGGGGATGTTGCTGGGAAGATCACCTTGTCCTCCAGGTCTCCTGATAACCTTGACTCCATTTTTTTTTTAGCTACAATGTTCTGAAGACTCAATATGTTCTACCTAATTCTCAAACCTTGGTTTTAGATAAGAATGGGTTAAAGAAACTCCTCACAGTTTTAAAAGTAGGAGTTTTAGATTTCTTCATTATTAGAAAACCCTATGCCTGATTTATTCTTACTTATATTAAGTTGATGAAGACATTAAATTTTTTCACAAGACTTTATTGCATGTTTATTTAAAGGCTAAAAATTAACAATAGAAAATTGAGGGAATGTCTTATAGGTAATTATCATCTTCTTATGTGCTACACAGGTAGTGACTATAGTTATACTTAAGACTTTTGTGGAAATTTCATAAGCCAGAGCAAATGATATTTCTTTTTAATTGCTTTTGTTGTAGATACAAAAGCTTTCTATTATGCTCATTTTGTTATAAGTTCAAAGACAGATGAGAACCAGAATACTTCCAGTAAAAATGATGCAAACGATTATGTAGGCCTTACCTGACATTTTGCAGCAGAAAAATCAGGCCTATGAGATTGTGCTTACTCAAAACTTTCATGGTTGAGCCATGGGAGAGCTAGGGAAATACCTATTCTGATAGGCAATTCAGGATATATATAGGTATCCCTTCCATATCATGACATTCCCCATCATGGGTTTGACATATTAGAGGTCATATAAGAGATAAAATGGGAATTTTGAGAGCATTTTTGCAGAAACCACAGATAACAAGTGAAGACTAGCAGTTAATGCAGAAAAAAGTTTACAAACTCAGAAATGTATAAAATATGTGTGTATTATTAGATAATACCATCATGTTTTGTCTAATAATACCATAAATAGACACATTCTTTTTTAAAGTTAAAATAAATTAAAAATCAAAGTTTAGGAAAGCCAGCAGACTGCACATAAAGGTTAAAAATGTAAGGATATCTTAAGAAGTTTATTAACTCAGAAATGCATGGAAAATACTGTAAACATATAACTGATTTACAAATGATATTTCTTTTTAATTGCTTTTGTACAAAACAAAAGCATTTAGCGATATAGCATCAAAAGCAAATAGTAATTAAATATTCTCCTCCCTTAACCCTAGAGCGCACATAAGCAATAGGATAAGTGAACACATAATCTATATGGATGAGGGACATAAACTGAGGGATAATGTAAAACCAGGGCACGTATGTTTAAGTACAAATCACCCCCCACAACTCGATAGAACCATTGATGTATTTAGATGTTGCCACTGTAATATTTATACTAAGTTCTCTAATGCATATGGTGAATTTTCTGGGCATATTGCTTGTCTGTTTTTAGTTGCCCTTCAGGATCTGGTTTTCAAAGTTGTCTTGTCTTAACAATCCTTCTCTGATCTAGTGGAGTCTCTTTTGGCACATTACTCTGCTAGTTCCAGCTGGTTTCAACATTAGAATAGTGGTGTTTTAGCTGATGCAGGGGATTTATTCACTGCTGGGTATTAGTCCTTATCTACCAGACTTCTCTTTTCAGGGCCACACAAGTCCAATCAGCTTCAGGTTCCTATAACTCAGTGACTAGAACCTTTCCTTTTTAAGACATAGATAGCTCTTCAGTTTTAGGCACAGGACCCACCTAACATAAGTAAGAAAGGGTACCTTTTCTTTGCCTGGGGAGTTTGGGAGAGTCAAAGCTAAAATTCCTAAAACCCTTTATATCAATATACATATCAGAGCCAGGGAAAAAAAAAGGATAACCCCAGGTCACTGCTCTCTACCCAAATAACATTCTTTTCTTTCTAAGTAAATTAGCATTTCTAGTCATTTCTTTCCTTAGTTCTTTTATTATGTATATTTATCAGATACAAAGTCTGCATGTTTTGATATAGTATCATAGCCAGAGAAAATCCCCAACCTCACTGCAACTTTTAAGTATATATGCAACTTATCTATTGAATAAATCCAGTTACTCAAAAAAATGAGGATGTCAAATTTCATTTTCCTACACATCTAATTTGGTGATATGGAAAATATTTTCTAAATTATACTTCTTGGATACTGGAATTTTTAAACCATATTAGAGGAAAAAAGGAATATATCTTTCTTAACAGTAAATTTACTATTACTAATAAATTGAACAAATTGAAAGTCATAATCTATTCATAAAGAAATGTTTTGTTAACCAAATGGTATTATTTCAAAGTTATCTCTGCTATGATAATATGGAATAAACTGTTCAGAAACTAATGCTGAATGTAGGTTCCATGCACAATAAAGTTCAGGCTTCTTGGCTATGACTGACTAGCAAGAAGCTTTTGAATCAGTTCCTGTAGCAGGAATGTGTTTCAGGGTATAGATGCCTAAATGCCAGTAAATGGCTTGAGATAATCTATTTCTTTCAGATGGAACACTATATAGATGTCAGATGACCAGTTTAGAACATGTAAAAAAAAGAAAAGAGAAAAAAAGGAAGATTTGTCCTTGAATAGAGAAAGAGAGAGAGAGAGAGAGAGATTCTATAGCGCTATATGACTATTCCCCAAGTATAACCTCCATTATATTTTGCTGATAGACTCTCTTACAGATTTTTCCCTCAAGACTGATTGCCCACATCATCTATAGTAACTGTCAAGATAAATTGAAAATTCTAGAACATATGACATCTAAATACAATGGAAGCTATATTTATGCCAGCTATTTCAGCATGTCAGATTATAAATTTCTTCTCTGAAAAAAAAATGGGGTTCTTTGCTAGTAAGAGACAGATAAATGGCAGCACCATGCTGTGAGGAAATCTTTAAGACTGGACATTCTTTTAATCACTAATTTAGAAAATTGGGAATAAAAGTAAGTAAATTAAGTCCTGGGTATCAGAACTAAGGATCTGATATTGTTTGTTGTTTTTTTTAACGATAAGAATTAAATTTAACTAAATCATACATCTGCATAATTGGATGTTTGAAAGGAAATGTGTGTACTAATTTGTTATTTAATGTCTCGGGAGCATTTCTTTATTCTTTGCTAAAAATGCCCTTTTAAAAGTTTATGAAAACTTCACATTCCAATAATACAAATTTGACTCAAAAATTTGATATCAAATATAAAATTACCATAGATATAGCTAATTTAAGTCTTGCTCACTGCTACAGAGCATTGTTAAATGGATTAAATGTGAATAATTTGCTCATATGTTGCAACCTGTAATATAATATTATTTAATAGTTAGAAAACTTATGTTCAGAGGAATTCAGTCAAATATATGTTTATTTATTCATCCATAATTCATTCAATATTTATCAGATATATACAGAGCTCTAAGTTAGGTGTAATTTCAGAGTCTAAAGTGAAAAAAGAGGCTAAAACAAGTCAATCCAAGGAAAGAAGTTATTTTACCATGACTGAGGCTGTGCAAATCCAAGTTAAATTTGAAGACCAAAACTGAAGGACAATCTGATGCAAGAAGGAGACAAGATAAATTAGAAATAATCTGCATGTTTTAAACATGCAATCTATCTGATTCCCAAGTAGAATATGAATTAAGAAAGATTCTTTCAGTGTTGCATATCTAGATGTGGGAGGATTTGTAGGAAATTAAGGGCTTTTAAAAAAAACCTCTTTTCCCCCCTTCTAAAACTCTTCTATTCTCACAATTCTTTAGAAATAATTGTATTGGGGCAGCTGGGTAGCTCAGTGGATTGAGAGTCAGGCCTAGAGATGGGAGGTCCTAGGTTCAAATCTGGCCTTAGACACTTCCCAGCTGTGTGACCCTGGGCAAGTCATTTGAACCCCATTGCCTACCCTTACCACTCTTCTGCCTAGGAGCCAATACACAGAAGTTAAGCGTTTAAAATTAAAAAAAAAAAAAAAAGAAATAATTGTATCTAGGATTTTCCTTGCTTCCATATCCTCATGTTTATGTTCAGTTAGGACTGGGGAGAGAAGAGAGGAGAAGAATCTGAATTATGATAACTATTTCATCATACATAACAAATATTTCCTGAAAGAGTCCAATTAGTGAAATGATGTTTTTACTATAGGGTTAAGTGGTTTATGTTTTTCAGGTGCATGCAATAATTGAATTTCTGGTTTACACAGAAATTTAAGGACTGTTTTGGAACAAAAAAAGTGAAAGAGTTTATTATAGTTGTTTAAAGTACTAGACCAGAGGTTCTTGAGATTCTTGACAACTGATTTAGCTATCTTTGCTTGGGAGAAGTAAAACCTTCAGGTTGAAGTTTAGCTTTCTATAAGAATCAAACAAACAGCTTATTTTTACAAAGACTCAAATTTTGTCAGAACATTTTGCACAGCTGCAAATATGATATTAAAGGGGTGCAATTTTTCAAATGAATACCTCTCTGTTTCATTGCAGGTATTTACATATAATATACATGTTATATGTATTTATAAGAGTTCTAGGGTACTTTATGCATTGACAAAACATAAACCCTCCATCCATCCATCCAAGGATTGTTCAATGAAATAACAATGGAGATTAGGTTAATAAAAAAAAATTGTGTGATATTTCATGGTAAAAAGTGGTCCCTTGTTGGAAGCGTTGCATTGGCAACAACACCACACCATATTGTAGAGTATGTCACATGAGAAGCACTGAAATTTCCCATTGCCAGCAAGCTGACATCTGGTTCATAACTTCGAGCATGGTTAGTGTGTCTCTTGGTAAAGCATAAATACACTAAATCAAGTAGCAGGGAAGCCCAGAGTTGGATATCCAAGAAGGAAGCACTCAAATGTCAAATCTATTTTCTGTGTCATTAATTTCTAATTGTGTATTTAAAAAAAATATATCTGTTTTTACAACAGGAGCTAAGTTCAAATGGAGAACTAAGAGAGTTAAAGAGTAAAAATTTTGAACAGTAAAAATATTATTCCCAAGTGGGCTATTTAGTTGTTGCCTTTTTTTTTCCTTTCCCTTAATAATCATAGATAGATGTTTGGGTATTTTCTGAATGCTAAGAACCCAGGGCAAATTTCAGAAACTTATAAAGTATGTGAACTGAATCTTAATTAAAGCAAAGCCTGTCTCTCTACAACAGTATGCAAACTTACAGTGTGAAATGGTGCTTGAAAATGCCCAGCAGGTATTTATGTTCTACACAGTATTAACCTGACAGACTAATGCTCTCCTATCACAATGTATCTTGGATCTTTCTAGCCAATGGTCAGGAGCATGCTGATACTGAAGGTAGAGTCCCACAAGGGCCAAGAACCACACAGCCATAAAACTAATTGCATTGCACTGAGATGGATGGTGTGTTACTGTCTTGCCAGGATATCATTGACATCTAGTAAGGCTAGAAGGTCAGAATATTAAATATAAAAAGCAACAGAATTTTTTGGATATGACTTAGAAATAGTCTTACCTAAATTGATTCTGGTGTTGAAAAACACAGGGGGAAAGGATTTGATTTGTTTCTAGTTTTTAAGTCCTCTGAGTCCCCTGATGTCAGTTTTGAAATATGGAAAAGAAAACTTTTCTTTGAGATTCTAGCTCAACTTGAATAATGAGATAAAATATAATAGAACTACAGAAACATAGAATGTAAGAGCTAGAAAGGACATACCAAATTCAACCAGTTTGATTTTATTTCAATTGAATAATCTCAGGCCAAAGTTGTGAAATGAATTGCTCTATGTCATACATGGTAGGGAGAAATGCAAGAAATACAAATAAAATCATTTCATATGATTTTAGTAACTGACATGCTAAATTCAAAGGTTTTTAGTAATGAAAGCAATGACATATAGACAAACAGTGTGGAAACTTTATTATGAAATATTCATTAGAATTATCTAAACATTCAGCATGAGTGCCTTTGATGTCTGTATTAAAAAGGAATAGCTAGGACTTTGAAAATGATTTACAGAGGAAGCTAGGTGGTACAGTATGTAGAAAGCCAGGCCTAGAGTTGGGAGGACTTGGATTCAAATCTGGCCTCAGACATTTCCTAGCTCTGTTCTTAAGCCCAGCAAGTCACTTAACTCTGTTTGTCTAGTCCTTCTCTCTTTGCCTTAGTTATTACTAGGGCAAAGGTAAAAGAAAGATAGGAAGAAAGGAAGAAAGAAAAAAGAAAGATAGGAAGATATAAAGGAAGAAAGAAAGGAGAGAGAGAAGAGAGAAAGAAAAGAAAACAATGAAAAAAAGAAAGAGAAAGTAAAAATGATAGCAGGCCTATTTATCACCAAAAAATTAACAAGCAGAATAACAAGCAAAAGAACATCCCACTTTTCGTTTTTTGTTGTTTATGTATCTGTAGAATAGAACATGTGTGGAAGCCAAACAGAAACTAGATTCCCCATAAATATTTAGGTTTTCCAGATACTGCTCTTTGAAATTGATATTAGAATTTAAGCTCCATGAAGGCAGAGACCTGTTTTATTTTTTTGAATACAACACAATGCTTAGCACACAGTAAGTATGGAATAATTGCTCTACATATTATCCATCATTTCTTTACTGAACTAGCTATACTGTGCTGATTACATCAACCTGGTGAGTGTTATAAGGGCTATATCAATATGCCACAAAGGAGATTATTTCAATTTTTATAAGAAAATCATATGGTTAAAGAATATATATTATCTAAATGACAATAAAGTTGCATTGATTTAGTCTATCAGTACAGATGGTGTAGACAAGATTCATATATAAATAATTATCTGAGCCAATAATGGAATTATAGGAAGAAAGTGGACTGAAATGAATTTAGAAAATTACATAACACTTTTAATTATGCTAAATTGTTCCTCAACAGAAAGAACTTCTCACCTCCCACTCTCTAGTACACATACCACTCTTTCTTATTTTTGGTATGGTCAAAAAGTATGGCACTCATTAGTCTCTGATGAATAAAAGTAATGCATGCTAATTGACAATGGAAATATGTATGTAGGTATTAGTAGATTTTAATATATATTGCTAACAAAGATTTGTGTGTAATAAGTTGCATTGAATATATATAGGAAATGTGTCTGGTGAAGAAATTGTATTGCTCATGCATTGAAAGGAAACAATAATAGCTGGATAGACTGTGTTAGTATTTATGGAATGAAACAAAGAAAGCCCAGTAAGTCCCCATCACACTAGGTAGGATCTCTTTGGATGGTTTACAGGAACTCATAAACATGAATCATGCCAAAAGAGAATGCACAGATGAGTTTCTAGCTTATCAAAATAGAACTCATTGATTTTCTCTCTAAACCTGCCTTCCCTACATTTTTTTTAACATTTAGAATTTTTTTCATATGTGGATAACAATTTTTAATAGTCATTTTCTGGCATATTTTGAGCCACATTCCTTCCCTTACTCCATCCTTTCTCCCCTTTTAGAGCTGGCAAGCAATATGATACAATTTATATATGTACTATCCTACCATGTTCATCATGCTGAGCCTATGCAAGAAAAAAATCATTAAGAAAATAAAATGAAAAATATTATGTTTCAATATGAATTCAAACTCCAACAGTTCCTTCTATGGTAGTGGATAGCCTTTTTCATCATGAATCTCTTAGAATAGTATTGGATCCTTGCATTGTTGATAATAGTAAAGTTATTCACAGATGATCATTGTATTTTATTGTAATTACTATGTACAACATCCTCCTGATTCTGCTCACTTTATTTTGTATCAGTTCATATAAGACTTTCTAGATTATTTTATGATCATCCTGTTCACCATTATTCATAGAACAATACTATTTCCTTACAATCATATATCACAACATGTTCAGCCATTCCCCAACTGATGGGCATTCCTTCTCTTTCAAATTCTTTGCATGAACAACAACAAAAAAAGCTGCCATAAACATTTTTTCTCAAGAAGCTCTTTCCCCCCTATTATTTGATCTCTTTGGAAAATTGACCAAGAAGTGATATTGCTGGGTCAAAGGATTATGCACCCTTAACTGGCCCTTTAGGCATGGTATAGACATATATATATATATATACATGTCTATCTATCCATTTAAATATTGTAACCCCTCTGTCAAATGTAAGATCATAGGGAGTTCCCAGTTAAGATGGCGGCAGAGTAAAAAGCAGCTCTTAACCTCTCCTGAGCAAAACACACAAAACTTCTCAAGGGGACATAAAAACAAGTCCAGATGAACGGAGGAACCCCACAACAGGGTGCAGTGTGGAAGGTACGTGGAATCGGGACATTTCCATGCTATAAAGGGGTGAAACAGCTCTCACTAAATGTCGGACTGAGCAACCACCCCACCCCCACCCCCTCGACACACACCACCTATAGTGCCGAAGCCAGTTAAACAGAAATAGAGCAAGTTTGGGGCACCCATCGAGTCATTGACAGCTACAGGGCCTGTTCCTGAGAGGAGCAAGATTTGGGACCCCAATAAGCCAAAGAACGCACCCGAAATTTGAGCGTGGGAGAACGCAGGCTCGGCGGAGACGTGGGTGGAGGCAGACACAGCCAGGAGCCAAAGTTCTGAAACCCTGAGTAGGGAACCAGGGCAGACGGGGATACGATTGTGGAAGCAGCGCCCTGAGACTTGTAAAGGAACCTCCAGCAGAGGATCAAGCAAGAGGGTCCACCAGAGGGCTTGACCTTGGAAAAAACCAGAACTCAGACCTCAGAAGCCAAAAGACTGCAGCGAGGATAAAGCTGAGAAGCTGCTGGGCTAATGATGGCTACCCAGACTGAGAAAGTTCAGAAGAGAAAGCTAAACAACAAGAAAAAGAAGTCTTTAACACTCGACAACTTTTACACAGAGAAAATTCAGACAACCGAGCAGACAGAGGAGGAGAACAAACAAGAACCCGGACCCTCCTCAAATAAGGAAAACTCCTCAAAAGCTATGGAAGAGTTCAAAACTGAGATTCTAAGGAAGATGGAAGAGATCTGGCAAGAAAATAACAGTTTAAAAGGTAGAATCTTGCAATTGGAAAGTGAGGCTCAGAAATCAAATGAACTGATAAGCAAATTGAACACCAGAAATGACAAGATTGAAAAGGAATACCAAAAGATTATAGCCGAAAACCAAAAGATTATAGCCGATAACCAGTCCCTAAAGGCTAGAGTCGAGCAATTAGAAACCAATGATCTCTCAAGACAACAAGAACAAATAAAACAAAGTCAAAAGACTGAAAAAATAGAAGGAAATATGAAATATCTCAATGAGAGAGTGACAGACCAAGAAAACCGGTCTAGAAGAGACAATTTGAGAATAATTGGTCTTCCAGAAAACCCAGAAATTAATAGAAACCTGGACTCTGTACTAAAAGAAATTATTCAGCAAAATTGCCCTGAAGTCCTACAACAAGAGGGCAATATAGACATCGAAAGGATCCATAGAACACCCACCATATTCGACCCAGAGAAGAAATCGGTTAGAAATATTATTGCCAAATTCAAAAGCTTTCAAGCAAAAGAAAAAATCTTACAAGAAGCCAGAAAGAGACAATTCAAATATCAAGGAGCACCAATCAGGATCACACAGGATCTGGCAGCCTCCACACTAAAAGACCGTAAGGCTTGGAATACAATATTCAGAAAGGCAAGAGAGCTGGGCCTGCAACCACGGATCAACTACCCATCAAAATTGACTATATATTTCCAGGGGAAAGTATGGGCATTCAACAAAATTGAAGAATTCCAGGTATTTGCACAGAAAAGACCAGGGCTGAATGGAAAGTTTGATATCGAACCACAAAAAT
>NC_058130.1:325236309-325292080 GCF_016433145.1 Gracilinanus agilis
GGGGGCAGCTGGGTAGCTCAGTGGAGTGAGAGTCAGGCCTAGAGACAGAAGGTCCTAGGTTCAAAGCCGGCCTCAGCCACTTCCCAGCTGTGTGACCCAGGGCAAGTCACTTGACCCCCATTGCCCACCCTTACCACTCTTCCACCTATGAGACAATATGCCAAAGTTAAGGGTTAAAAAAAAAAATTAAAAAAAAAATGATTATTAATAAATGTTTAAAAAAAAAGAAAAAAAATGTAAGATCTTAGGAACATTTTCCTTTGTTCTGTATCTTCTAGTACTATGTCTTGAACAAAGGTAAATTGGTAATATGTTTGATGAATTTATATGTACAACAGCATTATCAGGCAAAGTCATATTGATTAAATCACAGATCCATTGATACATTTAAATAAATTTGATAAAAAAGATTTTGAAATTTAATTAAAAATATTGTGTTTAAAATAATTGAATGTATAATATGATTTTTAAATTAAACTGTAAATTTATGTTAATAGGAACATATGAATTACTTTTAATGAAATAGACACTTTCCCTTTCATAAAAACTTTGACCCTTGGATATTATAAGATTTTTTTCAAGTCTTTCAATATATTTACATAAGATTATTCATTAAATTTATTTGCACTTTTCACATATATCTGTACTCAAAGTACTTAATCCAAGTTAACAATAGCGGATTTTAATAATTTTGTTTCAAAAACAGTTTCCCATACCCAGCAGAGTTTTCTGCACATGGTAGATTAGCATGCTTTTTTTGTTTCTGTTTTTCACACTAGATAGCAACAATGAAGACTCTAGTCCATCTTTTTATTGACCTCCATGGAAGGTGTAAAATGTTAATTGCTTTGGGATAGAAAAGGAAGTATAAAATATAATCCTCAACCTCAAAGTTAATAGATATGCACACATCTAGAGGACTACTAAAACCCTGGGCAGATTATGACAAAATGTTTATATGGAAGTTGAATTTTAGAGAATTTTGAAGGAAAGAAATATTAAAGTTAACTGTCAAAATTCCACAAAAGGGGTGGAGGAGGAAGAGAATGAGGTAGAGGAGGAATAAGAAAGAGAGGAGGAGAAGGGCAAGTGGGAAAAGAAAAACAAAGGAAAGAAAAAGGAAAAAGAGGAAGAGGAGGAAGAAGAAAAGGAGAAAGGCAGCAGGAAGAGGAAATAGAAGGAAGGGAAGCTACAAAAGGAAAGAAGGAGGAGGAAGAAGAAGAACAAAGGAAGAACAAAAACAAGAACAAGAAGATCAAGAACAAGAAATAGGAGTTGGGGGAGATTATGTTTGGTGAATTTTTCATGAATTTCCCTAAATTCCATATCAAAGGGAGTTTTTTTTAAAGTCACCAATAATTTATTAATCACTAAGTCCAATAGATTTTCCTGACTTTTCATCTTCTTATATCTCTGAAGTACATTTGGTAATGTGAAATGAACTATCCTTAAAAATATTACTTACTTGACTCAGTATTCTAAGAATTTTCCAGGTCACTTCAATCATTTCTTCTCAGTCTCAGACTCCTTCCTTTCTTTCTCCTCCCCAATTAAGACACACTTTGCCAAAAGTCAGGCTCATCATTCTTCTCTTTTTGTCAATTATATGAGATAATGAATATATGCAAAAACCTTGCAAATCTTAAAGTGTTACATACACATTACTTCCCATTATGGTTTTTGTTGTTTACCTCTACACTCTCTTTTTCTCTATTCCCATAGTTTTGATGATCACTTCTACATGTCCAGATATGTATGTGTGTATGTGTATACATCCAATTCTAATCCTCTATCTTAATCTTCTGTTTAGACTTTTAATCTTTTAATCTGACATTTTTATCAGTGCCTTTCTGGATCAATATTTTGTGGTCTAGGGGTAGGGAGATAGGGGATGTGGAATACTTTAGTGGTTTCATTGATATTGGGAATTCTAAGTAGAAAATTCCTGTAACTAACTTAGAAACAATTCTTCTATAACTTAAAATGCCCAGAACATTTATAAATTAAGTGATTTGCTTGTAATCACAGAGCTAGTAAATGTTTGATGGAGTATGTGAATATGGATTTTCTTGATTCCACAAGTAGTCCTCTCTATGATAAACTTCCTTCAGATTAACATTTTTCATATTGCCATATTATCCACTTTTGTAAGCAAAAGAGCTTATAGAACAGTACCAAAACACCAAAAGATATACACAAATAAACAAGTGATAAGTCATATGTTTTCATCTGCATTTCTACTCCAACAGTTCTTTCTCTGCTGGTGAATGGAATTCTTTCAATAAGTCCCTAGAATTGTCCTGGATCATTGTATTGCAATCAGTAAATCTATCTCATTTGATAGATCCACAGTATTACAGTTGTTGTGTATAATGATATCCTGGTTCTTCTTATTTCACTCTGCATCAGTTTATATAGATCTTTCCAGGTCTTTCTGAAATCATCCTGTTCATCATTCCTTATAGCAAAATACTATTCCATCACCATCATACACTTTGTTCAGCCATTCCAGAATTGAGGGATATTACTTTAGTTTCCAATTCTTTGCCATCACAAAAAGAACAGCTATAAATATTTTTGTGCAAATAGGTCCTTTCCTATTTTTTTAGTCTTTGGGATACAGAAGAAATAGTGTTATTACTGTATTAAAAGGTATACATTCCTTTATAAGTCCTTAAGGCATAATTCCAAATTGCCCTCCAAAATGGTTGAATCAGTTCACAACTCTACAAGAAATGCATTGGTGTCCCAATTTTGCTATATTCCTTCCAACATTTATCATTTTCCTTTATTGTCCTTTTGGCCAATCTAATAGGTGTAAGGTCATACCTCTAAGTTGTTTTAATTTGCATTTTTATAATCAAAAGGGATTTAGAACATTTTTATATTATTAATGATAGCTTTGATTTCTTCATCTGAAAACTGCCTATTTACCAAATGGGGAATGACTTGTATTCTTATGAACTTGACTTAGTTCTTTATATATTTGAGAAATAGTATTTTTATCTGAGAAATCTGTTGTAAAAATTATTCTCCCATTTGTTGTTTCCCTTCTAATCCTGGTTGCACTGGTTTTGTTTGTACAAACCCTCTTTAATTTAAAGTAATTTAAATTACTTATTTTACATCTTGTAATGTTCTCTATCTCTTGTTTGGTCATAAATTCTTCTCTTTTTCATAGATCTGATAGGCAGACTATTCTATTTTCCCCTAATTTACTTATAATATCACTTTTTATGTTTAGATCATATACCCATTTTTTACCTTATCTTGGTATAGGGTATAACATATTGATGTAAACCTAATTTTTGCCATGCTGTTTTCTAATTTTCTCAGCAGATTTTGTCAAATAGTGAATTATTATCCCAAAAGCTGAGATCTTTGAGTTTTTCAAACACAAGCCTGTTGAGGTCATTTGTACCTAGTCTTCTCCATTGATTGACCCTTCTTTTTCTTAGCCAGTACAAGATTGTTTTGAGGATTTACCACTTTACATTACAGTAAAAGATCTGGTATTTCTAGGCCACCATTCTTTACTCTTTTTTTGTTATTGTTGTTTTGTTGATATTCTTGACCTTTTGTTCTTCCAAATAAATTTTGTTATTATTTTTTCAAATTCTCTAAAATATTTTTGGTAGTCTTATTGATATGATATTAAACAAGTAAATTAAGTAGGATAATCATTTTTATCATATTAGTTTGCCCTACCCATGAGAAAGTAATTTTTTTCCACAGTGGTTCAGATCTAATTTTGAATGTGTGGAAAGTGTTTGGTGATTATGTTCATATAAATGCTGTGTTTGTTTTTGTCAAAAAGATTGTCAAGTATTTTATGTTTTCTAGAATAATTTTAAATGGAGTTATTCTTTCTAAATCTTGTTTGCTGATGATTCATATGAGTCTATTTTGTGTTGTGCCACTTTGCTAAATTTATTCATTATATCAAATAGTTTTTTTATTTTATTTTCTAGGATTCCCTAAGTATACCAACATAATGTCCATAAAGAGTGAAAAGTTAGTTTCTTTATTGTCAACTTTAATTCTTCCAATTTCTTTTTCTTCTATAATTGTAAAAGCTAGCATTTCTAGTACAATAATAAATATTAGTGGTGATAATGGGCATACTTGCTTTACTACTGGTCTTATTGGGAAGGCATCTAACTTATCCCCATTGTAGAAGATACTTGCTGATGGTTTTAAATAAATGCTAATCATTTTAAGGAAAGGCCCTTATTACAGTAGGCCAATTTCTTTTTTTTAGAAAACTCTTTTCTTCATTGTATTTTTGTGTTTCTTTTACCAAATGGCAAGTTTTGTTTTTTTAAGCTATATTCTTTTTTGCATTACTTTTATTTTTTCTCATTTTCTATTTTTCTTTAGCCTGTCTTATTTGATTTTTTAATTTATTTTTAGTTCTTCTTGTACTTGAGGCTAAATTCCATTTTTCTTTGATGTTTTACATGTGATTCCTTGGATCTTCCAGGCCCCGATTGACTCTGTGTTTCACTCTTTGTCTACATAGAAATGTCCTAGAGTTTCATGTTTCCTTTGTTGTTTGCTCATTTCCACAGCCTTTTTTTTTTTTGCCTGTAGACTGAGAATTCTGAAAGTTGATGATTCTGTCTCCACTGCTGCTGACTTGTGAAGCTCAGTTCTATTAGCTATATTGTCTTTCCCTCTATGCAGGCTTGAAAAGACCAAGAGCAATGGACTTCTGGACCTTCCTGCTGACTGGTGCCAGGGCCTGGGACCTCAAGAATTGAGTCTGGGATGCTCTATTTTTGGTGTAGCTTGGGTCCAAGAATCTTGAAGTTCTTGTCATTTTGAGGTACTATTTAAAGATTGGTTTGGAAGGATTGTCAGAGTCGTTTCAGCTTTCCATGCTGCTAAAACACCATCTTGGCTCCTGTTATTACCCTTTAAATCTAGATTAATATCTTTCAAAGCAAATTCATTACCTTTTTTTCCTTTTACTCCACAGATTGTCCTGCTGGTTCTTTTTAGCATCTCTCACATCTATTTTCTCCTTATCTTCCCATCAACACCATAATTAAGAGCCTTATTACCTTTTCTCATTCTCTCTACAATCCATCTTTCATACCACTTTTAGATTAAAGCTCCTTTAATCCAATTCTTTTTTTGTTTTGTTTTGTTTTGTTTTGTTTTGTTTTTAAACCCTTAACTTCTGTGTATTGGTTCCTAGGTGGAAGAGTGGTAAGGGTGGGCAATGGGGGTCAAGTGACTTGCCCAGGGTCACACAGCTGGGAAGTGTCTGAGGCCGGATTTGAACCTAGAACCTCCTGTCTCTAGGCTTGACTCTCAATCCACTGAGCTACCCAGATGCCCCTCCATTAATACAATTCTAATCATTTTCTTTCATTCATCAAAAAGTCCAGTGGCTTCTCCGTATCTATTCACTGAAGTTCAAATTCCTTAATGTGGCATCGAAGACCATCTCCACAATCATAGTCAACCATCAGATTTATAACACACTACTCCATCTTACAGTGGCTTTATTTGTGATTTTATCTATACAAAGATATGACTAGTGAGGAAACTCTCTGTGAACACATATTGACTTCAGCTCTCTACCTTAAATTAAAAATTTACTGTTAACTGATCAGCCCAGAGTCACATAGTCACTATATGTCAGAAATGGAATTGAATAGAGATCTTGACTCCTGAGTGTGTGTATGTCTTTGTGTGTGTGTGCACACACGTTTGCACACTTTTTTAATTGTGGGCATATGAATGCATCTTATATTCTTATCTGTAAAATAGTACTTGTAGTTCATACACCATAGTAACACTGTAAGGCTCAAGTGAAATATTTCATGCAAACCACTGCATCCCTAAAGAGCTATTTGAATGGCAGCTAGGATTAAGATTATGTGCTGTTGGGTTTTTGGAAGAATTTGATACTCTGTATTGAAATCCTATATTCATTTACATGTCTTTAAAAGTGGCCATATTTTCTCCTGTGGTTTATTACTAGCCTCTTGTATTGTCATTTTGCATTTTAGGCTTAGGAAACTTTCAATGAATTTCTGAGTCTTTTCTATGAGAAAAAAAAACAAAACAGAAACTTAAACTGAACTAACTTCCAGCCTCCAAAGTACCTTATGTTGAGGAATTGTAGAACAAGTTATGGAATATGAATACAGATAATACTACTAGGCATAAGAAATGATGAAGGGGATGACTTAACAGAAACTTGGGAAGATTTGTTTGAACTAATAAAGAATGAACTGAGAAGAACCAGAAGGATAATGTTTACAATAACAATATTACAAAGAAAAAATACTTTGAAAGACTTAAGAACTCTGAACAACAACAATTTTGGTAGACATAAAATAAAACTTATTATCCAACTCCTGATCAGATTAAGACATGCACACAGATGTGTGTTCATATATAACTCAATATATCATATATATAATAATCTGCTTTTAATATTACTATATTATTATAACATCAATCTTAAAAATTTGTTTTACTTGACTATGGATAGTTATAATGAAGGCTTTGTTGTTATTGGAAGTCAAGGTGGGAAGAAGAGAAAATAGGCTGTTAATTGAAAAAAAATATTTTTTATTAAAATACCTCAAGTATCCTATTTTGACCCATCAATATAACTTTGATCATACAATTTCATATGTCTTGAATATCCTTTCATCATCTTCAGGTGCTGAAATCTAGACCATCCTTCAGTGCTTTTCTTTCTTTTTTTCCCCAAGATTTCTTTTTATTTTTTCAGTGCTTTTCTTAATGCTACACCTACATGAAATTGTCCCTAATCTTTACCCAAACTCTACATAGAAGTCATTCTTCTTCAATAAAATTCTCCCAATTTAATAGTGCCTTATGTGAATGCAATATGTAATGATATCAAATATAATATATACAATGTGTATAATATATGTGTAAAATATCTGTTGGATGTTATATTTGAGTCTCAATATTGAAATCCTAGGTACATTTATATGACTGAAGAGACCAGTAGCTTTGTGGAAATATCTTCTGCAGCTCTACTGTTGTCATTTTGCATTTATAATATCTAATGTAATAAATATCTATTGCACGTATCCCATAGGAATTGAATTAGAGAATTCGAAAATTGAATTGAGTTTGTGAGTAAAGTGGAACTTTATCATGAATCTGCCCAAATCATGCAGAACATATTGGCAAATGAATAGGACAAACTACAAAAAGCACATTCATTCAAAGATCCAGATTATTTTTTTTCTCTTTTTTAATATAAGCAAGATTTCATTTAAAAATGGAGGTACAGCTTCGAGCATAAAGACATACCTTCTTCCAGCTACTGATCTCTAACAGGATCAGATGCATCATTATTATGACTCTGGTAAGTATAGGCAAAGGCTGATGAAAATCTTGTGTGTGTGAAAATATTGAATTTTGGGAGCTGTTTTGAAGGAGAAACTAGATATTTGCTCCAAGCCCTTTCTAATCCAAAGATGTTATGTGAAACGTTGAAAACAAATTCATCACCAAATAGTATACCTTTTTTTCCCTTTCTCTTAGAAATAATCATCTACCTGCTTAAATGCAATTATTTATTTTCCTAGCTCTAACACATGCTATTTCCAAGTCATATTTTGAGGTATTGCAGAAAAAAAGAGATTATATATAACATAGAGGAAATTTTCCTCTTTTATATATGGGTCATATGCCCCTTCATACCAAATGAATCTTATTAACATCAGGATTAGACTCACATAAGGTGTCTCATTTTCCTATTATGGTTTGAAATACACCTTCATGCTTTAATTCCCTTCTAGTATTCATTTAGAAACTCTAAAGGGACAAGGAATACTTGTTAAGACTGATTATTCAGTGTCATTTCATACTTCTTCATGCAGTGGACAGGGTAAATAGAGTTTTCATTGAACAATTCAACTAACAAAATAGCTACTCATATTTTACTCAAGTAACCAACAAAAATCCTGGGCAGACTATTCATTATTATAATGTTCATGTTCCCTGTACTGCAATGCCCCTGGCCTTGGAATATTTCTTGAGAGCTACTGCCGGAAAATTCTCTGTGCTTGGCAGAAGTCAAGAATTTATGATGTGCCTCTGAGCAGTACTGAGGCAAATAGCAAAAACTGTTATCCTTAGTGTACTTTGCAAGGCGACCAGTTAAAAGGTATATCTGATCTAAAATTCTGTTTTCTGGTGCAGTCCAACAATTATACTTCTTCACTTGAAAAACCTGTTTCACATCAAGTCAGAACTACATGGTTCTGAGAAACTAATGTAAGGGTGAAAAAGTGTTTTTTTGGGGTTCAATATATTAAAAGATGGTCACCAGAGGATTGAACTATTATCAATCCTCAATTTAAGAATAATCTCAAGTCAAAACTGACTTTTATGGAAGTTTATTTACAATTAAGAAGAGAGAGAGGAAATAAGGAAATAAGAATCTAACACAGTTGATAATTTACTATGATCCTCTAATTAATCCAGGTAGATCTAATTAACCCTCAGCCAAGAGTCAGAGGGCCAGAGGCCCGGAGGTGAATGAAGCAAAAATTCATTCACAGAGTCTATTAAAAGAAGTTTCTTAAGAGAAGTTCAGAACGATTCTGTCCTTAAACTCACTGCTGTAATTCAAAAGAAGATATTACCAAGATCTCAACACTCTTCCATGAACTAGAAGAGCTCCTTCATCAGCTACACTCTTCACCAGAAGCTCTCTCACTCACTCCACTCCCTCTTTTTAAAGGGGTCACTTATGCATCACTTCCTGTGCCTCCCTCCTAATTTGCATGTCCAATCACAATAGACGATTCTCATAGTACTGCCTAGAGAGCAGTCAGTTGATTCTGATTCGTCACCCACTCTAGCACATGTGGGTTATGAACCTCCCAGAATTAGAGGTGTTCTCACCTTTGGTGATTAAATCTAAAGATGGGCAGTGTAGACTTAATCAAATTATCATACTAAGTATTTCTTATAAAGAAGGATTTCTACAGGGAAGTATAAATATTGAAATGCATTACCATAACTATACTAATCCATATAGAGTTATAGGGTAAGAACATCAACTACTGTGACATAGCTGATTTTGAATAGCAGTTGTGAGATTAGTAGGTAAACTGATGGACTTTGAGATAAGAAAACCTTGTTTCAAATCTCACCTATGGTAACCTGTTATCTACGTGGTCATAGACAAAGCAGTGGCCTGAGACAACTTTAAGGCTCCAAGTTAGAGAAGAGTTGCTGTGAGATTGGGCAGAGAATTTCCATTCCACCAATTCCCAACAGCCAAACAACACCAGCCACAGGAACAACACCAAACAACAGCAACAGCAGTAGCAACAATGGCAACAAAAAGGACAAGGACAATAAAAACACAATAGTTCCTCCCTCATAGGCTTGGTGTAAAAATTAAATATGGCATTATCTTTAAAATGTTTTGCAAACTTTTAAGCATAATAGAAATGAAAATCATTCTAGAGATCACTGCTGGGGTTTGGCAGCCACAAAGTCTATGGGACGAAATAAGAGGTTACACTTGAGGTGACTTAATGGGAAATTCTTGTCAAGGTAAATAAGGACCACTTCATCCAGCTTTACAGAAACAGAAAAGGCATTCCTCGGACTGCCATGTACACAATTCAGGTGTCTCCTGGTGCTGTGCTGCAGCTTTTGAGATTAACCTTTAAATTTTGAATGTTTCTTAAAACATATAATTTTAGAAATGTATACGGTCTTAGTGATCATCATGTTAAATTCTATCATTGTGCAGAAGTGGAAACTGAGGCTACAAAGGAATAATTAGCTTGTTTAAAATCATGAAAGTATTAAGGAGAACATTTTAATGTTAATTCTAACTCCAAATTTGAGGCTTTTCCCTGAATTAACCATTGGTAAAATGGTATAAATCGGAGGCATATTCTTATGATTTTCAGATGCTAGTTTAATAAGTAATCCCAAATAGTTCTCTGGATTTTGACATCTTCCCCTCAACCCCAGAGTTGGCCATTTTAGTACATAAATGCTATTTTCTGTGATCAGGGTTGTCCTCATGTACAATAATATTACAGTGAATTATTTCACTATTATGTGGCTTGAGAGTACTCTATCCAAAAATATCTTCCTTATTGAAGTGTTTAAAACTGATCTACTAGTGTCCTATTCCTTTGGTGCTATATTGAAATGAAACAATCTTGAGATAGGAAATACATGAAAAAATTATAATTTGCTAATATTTTAATGGCAATTTTTTGAACCAGTTCCAAATCTTATAGAGCAAATAGATGAAAACAGAACACTAAAGTAAATAAGATATAGAATAAGTAGGCAATAGTAGGAGAAAGTCCATGAAAATTGATGGATACTTCTGAAGGACAGCACTCCAGGACATCTGGAAGTGCCACACATTTGGAGATATAGATTGGTGAAACTTGTTTTTGTTTGCTGTGTTAGAAAAAAGAGGAAGATTGTAGCATTTTTACAGCAAATGAATGGATGAGCCAGCCATGCAAATGATGGAAAAAAAGAAAAAAAGTTGCTTAATTCTTATTTTATTTATGTTTTCTCTGCCAAGGGAAAAAAATGTTCTTTGGTTTGGAAAAGACAGGACAAAAATAATTAATAGGAATTTGATACCAATTTAAGCTAAGAGAGAATAAGAAACTAACTAGCTCTGCTTAATGAATTTGTCATTGATGAGCAAGTACATTCTGCAATACTGAAACAATTAGTGAATATAATTTCTCTGTTTTATTAGAGATATTTGAAATATTTTGGATAAGAGGGGCTTGACTCCAACATTTGAGAAGAGCAAATGACATAAAAAACAAAAAAAGGAGAATGATGGAACATTTAAACTATATTACTGAGTAACTGTTATTAAATTATAGCTAAATTCTAGAATATATTATCAAAGGAATAGATAGTAGATGTCTAAAAAGTAATGGAAATAATAGTTAACTTGATTCATTTAAGAGCAAGTTATGTTGAATTACTCAATTCCTTTATTTACAAGGTTCTTAGATTAGGGGATTTTTGTGAGATATATTTTAATTTAATTTTAGCAAAGTGTTTTAAAAACATGTTATTTTGTGGATAATATGGCAAGATGTCAGCTAGAAAATCACAACTGGATTTGGAACTGGTTCAAAGCTAAATATAAAAAATTGATACTAATATTCGAATGAGAACTTGAAAAGAGTACAATAGCATGTCTCTGGGGACCAGGGTTGTGTCTGGGCTTTTTAACAATTTTATCAATGGCTTAGATGGCCAAAAAAAGATAGTTGACTGACTTATTACATATTTGTAAATGACAGTTCATAAAGGATATATGTATATATATGTTCATAAATAACAGTTGAGAAGAATTAGAATCTCAAAATATTTCCATAGACTAAAGCTAGGAGCCTAATATATTGAGATGGAACTTGAAGCTATATATGCACTTATGGATCACTAATCTTTTTGATTCAGTGGTTCCCTTCAATGACTCAGGGAATCTGCAAAAACTTATGCATGACTCATTATCCTGTGCTACTCTTGTTCATGTCCTCCTAAAAGTTTACCATAAGAATGCAGTTATCTTGCTGGAAGGTCTTCCTTATTCTCTTTCTCAGATAACATTGACATGTTATCACTAGAGCAGTCTGGTTGTACATTTGTCATTTCTCATTTGTTGCATATGATTGTCCCATCTCATTCCATCAGTCTGTTCTTTGATGGTATTCTTTTTTCCTATTCTATGTTAGTTAGACAATGTTTCCTGTTCACTCCCAATTCAAAATATATGTTTCAATAGAGATAAAAAATATGCAAGCTCTGTGGAACTCAGTGACAAAAGGAATAGACAAAAAACAAACAAAAGTACTAAAATCTACCTTGAACTATGTGACAAGGGACAGTGTATCAGCCTAAGGAAAAGAAAACAGTAGTGAGTAATAGTTGAAATGAATAATAACAACAAGAATAATAAATAACTTTTATGTATCATTTACTATACATCAGACACTGCTAAGTATTTTAGAATTATTATCTCATTTGATGCTCATAAGAATCCTGAGGTACTCATATTATCCCCACTTTATAAATAAGAAAATTACTCTAGGCTACTTATCTTTACCGTTTCTCAGTTAGGATTCAGACTCAGGTCTTCTCTATTCTAAGTCTCATATTCTAGCCATAGCCTCCTACCTGTCTTAGCTAATTAGTTACCACAATGGTGTACCCATTATCATAGTGTGATTCAAATGACTTGGCTAAATAAGAATATGAGAAATAAAGATCTTCATTTTATTTATTCCATTAATTCATGTAATTTATATATCTGAAGATAATTTCTTTCCTTCAAATTCTCAGTTTAGCTAGTTTATTAAGCCATTGTAGGGTGCCATAACTTATAGAGAACCAGACTCAAAAATTAGAAGACCAGAGTTGAAATTTCTCCTTCAACACTTTTATTCTGTGGGCATATTATCTAATCTCTCAGTGTTCTGGACAACTCTAAGTGTATAGGTTGCATAAAAGGTACTCATCTTCATTGGTAGATGTACTTTATTAATCTGGAAATTCACCATCACTGTTAAATCACAGATCCAATCAAGAACTATCATTAATATAGCCTACTTGTTTCCCTTCTTACTTCATTATTTTTTTCTTTATTTTTTTTAATGCTAAGCTAATTTTTTTAGAAATCATATCCATTTCTCAAATTATTTCTCCCTCTCTTCAACTCAGATAACTGTCCCTGTAACAGAGAGAGAGACAAAAAGAGAGTGGGGTAGATAAAGTTAGTTAAGCAAAGCTCCCCAGTACATCAAATAAGTGTGTCAGAATTTGAAGTTTTCCACTCCCAAATCCATCCCTCCCACCACATTTGCAAAGGGATGAAGTGCATTCTTATCTATGTTTTTCCACAGTAAACTAACTTTCTTCTTCAGTGGCAAACCCATAGCAATTACACATTATTCAGTTTTAAGTTATGCTGCTGCTCTTCTTTCAACTTATATCATTGCATTTATTTTGTGTATTAAATTCCTGATTCTACTTACTTCACTTTTTGTCAACTCATATTGAACTTCCCAGGCTTCCTCATAGTTTTCATACTTATTGTTTCTTATGGTTTTGTAATATTACATTACATTTATGAACCACAATTTGCTCAGCCATGAAACAATTAATGGCATCTCCTTAATTTCAAATACTTTGGTATTATAAAATGTTCTGCCATGAACATTAAAATGTTTATGAGACTTGGTTGCCATTGATCATCATGGAGTATAAATCCAGCAATGAGACCTCTGGATCAAATAATATTGATATTTCAATAACTTTGTTAGCATAAATCCAAATTGTATTCTTAGTACATATAAGTGTTTGGACCAATTTACAGCTCAACCAACAGTAAATTAGTGCTCCTATTTTACTTTAGTCTTTTCAAAATTGATCATTAACATCTTTTGTGATCCTTGAAAAATTTCTAGGCATGAGGCAAAACTTCTAAGTTGTTTTAATTTGTATTTTCTTATTAAGAAAGAAGGAATGAGAATTTATTAAGAACTGACTATGTGCCAGAGACTGTGCAAAACTCTAAAAACATTATCTCATTTGATCCTGACAACAATCCTATGAGGTAGTTGCAATAATTATCCTCATTTTGCAGTTGAAAAAACCAAGGCTGAGAGCATATAAGTAACTTCTTTTGTTGTGAATTCACCTTTTAAATTTTTTGACGCTAGTAATTTGGTCTTCCCTTTTAATCTCATTATATAAAAATTCATCTACATTAATATAGATATAAAACATATCTATATCTTATACATAAAATCATTAGTTTCTTCTATTTCTGTAGAAACCTGTTCTATATAAAATTCTCCTGTGGGTCTGAATCACCTACGGAGGGAGGCTGAAGACTGGAAAGTAATGGGTTAAGTTTAAAGGCTAGAGTGAACCAAAGAAGGATAAGAGAGAGAAGGAACACAGGGGACAAAGCTTTATTGTGGTCTCAACATGTCAGCAGGTCAGCTCTTCCTCAGATGGTCAGAGAGAGAGAGTGATTGAGCTGAACTGATTTTATTGAGGATTGTAGGAATGGGGGGATGCAAGATGTCAATCAAAACAATCGGCACATCAGAAGTTATAACATGATACTGATGAGCAAAAAGAATAGAAGGCCACAATAGTATAGCCAAGTACTCAGGTAAAAAGCACATGTGAAATCCTTTCCTTTCCAAGGCATTGACCCCAGTTTATGCAAATGCAAGCCTTTGATATTAAAAAGGACCTGCAGAACCTGTCTGCTAGCTTTTAGACTGCAGATCACAGTAAAGGCTTGATTTCTAAGTACCACAAAATGTAAGACTCAACCAATTTAAGGATTCAGAAGTCAATCATGTGAAATATTAGAAATATAACCATAAGTCTGGTCCATGAGCACTTTGCTCATTAAAGTCAGCTTTTAAATACATCTTTAATACCTTCATGATTCGTTATATCTGAAACCCTAAATTTGTAAGCTCATGTTTTTCTTTCAGTCTTGGCTTGTTATCTAGACATTTATTTTAAAATTTTATTCATTTATTTATTTTTAAGTTTGTTTTTATTCCCCAGATTACAAATTGATAACAAGATTTTTTTATTTTGAGGGTAGATTATTATTTTTTAATTTTTCAAATTTAATTCAATTTATTTATTTTAAATAAATTTCCACATAAATTTTATGAAGTAATATTATCCAAACTGTCTCCTTCTTTTTTCCCTTCTCCCTTCCCAGAGCTGTCAAGTATTCTGTCTGTGTTATACGTGTATTTCATGCAAAATATATTTCCATGTTATTTATTTTTATGAGTAAACAATTAAAAAAAACCATATACCCAAATAAACAAATGATAAATCACATATTTCATCTGCATTCCAACTCCAATAGTTCTTTCTCAAGAGATTCTTTTTCATAAATCCCTCAGAATTGTTCTGAATCATTGTATTGCTATTAGTAGCAAAATCTATGACATTTGATCATTCTACAGTATTGCAGTTATTTTGTGTAATGATCCCCTGGTTCTGCTTATTTCACTTTGCATCAGTTCATGTAGGTCTTTCCAGTTCTTTCTGAAATCATCCTGTTCATCATTCTTTCTAGGACAATAGTATTCTATCACCATCATATACCACAATTTGTTTAGCCATTTCCCAATTGAGAAATATCCCTTTCATTTCCAATTCTTTGCTACCACAAAAAGAGCAGCTATAAATATTTTTTTTTTTTACAAACAGATCCTTTCCCAGTTTTTTTTGTTTCTCTTTAGGGTACAGACCTAGAAATTGTATTATTGTATCAAAGAGAATGCATTCTTTTATAGTCATTTGGACATAATTACAAATTGTCCTCTAGAATGGTTGGATCAGGTCACAACTCCAACAACAATGCATTAGTGTCCCAATTTTGCCACATTTCTTACAACATTTATCATTTTCTTTTACTGTCATATTGGCCAATCTGATAGATGTGATAAATGTGACTCAGAGTGGGTTTAGTTTGCATTTATCTAATTAAGAGAGACTCAACATTTTTTCATATGATTATTGATAGCTTTGATCTCTTCCTCTGAAACTGACTATTCATATCCTTTTACCATTTATCAATTGGGGAATGGCTTAAATTCTTATAATTTTAACTTAGTTCTTTATATATTTGAGAAATGATACCTTTATGAGAGAAATTTGTTATAATTTTTTCCAGTTTGTTGTTTTCCTTCAAATCTTGTTTGCATTGGTACAAAAACTTTTTTAAAAATTTTAAGTATTTAAAATTATTTATTTTTCATCTTGTAATGTTCTCTACTTCTTGTTTGGTCATAAATTCTATGTTCCCCTGAATTACTTATAATATCACTTTTTATGTTTAAACTATATAACCATTTTAACCTTAATTTGGTATAGCTGTGTTTGTAAAGGCATGGCACATGTACCAGAGTGGGCTTCTCCATTCCCTCTCTTAACAGCACCTGAGGACAATTTTCATGTGACCCACCCCCTCTGCCCAGAAGCCAGTGTGAGCACTTCTTCCCTCCACTGTCTGGGGTAATGCAGGGGCTCACAGGCAGCTTAAAGGTGTAGTTTGGGCATCTAATCTCTAAAAGATTTGCCAATATTGTTATAAGTAGTGAGAGATTGATCTAAACCTAATTTTTACCTTACTGTTTTCTAATATTTCTGGCAGATTTCATCAAATAGTGAGTTCTTAGCCCCAAAGCTGGGATGTTTGGATTTATCAAACACTAACCTGCTGAGGTCATTATCTCTAATATATTCTATTGATCCACCCTTCTAATTCTTTTTTTTTTTTTTTAAACCCTTGTACTTTGGTGTATTGTCTCATAGGTGGAAGATTGGTAAGGGTGGGCAATGGGGGTCAAGTGACTTGCCAAGGGTCACACAGCTGGGAAGTGGCTGAGGCCGGGTTTGAACCCAGGACCTCCTGTCTCTAGGCCTGACTCTCACTCCACTGAGCTACCCAGCTGCCCGACCCTTCTAATTCTTAATCAGTACCAGATTATTTTGATGGCTACTGCTTTATAGTAGAGTTTAAGGTCATCATTTTTCACATTTTGTTTCATTAGTTCCCTTAAAATTCTTGATCATTTGTTCTTCCATATGAATTTAAGAATTATTTTTTCTAGTTCTGTAAAATAGTATTTTGGTAGTTTGATTGATATGGCATTGAATAAGCAAATTAATTTAGGTAGGCTTGTCATTTTTATTATATTAGCTTGGCCTACCCATGAGCCATTAATCTTTTTCCAGTTGTTTAAATCTAACTTTATTTGTGTTTTGTTGTGTTCATATAATTCCTGCATTTGCTCTGGCAAATAGAGTCCCTCCCAAGTATTTTATATTGTCTAGAGCAGTGACAGGCAAACTATGGCCCAAGGGCCAGATGTGGCCCCCCTGAAATGTTCTATCCAGCCTGACATTATTCCTAATCTGACATACAATTCCTAATCTGAATACAATGAGTAGAATACAATACAATGAAATTTCAAAAGAGTTGCCTTAGAAACAGACTGACAGATAAGCATTTCCTTTCCTTTGGCCCCCCTCTTTAAAATGTTTGCCCATCCCTGGTCTAGAGTAATTTTCAATGGAATTTCTCTTTCTAATGCTTGCTGCTGAACTTTGTTGAAAATATATAGAAATGTTGATGATTGATGTGGGTTTATTTTACATCCTGTGTCAACATAGAATCTAAGAGACACCCAAGTCTGTAGTAGCATGAGGTCTGAAGACCCCAAGTTTGATCTTGTCACATGAGAATCTATTTGGAGGGAAATTCCAGATTAAGAGTTTCAGACTAACAATAAACCTTAAAGTATTTTAGGTGGAACTAGCAGACTCAATCAGAAGTTAAGTACCCTTTTTTGTCCTGGTAGTTTTTCCCTTTGTGTCAAAATCCTTTCTCAGGTAGCCCATACCTTGTCTGGATCTTTCCCTTTTGTGTTTATTTTAAAGCCTCAGCCTCTCCCTGATAATCCTGTCTAGGACTCCTCAAGTCTTTGTAGCCATTATAAAGCCAATCCACCATACACTCCCATCTTTGGTTTCCCAAGTGGTATATAAACTCCCCAGATTGTTTTGTTCCTCACAGTGTAATTTCTCCCTCAAATTCTCTCAAAATCTCCCTGGATTTTGAGCTGTTGACTCTATATGGAGGTCTTAGAATTATACCTTACTCCTCTCCTGATTAAATATGTGGTTTTTCCGACTATTTAATAGTTCTGTGATTTTTTCCAGTTTAACACAAGCAACTTTTCAAAAGTTATTAATTATTTCAACTAGTTTTTAAAATGATTTTCTAGGATTCTCTAAGTATACCATCATATCATTTGCAAAGAGTAATAGTTTAGTTTCCATATCAGTGCTTTAATTCCTTCCATTTCTTTTTCTATATCACCTGGTGGTATAGTGGCAAGCTTAAACCCAAAATAAAGGACCTAGAACATATAGAAGAAACAATTTAATATAGAAAGACCTGAATAGCAGATAGATGGTAGCCACACCCTCACTACAGAGGCTCCATAGGGACAAAATTCTAATTAAAAGCAGAGCAAGAAATATACTCACAGACAAGACAAAGATACAGTAAGAAAGACATTTGAAAACATGGAATGGGCTTTAGGACAAGCACTATTCACATTAGCAAGTAGCTCCCTATTACTTTACTCCTTTTGGACAATGATTTATGGGTTGTGGATAGAAACAATTCTAAACTATATACTAAAATTGATTAACACAACTGATAAATCAACTCAATTCACACTGTTCCAGTATCTGGACCAGAGACCGCATCCAACAAGATGTAAGACAACAGCCAAACATTAGACAGCCACAGCAAAGATGACAAGAGAAGACCAGAAAAACCAGCAAATTGTCAAGGTGACCAGTGCAAGGAAAAGAAACTTTAAGAAACTTTAAAAGAACTGAGAAAAATCATGAACTTTACAAGAATGAGGACAAGAAATAGAATGTGTAAGACTGGTGCTCCGATAAGCACAAAAAATATATTAACATCACACGATAGGAAAAATTGCATGCACATTACACAAATTCATCAATGAATGAAACTACAGTCATCATGTGAAGAAAAGACAATTCACAAGAAACAAAGTAAGGATATCACATGCACAGAACATAAAAAGAACACAAACCACAACACAAAACTGATAATTAGCCGACACTTTGTCTTTTTCTATAACTGTAAGTTAAACAGGAAAGGGTCTCTCGGCAAGGTTGGGTAATGGGAGAAGGAGCCTAAGAGATTGCTCCCAAAATGGAGTCCAAACTTAGCTAACTCTATGGTTGAAGTCTTGCTGGATGAGAAGTGATGGGATGACTTTGACCAGGGAATCAGGGTTTCAATGACCAAAGAAAGATCCTCAGGAAGCCCTCAGGCCTGGATTCGAGCCAAGATGTTCTCCTCCTTTCTCCTTCCAATTCTCAGCCAGAAGCCCTTTTCTCCTCCTCCTTCCTTATGACCATTCCCAGAATCCTTCTGGTTTCAATCGTTGCCAACTGTCACCAACTGCCAGTCACTCCTCTCCCTCCTTTTGTTCCATCATCCTTGCACAAATCCCATCCTTACACATAGGAATGGGATTATATAAGGTAGTGTAGATAGGGAACACGTGGATCTTGAAGTTGATGATCCATGAAAAGTGAAAAGGGGGAAATGTAACAGACTAAACAAGATATGTTAAGAGGTCATGCAAGCCTGCATTTAAAAAATTCTCAGATGGAACACGGAAGGACCTAGAAAGGATGACAATTAGCTTGAAGGCTAAGAATTGTGGGAAGAAAATAACTGACATTCTCTCACTGACATTCTCTCAACGTCCCCATGCATAGGGCAGCTTAAATTCAGAGGAGGGCCTAGAGAAAGCCTCTTAGGTTTCCTGGTTAGCTGGCTGGCATACAAGAGAAAGAGGATGGGCACCAGCGGTAAATTTAAAGATAGTCAAGCTCAGTTATAGATATTTCACCAACAAGGCCATGGCTATTAAAATATTAATTTCTCTTATACTATCAGTCTTTATCATTTTTAATCATAACAGTCTACAGCAACAATGAAAGACCTGATCAGTATCCACTCACTACCATAATAGATAAAGATTTGACAGAGATGAAGAAGTCAGAAAGAGAAGAAGAAGATGAGGAACAAAATGAACTATGGCTTGGAGAAGAGGAGGAGGTTGGTCTAACACTCCATCACTTTGCAACCATGGTCAGAATGGTCAAAGAACTTCAGCTAGTGGCTGAAGAATGGGAAGCCTAGATGCTTTATTTGTTGAACTTTGTAAACACAATCGAGAATGGCATGTCAGTTTATAAAAACCTTCTCACTCAGAAGAAAAGCAGCCCAGCAACTCCCCATAACTATGTTCATCACTTGGAGGAAGAAATTGATTATGTCTATACTTTTAGGGGAAATAGAAGTTACAGCTCAGGGTGAAGATACTGCACTACGTGATGAAGTGCCTGATGAAGTGATGCCTTAAGAAGAGCTGTCATGCTCTTCTTATTTGTGTAATACATTTATCTCACCGTCATCATGTTCATCACCATCAGTACTACTTCACAGCTATATAATTCATGATTTTCATCATTCAGGTTGTGGTATAGTACTTAACTGGTGAGTACCCACATAGAATTTTAAATGTTGTTAAAATTACACAGGTTTAAAAGTTTAAAAAGTGTTTAAAAGCATATGAAGTCTTTATAAGAGTGTGGAAAAGGTTTAGAGGAGAGTGGGAAGGATTTATAAAACCTTAATATATATATATGTATATAATAAAACAAATATAAAACCGCTACTTTGTAGATTTTCACCTATTGTGGGGGTCTCTAGAATGTGATCCCTCACCCATAATAGCTGAGGGATCACTTTATTATTGAAAAAATTTTGTACAAATAAAAGAACGCTGCCAAGATTAGAAGGAAAGCAGAGAATTGGGGGTAAGAAATTATAGATAGCCTTTCAGATAGAGGTTTCACATTTAAAGTATAGAGAGAACTTGTCAACTGTATTCGAATAAGAGCTGTACCCCAATTAGTAAATGGTTAAAAGACATGTACAATTTTTGATGAAGAAATAAAAGCAATATATGTAGGTATAAAAAAAATACACTAAATCACTACTGATTAGAGAAATGCAAACCAAAACAATTCTGAGATATCATCTCACATCTGCTTCACCAAAATGTCAAAAGAGCAAAGTCATGAATGTTGAATGGGATGTGGGAAAAAGGGGAGACTAATATACTGTTGGTGAAGCCATGAATCAACCCAACCATTTTGGGAAGCATTTTGGAAATACACCTAGAAAATTATAAAACTATGTATTCCCTTAAGCCCCAAAATACTATTGCCGGGTCTGTTTCCCAAGGAGATCTGGGAAAAAGGAAAATAATCCATAAATTCCAAAATACTTGTCACAAGACTCTTTGTGGTAGCAAAGAACTGAGATTTGAGAGAATGTTCATCAATTGGGGAATGGTTAAACATATTGGATTATGTCATTGGGATAGACTACTACCATGGGAAAAAAAGGACAAGCAGGTTAATTAAAAAAAAAAAAAACTTGGAAAGAACTGCATGGGATAATGAACAGTAAAATGAGTAAAACCATGAGAAAATTGTACATAGCTATAGATTTAGTATGTGAAGAATAATTTGTGTGTTATCATCAGAGAATGAACTAAAAAATGGAAACATGAATAGAATAATTTATATATGCAGAACTATTCAGATCTTAGGGAGGGCCTGAAACACTTGTAAATAATCAATTAAAAAAATGTATCCTTCATTTGCCCCTGAAAAAGATCCCAAAATGGAAACCCCCAAGAATATCATAACCAAATTTCAAAGGTATTAGCACAATTAAAAAAACCAAGCAACCAGAAACTCTTAAAATATCATTATCATATTACCAAAATATTTTATTAAACTAGAAAAAAATAACAATTAATTTGGAAGTAAAAAAGGCAAAGAATATCAAAGAACAAATGAAAAAAATGTAAAGAAAGAAGGACTAGCAGTACCAGATTTTAAACTGCCTCATAAAGCAGTAATTAGCAAAACTATCTGGTACTTGCTAAGAAATAGAAAAGTAGATCAGTGGAATGGAATAGATGTGGTATATGATTGCAATGAAATATTATTGCTCTCCAAGAAATGATGAACAGATTAATTTAAAAACAATATGGAAAGACCTACATAAAATTATGAAGAATGAAAAGTAGATCTAAGAGAAAATTATATACAGCAACAAGTAATGTTGAAAGAATGGTTTGTGTATGTTTTTCCAGCGAAAAAACTGATTAATTGAAACAAGAAAGACATAGTTTTACATATATTTTAAAATATTTTTTGTCATGTCTTCTCTAGTCTTGGGAGGGTGAGGAGGGAGAGAGAATCCTAGGAATTCTAATGTAATAAATTAATTAATTAAAAATGCAATAAACCACAGTCAACAACATCACAAAAGATTGAGTAACTTCTACATTAAAAAAGCAGAGGACTTGAATTATTATACCTGGGAAGGCAAAGAAACTAGAATTATAACAATGACTAACCTAAGCAGCAAAACTGATCCCTCAGGATCCAGCAGGAGAGAGAGGATTTTTTTCATCCAATCACATACTCTTTTAGAATTTAAAAAAACACATACACACGTATATGAAGACCAAAAGCAATTGCATATTCAAAAACATGACTAAATTCATCACACAAACCAAAAGAAAAAAACCTATAATTTTTAAATTCTCCTTTTAAAAACATTTTAGCATTGCTTCTGGATTTTTCCTCGAATAAATGATGCCATTGTACCTGATTAAAAATAAGTAGATTAACCTCTCATCTTTTTAAAAAACAGTTAAAATACAAGTATGCAGGATTTTTTACCTATATTTGTCTTACTAAGGATGCAAAAAAAAATCCTGCTCTTAAGAAGCTCAAAATGAATTAGAGAAAAAAAAGCAAGCAAATAACTATGGATGAATATTATTTATACATGATAAATTGGAGATGATCAAGAGAGGGAAAATGTTATTATTAAGTTGCAAGGGAAAATACAATTAGCAGGGAAGAGATCACCTGCCCTTTCACAGAACTGAAAATTATTCCTTGAATGTTCAGATCAAAATCCCATATTGAATTACAGTATAGAGTTGAATGACTCTAACTCTAAAGGTACAATCTACTAAGGAATAAACATTGAAACCTCACAAGATACTACAGTGGCCCCCAGCTTTTTGGCATAATGAGAAAATATTTGATTTCCCAGATTTCAGAGAAAAATTTCAGCCAATGCCAACTTTTGGTTGGCATCAAGTCCAGATGTAGTATTATAACAGATACTCTGTGAATATTATTTAATCTTATATGAAATACTAGTAATAGAATTCTTATGCTGGGTCAGTGTTGAAGTTTTTTACGTTCAAAGATTCCACCTCTGACAATGTCTTTAATGAATGTTTTATGAGATTCTCTGGCTATTTCCCATGACAGTAATTTCAAAAAATTTTAAAAATATATTTGAAATATTCCCTCAATTACTCACTTCTTCAAAATCCTTCTTGAATGTTTGTTTTAGGACCTCATCTCACCTTTTGAAGTTTAACAAGTTCTGTATATTTCCTTCCCATTGAAGGAATGTATCCTTTGTTTTGAATTCATGTCTTTTAAGCTTGAAGAATTTTCCACCTGGTTTTAACACTTTAGGAATGGAGTAATTCTAGATATATTTTATTTTATAATTATTATAAAATGAATCTCTGTTTGAAATTGCAACTTGGTCCTCAGTCTTTACATTTACATCAATTATCATGATTATTTCTTCCTTAATTTCAGAAATCCAACAGAGTACATAACGGTAAGTGAATAGTTGAAATAAATTACTAGCTATCTATTATAAAGAAAATTGTATGATCTTCTTGCCCAAAAGATAGGTCTATATAATAATACAAACACATGAAATAGTAGAGCACATTTAATAGTAACAGAACAACATTAAAAATATATATAAAATATACTCTATGTATAAATTACACATATATGCACCAACATGTGTTGATAACATAACGCAAATCATATATGTACATTGATAAATATTTATTCATATAAATATAAGTATGTGAATGGATGGTTTTATTTTATATTGTTTTTATTTATAGGTATATGTATAAGCATATGTGTGTATAAAATATGATTTAAATATATATCAAAGTATTACTAAATTGGAGTGATGGGATTAGCCACAGAACATTTTCTGGGGAGCATGGAACCCTCAAATCATAGGCAAGTGGTAGAGAACTGCCAAAGGTACATAGATTTTAAGCATTTTTTCTCGGGTTACTTAACTATTAAATGTTAAATTACAAAATTTATGTTTAGGTGTTACTGATTCTAAGACATTGTTTCTTAACTGGAAGATATTATTTTTACATCTTTTTTTGGGGAAAAAATGATGGCTTAGTTGAATAGTGGAAAGGAATTGTAGATGAAAGGAATGATTTATATAAAGGCTCAGAGATAAAGAATAAACTATAAAGATCCACACTATGTCCTACCACTATTAAGCAAATTTCTGTCCAGAATTCCAGGAGGATAAAGTAGCTCAGCCCAGCATCATTATTGAAGTTCATTCTGCCTACGGACTTTATAATGCTTACAATCCTTTAAAACACAATCTCTCTTAGAATAAGGCCTTCTTCATTATCTTTGTGTCTCTAGCACCTAGCAGTCACTCACATAGGAAACATGCATATTAAATGTTTGTTGATTTATTACAGGTTTTGATCTGATAGGATACAGCCCACAGGATGTCATTCTTCCTTTCCATATCAAATCGTTGGTCCCTGGATAGATAGATATATGACTGCTACCTAATGGTCCATTGTGCAATCACTTAAATCACTTAGGAAGAAAAGAAAGTAAAAATTCTAAAATAATAATCAAGCCTGTAATGACCTCTTTTATATGCATTTAATTCATTTATTCATAAAAAGAGACCAGTAATGTCTAGAATTTATCACATAATTAATAGTCAAGATAGTTTCGAACTGTGAGATCTAAGCTTGCAAGCTCAGATATATTAACAAAAGTGAAAGGAAAAACAAAAGAGAACCAATGTACCACATTAGCCAATGTACCACAGTCAAGAGAATGCACAAGTATTACAATTCGTGATTTAATGGCACTGCATGTTTCAATGATTTTAATTTTTAACCTCAAAATTATAAAGATTTTTGTGATCTTATAATTTTATTCAGTGAGGTATTCACACAAAATCAGGGGTATATTAATAAGACCCATGATATCTAGAAAAAAGAGAAAGAGAAGGAGAGAGGGAGGGTGAGAGAGAGAGAGAGAGAGAGAGAGAGAGAGAGAGAGAGAGAGAGAGAGAGACAGAGACAGAGACAGAGAGACAGAGACAGAGACAGAGACAGACAGAGACAGAGACAGAGATTCAGAGTCAGAGAGACAGAGATAGACAGAGAAACAGAGAGAGAAAGCAGAGATAATTTCAATCAAAATCAGTAAATATTTATCTAACCAGTTTTTCTAAGTAAGACTAAGTAAGACTGTCTAAGTAAGACTAACTTTATTACTGGAAGGAAGTCAAGTAGATCTATAGGCAAGAAATTCGAACCACAGGATTTACTAAAATTATTTAAGCAAATGTTTAAACCAATGACAGGCAAACTATGGCCTGCAGGCCAGATGTGGCCCCTTGAAGTGTTCTATCCCGCCCCATGACATTATTCCTAATCTGATGAATACAATGAGTAGGATACAATACAATGAAACTTCCAAAGAGTTGCCTTAGAAACAGACTGACAGATAAGCATTTCCTTTCCTTTGACCTCCTCTTTAAAAGTTTGCCCATCGCTGTTCTAAACTATTAAGGGAAGGATTTAGGTCCTGAGAGGTAGAAACAATCACTCAGTATACTAGTATGATTTACCAAAGCCAATGCTTCCCATGATAATCATTTCGTATTGAAGATACTTCCCTATCATTTGTACAAAGGTTATATTCCTTCTCACAATTGAACCCAGATCTTCTTATAACTTATCAACTGGGAGAGTTCCCCTTGGAAAATATCAATAGAGGAATATTTCTTCACATATATAAAATCATCATCCTAATCAGAATCTTGGACAGGTTTAGGACTGACATCATACAAACTTTCCATACTTGGTCCTTCCCTGTCTTATTGTGGGGGGGGGGGGAATCATAAATACTATTCCTCTAATCCTTGTGATTTATAACCCTCATTCTTAAAAGATCATACACTTTACTACTTTTTCTTGAATTCCCATCTTCAACCATATAACTTAACTGTCCCTATTTTGTCCTCAGCCCTCCACTATTCTCTCAAGTGCACCTAGTATAATGTTCCTTGAATTATTCTTTAACCTATTTTTTTTCTTTTCATGCTGTTTCTATCTTCTGGCATTCATTAAAATAACTTTTCCTCTGAAGACACCTAATCCCTGATAGCCTTTCAAATGCTGTCAGTTTATCCTCCCATAACCCTCAACATAGATTGAGAAGGAAGAATCTGCATGCTTCTTGTTCCTTCTCCACTGCAACAATCTTTTTGTCATCATCACTCAGCAAACTATCATTTTTTTTCTATTCATGTCATCTCTTCCCACTTTTCTTTTCATATACCTCTTAATCACTTTCCCTCTTGTCAATAAATTCAATCGAACATTGGAACATTATTGTTCATGTTATGCCAATACTCATCCTTCTCTTTGGTTGCTTCATTATTCACACTAAAGACCCTTTAAAAACCACAGTCTCCAAGTTCATCAGCCTTCTCAATATCCAGGACTTCTCCCTCAACTATTCTATTCTCCCTCTCACCTTCAACCTCATGATTTAAGATCAAATTATTCCATCCCAAAAATCTTGAATTCTAAATTTCCAAATATTCTTCACTGTCTTATTCCCCTCAAACCTAGTTTGGATCCTCAATGTTTATTTTAGCCCATTACCCTTATTCTCTCCTAATTTTCTTGTTTTGCAGGGGACTTAAGATCTGACTATGATACTTGCTGGCTATGAATGCGAATAATTTATTTTACATGAGCTTTAGTTTGGTGGTACAGTGGATAGAATAGCGAGGCTGAATTCAAGGAGATTTGATTTTAAATCAGACACATGCTAGTTTTGTGAACTTTGGTAAGCCATTTAACCTTGGCTCATTTGAACAATTATAAAATTGTGTTCTAAATATTTGATCACAGAGATCACATTTTCTTATTGCTACTTTAGTTTGCTTTAAAAATTATTTTTGTTTATTTTTACTTTGTTTGGGTTGTTTTTACTACCCAAGTCATGAAATGATTCTATAATATAAAAAAAAAAAAGATTGCAATGTGTATCAATAGAATGAATAGCCATACTTATTAAGTAAGGGATCTTAGAAGTATTGAAAAATGGTCAAACTCTATTTTGATTTAGGCCTCACTACAATAAACAATAAATGAAGGTAAAGTAGAGGATTAAAAAATGTGGTAGTTTATAATTATTTTTTTTCATTTCAGATAAACTAATAAATGTCAAACAAGTATATAAGGAAATCCATTTTTAATATCCACTGCCTATCCCCTTAGCTATTTCTGATAGCTAAAAAGAGGGAAAAGTTACTGCATTCACACATCTAGTCTTCAGAATCAAGCTCAATAATGGTCATAATGTTACATTTCAAATTTTCTTTTTATTGTTATTCTTTCCACTTAAATTCTTAGTTATTTTATATGTTCTTTTTTTTTGGTTCTATTTACTTCATGTTATATCAATTCATATAAATATTTTGGGCCTCTCTTCTTAATAGTCATCATTTATTATGACAAAGTAATAGTTCCTAAGTCTTCTAGATGGTTCAGTGGAGAAAGCACTGGGCTTGTGTTAATATTAAAAATGATAAAGACTGATATAATAATATATATTAGTAATTTAATTAAAACCATGCTGATAGATAATTAGACCACGCGCTTGTAAGCATTCAAAACTGCCGCCCTCGCCATTACTGTCTCCTGTTTCCTGTCTCGAGTCTGCTGGCCAAGAGAGAGCCTCCCTCCTAACCCAGGAGATTATAAACTCTTCCCTGCGTCAAGAGGTAGGCCTCCCCACGCCCAAAAACCTGGAAACAGAAACCAGTTGGACCACGTTGGATCACGGGAAATGTAGTTTGATACATTTTCCCAAATTTCACTTTTACACTTGGCATCAGGAAGACCTCAGTTCAAAGCTGACCTCAGATATTTTACTTGTTGTATGACTTTGGGCGAGTCACTTAACTTTATTTGTGTCAGTTTCCTCATGTGTAAAATGAACTGAGGAAGCCACTCTGGTATCTTTCCCAAGAAAACCCAAAATGGGGTCATGAAGAGTCAGATTGAAACTACTGAACAACAAAAATAGTTCCTCATGTTAATGCATCACAAGTTATTTATTCATTATTCATTCATACTTATTCATACAAAATAGATACTTTGATTCCATATGTCTGATACTAGAAAAAATGATTCTATTTATTTGTTGATTTATTTATTTACTGTAGATGAGACTTTTCTCCCCTACCAATCTTTAACTTCCTTAGACAAAGGGGAATCTTTTCTAGGCAGAGCTACTTCAGTCATTTTTTTTTAATATGTTCTTCACACACACACACACACACACACACACACACACACAGAATGTCTGGATTAATTCATAAGTTCAGAAATAGTGTGCACTGGCATGCCTATCCTTCTATAGCCCTTCTAACATAGACTATTTTCAATTTTTGTCATTTTGGTCAATTTTCTGGATATAAGGTGAAACTCAAAGTTGTATTAAATTGTATTTCTCAAATGATTAGTGATTTGGAGCAAGAAAATTTTTCTATTTTGCTTTAGGGCTGAAATATTTGTTAATCTATGAACAGCAGGAAGGAAGAATTTAACATGAACTCATAAACCTATTACCCAAGAGAAATTTTGCTTGGTCTTAACACATACTTGTAATGAAAAAAAAAACATTAGTAATATTAGTTATGAAGAAAAAGAAGGAAATAATTTCAAGGGAATAATAAAAAAGACTACAAACTATAGGAATTTACAGCAAATTCCTCCCTTAAGGATCAAATGGTTAGCCAGTCCTCCCATTCCTAAATGATTTCAAACTTAAAAAAGTGGCAAAGTAGGACTTAAGCTTTGGGAAGTAGTAGAAAGGCAATGTGGTATATTGGCAAGATAACGGATTTATTTTAGAGAGTTTGTGTTCTGATCCTAACAATGACACTTATTCCTTGAATTACCTTTGGAGAGTGACTTTACCCATCTTGGCCTTCCATTACCTCATCTATAAAGTAAAGAGTTTCTCCTAGATGGCCCCTCAGTTCTCTTCTTGACCCCAAAGATTATCCTTTGATCTATAGGTTGAAATTAGAAAAAAACAGTAGAAAGTTTATTCCTCATCTCCCCAAAATGAATTAGGGCCAAATGACTCCAAAGCACTTGCCCAATGTAACACATTGATGCTAGCTGGACCAATTCCAAATAGTTTTCTAAGATCGTGCATCTCTCAATGTTGCTTGCTGTTGTTAACTTTAATTGAATAGAAATTGTTTCTTGCTAGTGCCCTAGCTGACTCTGGGGCAGCTATCCTTCCCTCTATTATTCTCCTCATTCTCACTTTTCACCTAAAAGTCAGGTTTAGAGAACAAGAGGGAAAAAAAAAAGAAAATGGATGTTTCATTATGTTTCTTGTAGGAAAATGCTGTTATTTTTAAGACATAAAATGACTTTCTCTGAGTTGCAGTATGACTGACTGCCTTAAATCTGGGAGGCTTTGAGCATGTGGTCACCTGTCAATTTGTATAGATGGTTTATTTCAAGCTTTCTCATTACATTTAATTTCTGCAGTAGTTTTGAATGTGATTTCTGTGACCCGGCTACTATGGGAATAGAAGCAGTCATTCATGGAGCAGTATTTTAAGCCTATTGCAACTCTAAAAGGAGACATTTGATAATGATGATATGCTGATAAATAAAGGAAAGTTAATGTAGTCCAGCTGAGAACCTCTTTTATAATGAAAAGCCTAGTTATTACCCTGGCCAAATGACTTCAATAGATAAAACTGAAAGCAATTATTTAAGTTAAAAAGTTTATGTGAATAATTATCATTTGTTACTACTAATTTAAAAACAAATTTTCCTACTCTCTTTTTGACTACAGTTTTGGAAAGCAACCATTTCCCTTGAGTTGAGAAGCAATGTAAAATCTTACATTACTGAGCTGTTAATTAAATTCAAACATGCATTGGTTTAGATACTTGTATTCATGCCAAAACTGTATCCATTATGAAATTATCCTTCTATTATACCCCATGTTAACTGCATATGAATTGGAAGGGAAATAGCACAAAATAATATTTATTATATTAATAGAAAATACTTAATATTAGATATTGGTTTATAAATGTAAATTTTCTAACAACTCTCAAGTGATTAATGGCATAATAATAATTACTCATATTTATTTGAGAAAAGTAAATATAAAAAGTACTAATTTCCACTTTTATAGAATTCTAGATTCTGAGAGAGGGCAGGAATCTCACTCAGTTTGCCTTTTCTAAACCATATCTGAACAAGATTCCTCTCTTTCACATTTCCAGCAAGTTGTCATTCACCTTTCATTTGAAGACCATCTGAGAAGTGAAACCAACTGCATTTTAGTGCAGCTCATTTCATTTTGGGGTGACTAATTTACTTTCTGCCAAGAATAATTCTACTTCTCCATAATGTCTTTTTTTTAAACCCTTACTTTCCATTTTAGAATCAATACTGTGTGTTGGTTTCAAGGCATAAAAGTGGTAAGGGTTAGACAATGGGGGTTAAGTGACTTGCCCAGGGTCACACAGCTGGGAAGTGTCTGAGGCCAGATTTGAACTAGGCCTGGCTCTCAATCCACTGAGCCACCCAGCTGCCCCCTCCATAATGTCTTAATTGTTCTGCCTATTGTTGCTTCTTGGAGTCATACAAAATACTTAGATATGGTTAGAATCCACACTGCAAAGTCCAAATCAAAGACCCCTTCCTCAGGAATCCTTCCCAGAATCCCCCCACTGTCCTCAACTGCCATTCTTGTCTCACATTCCTCTTGTGCAACATTCTGTCCCCTCAAAAATTTTTTCCTTTACCCTTCATCCTTATGGTTATTATAATAATTATCAAAATTTCCTTTAAACAAGTTTCATATATCAGGATTTTGAGGCCTTTTCACTATCTTATTGACTTTTATCTCCAAATATTGTCCAATTTATTAAATATCTTTTCTAAAATATGCTATCCAGAACTGAATGAAGTACTCCCAATATGATCTGGAGAGATATGGACTCAGCAGAGCAACCACATCCCTATTCTTTGGATGCCATATTTCTCTTAATGTGGTCTGAATATATAAACCATTTTTACTTGGTTGGAGTAAATCAACCATTTTGACTGTAAGTGTCACATTGCTTATCCGTATAGAGTAAAATATTCACATTTTCATGTGAACTTTCGATCTAACAATATTTCTTGGATTTTGTACTTGGGAAGTTGCTTTTCAGGGTGCACCTCTTACTTAGGTAAGGAATCACCTCTAGCTTTGTTATTCTATTTCTCTCATTTCACAACCAAACTTTTAGGAGCAGTGTGGGAAAGAAAGTCAAGGGAAAAGATGCCAACACTTATTTTCCTCCCATTTCTTGACATTATTATTTGCTTTGCTGTTATACCATAAGAACTCTCCACATGAATTACAACAGAAACATGTTATATGTGTGTGTGTCTTGTCTTTCACATTAGAATGTGAGTTCCTTGAAAATAGTGAATATCTTTATTTTCCATTTATATCACCAATGATTAGCATATTACTTTCTATATGCATTCAACATATGATATAGATTCTGACCTCATTACTCACCTGAAATTGTTCTCTCTTAAAAGACACCAATGATCTTTTAATTTGAAAAATCCAATGGCTTCTTCTCAGTCCTCAAACTTCTAGATTTCTCTATAACATTTTACACTGTTAACCTCCCTCTCTTCCAGGATACTCTATATCTCCTCAATGTTGTATATAATACAGCTCTTTTGCTGTTCTCCTCTTAACTTCCTGCCTGATCACCCTTTCTCAACCTTATTTGCTGGATTCTCATTCATATCACATTTCTTAACAGTCTTTTAATTCCCTCTTTCCCTCTCTCAAATATATATGAAATATATATATATATGTACATATATATGTATATACATATATCCTTCCTTATTGTGAATAGAATTGGCATTCTAAGCTTCAAAAGGTTGGAAGAGCCATCAGAGGTTCAGAACTTTGAGATTATATCAGCTGAGCCCAGTAAGCTCACACTGAGAAGCACTTTGCTTAACTCAGCCCAGCACGCAAGGACACCCCACATTGCCAGAAAAGGGATAATTCAGTCATTGGCTAGGCCAGAAATTAACCTGGTTGGTATAATAGGATAATGTATTGAACAGCAGATACCTGTGATGCTGTAATTCCAAGGAAAATGGCACATAAAGTCAGGGTGGCTGTTCTAACTTTCATTAGAGGATTTACTTACACGACAAGAATCAGGGCATAAATCTCTGCAGGAGCTTAAGGGATTGATGTGTTCTACTGAAACTGTTAAAGGAGGGAATAAGTTGAAACATGCAGATATGTTGGGAATAGGTAGAGAAAGAAAGCAGGATATAAGTTTACTGTTAGTCACAGGCTATTTTTCATCTAATGTGAACTCATGCTCTTAACCACAACCATGATCTATTTAACCCACAATATTTCTAACTGCACATGATTCATTAATAGAAGAAAAAGTTTCAGAGATACTTGAACTTCAAGATTTCTTCTACTTTCTCAACAAATGTTCCTTTTTTAAAGTTAATTGATGCTGAATACTTATCTGATATTGAGAAGAAATCAAGTGGTCCATCTAGTACCCTTTGCACTCAAAATAAATTGACCCTATTCTCCTTCCAGGTAATACTGCCTTCCCATTATCTGCCCAATCCAAATCCCTAAAGGCAATGGCAAGAAGCTTTTTCTGTCTCTTTTTTTCAAAAAAAAAAAAGATTTTGTTTGATAAAAGTGATTGGTTGACAGAATTCACTAGTAAATCCACCTAGACCCGGTGGCATTTTTTCATGTTTTTCCTTCAAGGGTTCTCTTCATTTGCTCTTGCTTGGAATATGAAATGTACTAGACCATTATATGATCTCCATACTTACAGTTTGTCCTTTTTTAATTGATCTCACAAAATGATACTGACTTAAACTTTTTAGTCTGTAACCATATATCGTTATCAAAAATCTTCAATGCTTTCTCATTTTCAATCTCTTTATCTTAACGATGAATTTTCTCACCAATGTCTTCCCAAACTATCTTACCTACCTTGTCTTAAATTAAAATAATGTTTCAAAAAAAACTATGCCACACATAAATTAGAAATCTTTCATGTATCAGTCAAAAGTGTGTGATGTCTCATGAGAATCTAAGGATGTTCTTTTCATGCTGTTCATTTTCACTGCTCTCCCCTATGTCTAGAATTATTTCCCTCCTTGTCTCTACACTCTGGTTTCCTTGACTATCTTCAAGTCACAACTAAAATCCCACTTGCAAAAAGGGGCATCTTTGCTGATTCGCCTGAATGTTAGTACCTTCTCATTGTCAATTATCTTCAACTTACTCTGTGTATGTTTCAGACAGCTATGTGGCATAGTTGATAGAGTGCCAGATTTGGAGTCTGGAATTCAAATATGACCTCAGATATTTATTAGCTGTGTGACCCCTGTGCAAGTTATTTAACTCTATTTACCTCATTTTCCTCTTCTGTAAAATTAGCTGAAGGAGGAAATTGTGAACCACTTCTTTATCTTTGTCAAGAAAACACCATATGGAGTCACAAAGGGTCACATAACTAAAAACTACTACACAACAAATGACATTAAAGTTCAGGCTTGCAATATAACCATAAAGGAAAATAATAAATGTTGGAGGAGATGTGGCAAAATTCATAATGTCTCAAGGCTTGTCTCTCTTCTGGGTCAGCACTCCCTGTCTAACCTTGTCCAAGAATGCCTGGCCAGAGGGTGATGTGCCCTTAGAGTCAATCCCAAAAATTGAGTCTGAATACAGCAATGCAAAATGTAAAGAGACTTTATTATCTTAGTTTAAACCAAGTGTCTCACATCGAAAGTCTGATGTGTGACCATGAGCTGTGCCTGAGCTGGATTTTTATAGAGTGGTAGGCAGCAGGGGGTGGGATAGGGGGATGTCTTCAAGGTAGGTGGTCCAGCAGGGGAGAGGTCTGGGAGGTAAGCATTCCTTAAGATAAGGGGGGAATGTCTGCAAGGTAGATAAGGTTAAGCTCTGGAGACCCAAGGTCTACAAATTTGAAATTCCAGGGGACAGGGGTCTGGGTTTTTAATTCATACTCTTTCTGGGTTCTACAAGGGGAACAGAGTAAAGAGGGATTAACTCTTTACATTCTCTAAAATAAGGAATGATGAACTGCTTGATTTCTATAAGAACTGGAAAGAACTCCATGAAATGATGCAGAGTGAAATGAGCAGAACCAAGAGAACATTGTACACTGAAATGAAAACATTGTGGAACGATCCAATATAAAGGACTTTGCTACTAGTAGCAATGCAATGATCTGCTAGGACAATCCCATTGGACTTATGAGAAAGAATGCTATCCACCTTGAGAAAAAAGAACTGTGGACATGGAAATACAGAAGAAAAAACATATGATTTATCACTTGTTTATATGGGTATAGGATGTGGGATTTGGGTTTTAAGAGTAATCTATCACAAAAATGAATAATATGGAAAATAGATATCATATGATAACACTTGTATAACCCAATGAAATTGTTCCTCAGCTCTGGGAGGGAGGAGAAAAGAGAAGAGTGAAAGAAAATGAATCAAGTAAGAAAAATATTTTAAAAGAAAAAAGAAAATAGAGGGAAAAAAACTAAATTCAGGCTTGAAGTAGATGCTTAAGTACCAACTTTATGTAAATCCTTGAACTCAACCCTGTTAGGAGCCAAGACTATAAAATAAAAATAGTAACCCTTCAAGAATGATATGGATTATGAGCCCCGCATGGGCGGAGGCATAGCTGCAAAACGTCCTCCAGACTTTCCACATAACTGCGTGTTCTTTTTCCACGTTCCTGCTTTGTAACTACTTGTTCCTTTCTCCTTTCATCCCGACCGTCAACCCCCTCACCCTGAACATATATATTCTTGTCCTTTACCAGCAATAAATGGGCCATGTTCCATTAGACTTCCTTGTCTTCTTGCATGCATGGTTCCCCTCCCTCTCCCTATGGTCTCTCAGGTGGCTGTTTCCCGAACACCCCATAGTTGGATCCGGCTGGTTCCGGATGATTGGCGCCCAACGTGTGGGGCTCGGAGAAAACAGCTTACTGGACAACTGAGGAACACATTTCGCGGCCGCGAACTAACGTAACGGGTAGAGGTTGACCGGACAACCTTGAGGCAGGGTAAGTTGTCCCATCACCATAGGCATTCAACAGAGAGGTGTTGGATCTGGGTAATGTGTGTGTGTGTGTGTATGTGGGAGGAAAGAGATTCTGTGTGGAGATAGTCTGCGATTTGCATACTGTGTAGTAGGGTGCTTGCCTGAAGGCAAGATCCTGACGGGGGATTATACCGTCCACCTAAGCACAAGCAACGGCAAGAACGTGGGGAAGTGCAAGTGTGTGAATGATGGGTAAGACACTCTCGAAGGAAGCGTTATTTGTTAAGGAGTTAAAAAGTAGTTTCAGGGAGAGAGGTAATAGAATTAAGGGGAAAAAAAAATCTATTCCGGTTCTTTTGCTTTATAGAAACTAGTCTCGTACCTCCTCAGCTGGCTGAGGACGCTATCTTGGAATCTAAAATTAAAACTGAAGAAATGAGCTTAATTGAGGAACAGAGTTCGCCCTTTAAAAAGAATGAGTGCCCCTCGTCTCTTTTAGACGAACTTATCAAAAACCCCTCTCTCGAGGAACCCCTAGTCCCCACAAAAATAAAGCCACACCTTTATCCAGTTCTATATACAGACCCTCCTCAAGGAAGCACACTTAATCCTGCCTACCAAAAAGAATTGGAGGAGGAGGCAGCCCGTTACCATAACAATGGCCCCCTCGGGCAAAATTAACTATTAGGGCACTGGGCCCTTCTTAGAAGAACACCAGGAAAAGTGTATTTTTCTCTAGGACTAAACGGCAAATTTAAAAGTGACCAGAAATTTTCCTCTTTGCCCCCCTTTTTAGAAGCAGCTGGCTACTTTGCCTCAGCTAGAAAAACCAGTTTTGTCATAGTTTTTTTTTCTTTCTCCCTTGGAAGGAGTCCAATTGGTAATGGCCACAGACAATGTAAAAAGTTTTAACAATTTTCACTTAGCTAAACCAGTCTTTCCAGTAATGTGGCATACCTGGAATTATTCAGGCAGGTATCAGAATCCCACTTCATAGAAAAATGAAAAAGCAAAAGCGTATTTATTTTAGGATATTTATTGAAGCATGAAGAAAGGTAATTAAGAAACAAAATTCATTATATGTCAGCTAGCTCCTTGTTAAGAATTAACCCTTTTTTGACTCATTCTTTTTCGCAGAATTTTTAATGGAGATATGAATTGTAACAATTGATCTTTTGCTAGGATGAAAAGAAAAAATCTAGCTTATATAATTTATGTTTTATATTTGTCAGAGTGTGTGTGATATGCCCGGGAAATGTGTCCTCGATCAGTCTGTGTGTTATATGTTGTTTGTCCGTGATCACAATGGGAGGGTTATAGGTTGGAAAAAATAAATCTCTCTCTCTTCTTCATTCATTCCGGAGGAATGGAGAAGACAGACAGAAGTGTTAGGGAAATTCAGAAAATAACATTGTAATTTCTGAATGTCTCAAACTCTAAGATAATTTAATTGGTTAAAAGAAACCTTATTCTCTGCTCTTATTAAGGCAAGAGTTAAACAAACTAATCTGTCAAGCATTTCACCTTCCATTTCTCACTGGCCATGAGAAAGGGAACATAGAAATCAAAAGACAGAAAAAGGGACAAATTTGATCCCATCACCAAATTTTATCAACAGGTTAAGTACTGAGACATATATCTAATGAAAATTACAAAAGATTCTAAAAATGCAATCTAAGAAAAATTTATTCAGAGAGGAAGCAATGATTCTTAGTTGTGTACAGAAGTACAGAAGTGCAGCTTAACTTTCTTAGCTAGCAAAAAAATAAATAAAAACCATCAGTCTTGCTCAGTGCTTAACCAAGAGTGAAAAAGTTTCTTTAAACAACCATGAATTCAACCTAACATTAATTAAACTGATGTTAGTGAAAAATTTAACTTAAAGATTATTTGAACAATGCAATTGGCTTACATTTCAAAATTAGATCCCTTTAGATAGAGACTGGTCCATGAGAAAATTATTTGTTGAGAGCGAATCATCTACGCCTCCCTAGTTCAGCAGGAAATAGCTATGAGAAGCTAAAAATTGTCGCCCATTCTCCCCCAAACTCATGGACCTTTCTCCACCCATTAGAGTATATATTTGCTAAGGAACTGAATAGGTACTGATGGTATTGTGTAAATTTATTGACTACTAGTTAAAAATGGAATTTCTGTTAAATTTAAGAATGCACAAAACTTATATTGAAAAGCTATTAAGATTTGCAGTGTAGGAATGATCAGATTTACCAAAAATGCTTATTGAACTGAATTTAGGGAAAACATATGAACATGTAAAATTGTTACTCTAAGATCTGTACCATCATATTAAGTAATAGGTAAAAATATAATTAACATTAGGGTTTCAAAATTTGGTAATTCAAAAATAATATTTTGCATTAGGAATCTAGTATATTATGAATATAAAAAATTTTGGACAGCATTGTAATTTATTAGGATATAAAATTATTTTAAAAGCATGTGTAATGTATGAGAAGAAATTCACGACCTAAGGAATAACATGCAATTTGTTTAAAGAAAAAATATTATTATGGGTAAGAACAAACAGGTAGAATAGCTTCATGTGAACAGACTCAGAGAGGTACAGTGACCAATCAAGCGTGACTTGCCAGTTTAGCTCTGTAAAGTGAAAAAATGAACAAGAAGCTAATAGCAACTTTATAACATCAATAATAATTGTGCAAAAATTCAGGTTTCCCTAATTCACCACAATTGGAGCATAAATTTAAAATAAAAATGGAAACTGCAGATATTATAGAGAATAAAAGACAGTTAATAGAAAGGAAATATGGTTTGGAAATTTATAAAAAGCAAATAACATATATTGTGACAACTTAAAACTAAGCCGTAAGACAAAAGGGTTCAGCAAAATTGTCATTGATATTAAGGATTGCTTTTTCTCAATTCCTTTTGATCCCTCCGACAGCCCTCGTTTTGCATTCTCCATTCCCATAGTCAATCACATAGGGCCTAACCCTTGATTTCAGTAGCGTGTACTTCCATAGGGAATGGCTAATATCCTACACTATGTCAAAAATTTGTTGCTCAATCTATTGACCCCATTAGGACTCATTATCCCTTAGCCTATCTCATTCATTACATGGATGATCTCCTCATTGCTGCCCCTTCCCCCTCATTGGCTTAGACTATAGCCCAGGCTATTGTTAGCGCACTCCAAGCCCGTGGCTTTAGCATTGCCCCAGACAAAATTCAAACTCAATACCCCTTCACCTTTTTAGGATTTCGACTTGAACCCGACCGGCTGTTTTCTAATAAAGTCGAGCTTAAACGCTCTTCTCTTAAGACTCTCAATGACTTTCAGAAGCTTCTAGGGGATATTAATTGGCTACGTCCCTACCTGCAACTTTCTAGGTAGACCTCCGTCCTCTGGAGGATATCCTGCGAGGGGATGCTGACCCTTCCTCCCCTCGTTTTTTGACCCCGGCAGGTGAAGTTTTTCTCAAAAAGGTAGAACAGGCTATAGCCACCCAGAATATTGGATACTTCTCTTTATTTTTTCCACTGAGTTTTCTCCCACTGGACTTCTATGGCAAGATCCTTCTCCCCTCATTTGGATACATCTCCCCATGCACAATCAGAAGATTCTTGCCTCTTACCCCGATTTGATTGTTCATATAGCTATGATAGGCATTCGCCTTTCCACACGCCATTTTGGCCGTCCCCCTGACCACATAGTATCCCCTTATAGTAGAGAACAGCTCGACTGGCTTAAATCTCAGAATGATAATTGGGCTATACTCATTTCCACGTTTCAGGGCATCTTAGACAATCACATGCCCAGTAACAAATTGCTATAGTTTTTCAATCTTACTCCCTTCATATTCACACGCCATATCCGATTCTCCCCAATTTCAGGGGTACCCACAATTTTTGTGGATGGTTCCAAAACTGGCCTTGCTGCCATAGTTATGAATAATCACCCTCGTTCTATCCAAACTCCCTATGAGTCTGCGCAGCTGGTGGAACTTTATGCTGCTTTAACAGTTTTTCATTCTCTGCCTGATACTCCATTCAATCTTTACTCGGATAGCAGATATGTTGTTCAATCCCTGCTCTGACTCGAAATCGTTCCTGCGGTTCAGCCAACAACCGCTACCTTTTCTCTTTTTTTTTCCAACTCCAGCAGGCCATTCGATCACGGTCCTGTCCTTTTTTTGTGGGCCATATACGTGCCCACTCCGGCCTCCCAGGCCCCTTATCTTTTGGGAACGATCTCGCAGATCAACACACTCGCTTAATTGCCTCAGCATCTACATCTACCCCTCCTGCCCTCTTGCCTGACCCTGTTTCCCTTGCTATAGAGGCACACAGGCTTCACCACCTTAACTCTCAATCCCTTCGCCTAGCCTACAAAATTTCCAGGGAACAGGCCAGGTCAATTGTGAAAAATTGTAAGAATTGTGTTACTCTCTTGCCTGAACCCCATTTGGGGATTAACCCCCGTGGCCTTCTTCCCGGCCATTTATGGCAAATGGACGTCACCCACGTCCCTTCTTTTGCTAAACTCAAGTATGTTCATGTTTCCATTGATACTTCATCAAATTTGGCCACAGTCCTTTGGCGTGACCCTCTCACTGGCCTCTGGTGCGGCCCTGACCCTGTCCTTACTTGGGGAAAAGGTTCCGCCTGCATTTTTGATAAAACAGGGAATAATGTCCGCTGGGTCCCGTCTAGACTGATCAAAACCTTTACCCCCGACACTAATCTTGATGGCCCAGGGCTTACCCCTGAGAAGCCTTCTCTTTACTCCACAGGAAGATGACCCCTCCTTGGAAATGCCTCCTCTACATCTTCCAGTTGTTCCTTGCCTGCTACGGCCGGAGCCTTCACTTCCCTGCCAGACAAACCTGGGAAATCATTAACCCGATCAACCAAAGAATTCTTTCGCGGGTCACTTCACAGAACATGCCTCCTCTCACTTGGTTCCCCGAGCTTTTATTGACTTTTGTCAGCTAGGAAACCCTTCTTCCTCTTCGTTTCACTACTGTTCACCTGCCACTCCACCTCCGCCTGGGACGAATATGATACCTACATTCCCCATCTACGGTTGTCCAGGATTCTCTCAACCTGACTTTTGCGGTGGTCTTTCTGAAGGATTCTGTGCCATCTGGGGGTGTGAGACTATTGGTACTGTACATTGGGTCCCAAAAAATCGGGATCTTATCCAAATTACTAGCGGACTTCGACCGCCTTCTTGTATTTTGAATAATCCCCCTAAGATCCCTAATTGTAATCCCCTTAACATCTCTTTTACCAGCACCGGGAAATTGGATTCCCGATGGACCGATGGCCTCACTTGGGGATTGCGCCTTTATAAGATAGGCCCAGATGATGTTGTTCTTATGACTATCCGCCTCCGAATCAAAACCATCACAGTTTCGGTTGGCCCTAATATTATTTTCACTGAGCGACAACCCCCACTTCCCCCCCTTCCGCCAGTACGGTTCCCTTCTGTCACCCACATTCCCCTTGATAACTCCAGACCCCATTTAATTTCTGCCAAGTCTAGACCTCACCTGATCCCAAACCCAATCCCTTACTTCCCTCTTGCTTCTACTTCTCAGCGTCTCCTTAATCTTATCTTCGGTGCATATACGGCCCTAAATTTCTCTCAACCTGATAAGACTAGAGACTGTTGGTTATGCCTCCCTGCTGTCCCTCCTTATTATGAAGCTTTTGCTTTAAACCTCGATCCTGATTACTATATCCAGCCCCCTGAACATTGTTTCCACGAACCCCCCAAGCTTATTATTTCTGATCTCTCAGGGTCTGGTCTCTGCCTGGGGAAACCACCCTCCCCTTATGAGTCTTTATGTAATTCCACTCTGCAGAGGCATCTAGGTAGTTTCTACCTGATTGCACCCAATAACACCTTTTGGGCATGTAACACCGGCCTCACTAAATGCATTATAGGGACCTGTTTCAATTTTTCCTCTGAATTCTGTATCCTTATATCCCTTTGGCCCCTCATTACTTATCATTATGGCCCCTACGCTTTAACAACAATTGACTCCTCTGCCTTACGGTATAAACGAGAAGTTCTTTCTCTCTCTATTATAACCCTCCTAGGCCTCGGAGGAATAGCCGCCGGCATTAGTACCGGAACCACAGCTCTTGTGGAAACACGTTATCTCCAATCTCTCCATACAGCACTTATTGCAGATTTTGAGGATATTGAAAAATCAGTTACAGCTCTAGAAAAATCTCTCACCTCCCTTTCGGAAGTTGTTTTACAGAATAGACGGGGACTTGACCTTTTATTCCTAAAAGAGGGTGGGTTATGTGTTGCACTTAAAGAAGAATGCTGCTTTTATGCAGACCATACCGGTATTGCCCGAGAATCCATGGCAGAATTACGAGAGCGATTAGCTCAAAAGAAGAGGGAGGCCAAGGCACGAGAAGGATGGTTTAATACACTCCTTAAAAACTCCCCTTGGCTATCTACTCTGATCCCTACTATTATTACACCACTTCTCATTCTTATATTAGCTCTTACTTTTGGCCCTTGGGTTTTCCAACGTCTAACCAAATTCATTAGATCAAACGTCAACTCAGCCCTTAATAAGTTTCCTACGGTTCAATGTCATCGTAATCAGATAACGGACGCGGAACAACCTCACGATACTCGTCTACATTTTAACAGGGCGGTAACCCAATGACGGGAATAGCACAGGTCCTCGACCCTTGATAGTCGAGTAACTCCCCCTGTGTAGCCTAAGACAGGGGCCGTCGCTGCGAATATCATCTATGGATCAATTGGGAAACATAAGGTGCTTTGAGAAATGGTATAGACTTGGAGGAAACAACGGTTAAAAGGAGCACACTTAGTCATTATGCCCTTCATTTAAAAATAAAGAAAGGGGGAATTGTTAGGAGCCAAGACTATAAAATAAAAATAGTAACCCTTCAAGAACGATATGGATTATGAGCCCCGCATGGGCGGAGGCATAGCTGCAAAACGTCCTCCAGACTTTCCACATAACTGCGTGTTCTTTTTCCACGTTCCTGCTTTGTAACTACTTGTTCCTTTCTCCTTTCATCCCGACCGTCAACCCCCTCACCCTGAACATATATATTCTTGTCCTTTACCAGCAATAAATGGGCCATGTTCCATTAGACTTCCTTGTCTTCTTGCGTGCATGGTTCCCCTCCCTCCCCCTATGGTCTCTCAGGTGGCTGTTTCCCGAACACCCCATAGTTGGATCCGGCTGGTTCCGGATGCAACCCCTTACTTGATTTAAAGGCTGGAGGCCAAAAAGAGCAGCCTGAAACTCCAATTTGCAATTCTCTGCTCCACTTTTCCCAGTATTCTATTCAGGATGAGTTTAAGGTTTCAATTCTCCATTTACATTGCAGGAAAAGTGAGATATCTGTTTACCTATAGTCACTACACTGTTGGGAAAAGATTCTAGTAAACCAAAGAGCATTCTCTACATTAAAAACAAACAAACAAAAAATCAAACAAAAAACAGTTTGTGGCATTCAAATGTAGCATGTTGCAAAATTCAGTTTTGGTGGTTATCTGTCTTCTTTCTTTTCTTTTTTAAAAATCAATGCATCACCTACCTTATAAAATTATTTGGAGACATAGTAATCAATTTTATTCTATGCTTAATGGCATGGCAATGTCTCCAACTCTTAAAGTATACATAACTAATCATTGCTTTTATGGGATCAATAATTTCTCCATAGCTAATGTGATTCTGAAGGCCAACTACATAGTACAGTTACTTTCCAAAACAAAATAATTTGTTTTGTTTTTCCTGCTGGTAACAAACAATAGAATGTAGAAATCTCTTTGATGAAATTTAGCCTTCCTGAACATTATTTGTTAAGTGTATTTTGAATAGATCCTTGTGATTAGTTCTTTGTTTTTATAGGTCTATGAATTAAGGTATTTTCTCGAAAATTCTGACATAATTTAGACATGTTTGGAGTCACAGGAACCCATATGTGATAAAATTCTTATATTCTCTCTTCTCAAACATATAGTGAAGCTAAGAGCTGCAACATTCCTGATATAAAAGTAGAAATATGGTGAACAACTTAAATGTTTCATTTAAAAATAAATAAACATTAAATTTCTAAGTACAGGTTTAGAAGTAAACTAAATTCTTGCTAGATCATGTCTCTTTTATGTTTAATCCATAATTACATGACTCAAATCAAAGACAGATATGAATAGTCCAGGCTTACTCAAGAAGCTAAATTTTTTTTATTCTAGGCCACAGGGTCATCAGGTCAGAAATGCTCACTCAGTTCTCTGCCATTTCAGAATGCAAGAGGTTTCCTATTTGTAGCAATGATATGCTACAGTAAGAGTCTGGGAGTGAATTTAATTCTAGATAGAGGAAAAAATAATCTGTTTAGTCCCTCAGCTTTGTGTTCACGTGAATATCAAACTGATACCAATAAAACACATTGATTTGAAAGATTTTGCAGACTGTTGGGCTTCTTAAAAGGGCACAAGCTTGGGAAATATTAATGATTTTAATTCCCTTCATGTGTTGCTTATTAGAGATTTGGATTAAATTCAAAAAAAAGTCAGGCAGATATTAACCTTCTTAAAACCACTTATGCACACTTTCTTGTGGGTTTCTCTTTTCCTTAATGGCTTTAGAGATAGCTTTTTAGTCCTTCCACTCACTGGGGTCTCTTGCTATTCCCTTCATACTAAGCCTTTGATGGCTTAATAAGAAGTCTTTTTTTCATTTCTTTAGACAATCAATCAAGAAAGCTTTGCAAGAAGCCTGTTCTATGCCAGGCACTGTAGGTCATCAAGAAGTTTATCAAGGAGGTAACAGGTAAATAAATATAAAATTTTGTGGGGGTGGGGGAAAAGGAGGGAAATCCAGAGGGGATTAATATAAAAAGTAGGACTCAAAGCAGATCTAATTAGGGTCTGTAGTTTTATATGAAGCTTTATGAAAATTTTGATTCCAAAATATTTTTACAGCACTTAATCTTTTTTTTTAAATAATTTTTTATTTTTAGAAAAAATTTCCCTGGTTACATAAGTCATGTTTTTACTTTACCCTTCACCCCCTTCACCCACCCCATCCCCCAACTCACCCCCTCCCCCGCCCCCTAGCTAATTCGCATTTCCACTGGTGTGGTCAGTCAAGACTTATTTTTACATTATTGATAGTTACATGGGTGTGGTCTTTTCAGGTCTACATCCCCAATCATGTTCTCATCAACCCAAGTGTCCACTAAGTTGTTTTTCTTCTGTGTTTCTACTCCTGCAGTTCTTCCTCTGAATGTGGATAGTGTTCCTTTCCATAAATCCCTCAGAATTGGCTTGGGTCATTGCATTGCTGCTGGTACAGAAGTCCTTTACATTCAATTTTACCATAGTATATCAGTCTCTGTGTACAGTGTTCTTCTGGCTCTGCTTCTTTCGCTCTACATCAAATCCTGGAGGTCTTTCCAGTTCACATGGAATTCCTCCAGTTTATTATTCCTTTGAGCACAATAGTATTCCATCACCAGCATATGCCACAATTTGTTCAGCCATTCCCCAATTGAAGGACATACCCTTGCTTTCCAGTTTTTTGCCACCACAAAGAGCATGGCTATAAATATTTTTGTGCAGGTCTGTTTATCTATGATCTCTTCGGGGTACAAACACAGCAATGGTATGGCTGGATCAAAGAGCAGGCATTCTTTTATCGCTCTTTGGGCATAGTTCCAAATTGCCCTCCAGAATGGTTGGATCAGTTCACAACTCCACCAGCAATGCATTAATGTCCCAATTTTGCCACATCCCCTCCAACATTCATTACTCTCCCCTTCTTTCATTTTAGCCAATCTACTAGGCATGAGATGGTACCTCAGAGTTGTTTTGATTTGCATTTCTCTAATTATTAGAGATTTAGAACACTTTCTCATGTGCTTATTGATACTTTTGATTTCTTTATCTGAAAATTGCCTATTTATGTCCCTTGCCCATTTATTAATTGGGGAATGGCTTGATTTTTTATACAATTGATTTAGCTCCTTGTATATTTGACTAATTAGACCTCTGTAAGAATTTTTTGTTATGTTATTTTTCCCCTGTTGATCCCATGTGCTTCTTTATGGAATATAAATTTCTTCCTTTTTGTTTGCTTTCCTTTTTTCTTATTGTTATCTTCTTCCCCCCTAGTTTTGTATATATTTATACATACATACATACATACATATATATATTTATATATCTCTTGACATTTCATCCTATACAGTTAGTCCCTGTTCCCTCTATGTAAACTTCTTCTAGTTACCCTGTTTGTAATAATAATTTTTAATATTTGCCAATACCTTCTTTTCTTCTTGGGATATAAATTGATTGAATTTGTTGTGTCCCTTAAAGAAAAGAATTTTTTTTCTCCTCCCCCTATTCTCTCATGTTGATTCTCTTGAGTTCTGGGTTTGAGCAGCAAACTCTCTGTTTAAGTATGGTTTTTTCTTGATGAATGTTTGGAAGTCCTCAATTTTATCGAATGACCATACTTTCCCCTGCAATAATATAGTTAGTCTTGCTGGATAGTTGATTCTTGGTTGTAGCCCCAGTTCTCTTGCTTTCCTGAATATTGTGTTCCATGCCTTCTGGTCCTTCAATGTAGATGCAGCCAGGTCCTGTGTTATCCTAACTGTAGTAGTTCTGTTTTTTAAAGACTGAATTTCATCCCTGGCTTTTTGGTCATCCTTCTCTTTCTGGTCCGATTTTCTTTGTAGATCATCTTTTGCCTTCTTTGCTTCATTTTCAAGCTGGCCAATTTTGGCTTTTAATACTTTATTTTCCTGTTTTAGCTCATGTATTTAATTTTTCAAATTGTCTTCAGCCTCTTTTGATTGTTTTTTGAGTTCCTGAAGTTCTTGAATTAATTGAGTTTTAAATTCTTGGGTTAATTGAATTTTGAGATCTTCCAAAACCTGTGTCCAGTTCACTGGAACTACTTCCTCTTCTTCTATTTCTGTTTCATTTGCTCTCTTTTCACTTCCTTGAAAGAAGCTGTCAATTGTCATTTCTTTTCTCTTTTTCTGTTGCTTGCTCATGTTTTTTCCCCCTTCCTTGTTCTGCTAATTTGAGCAGATGTATTTAATGATCTTTGATGAAAGATCTTCCCCTCAGGGGTAAGTTACTTTCTCTACCCTTTGAAGACTTCTTGTCTGTTCAATTGTTGGGATTAAATCTGTATGGATTGGATTAGTCTGCCCTGAGGCTAAAACCTCAAAGCCTTGAGGGGAGGGAAAAACAAACAAACAAACAAACAAACAAAAAAAGCAAAAAAGGTGGAGTGACAAGAAGGAGTGTTTTTTTTGTTTGTTTGTTTTTTTTGCTGAACTGAGCTCTCCAGCAGTGGGGTTCCCCTGTGCTATCCACTGTATTTGATCTGGTTTTCTTTCCTCTTGAAACCCTGCATTCTCTGTCTTGGTATGAGGAAGCCAAGCTGTCTGTGATCTGGGGTTTGGCTCTCTCTAAGCCACCATCTTCTGGGCGTTTTTACTGTGTTTCTCTGGTTTTCTCCTCCAGTCACCTCTCCAGTGTGTGTTTGACTCCCTGAGTCCTATGCCAGCAAGGCCCTCTCTCCCGACCAGTGCACCCACCAGCCCTGAGATTTCCCGGACAGCTGGAGACTCCGTACAGCACATGGGGGAGGCGTCCTGGGATTCCCCTTCTATGCCCTCAGTCCCAACAGTTCAAGTATTGAAGCCTTTTTCTTGGCGTACCTCTTTAGTTGTGCTGCAGTATGGTTCCCCCTGCTCTGTCCCATTCTTAGATTTGGTCCTCTTTCTTCTCAAAGCACATTGTTTTCTATCTCGGTGCATAAGGGTGCGGAGGTTTTAAGATTCGCTCAGTCTAGGCTGCCATCTTACCAGAACTCCAGCACTTACTCTTAATGAGAAATTGTATTGTCCTCTTCTGCTTTCCACATATTTCCCTACTGTCTGTGACCAAAGAGCACAGATAAGTAAAATACAGGATTAGGAATTGTTGTGGGGTGTAATGGTGAACCCCTGTGTTCAGGAAGGATATCTTTTGCAAGAATGCAAGACTCTGAAACTTAGCTTAAAAGTAAAAAGAGAGATTTATTAGTAATGTAGAATTTTGGCCAGTAAGACAGCATGAGTGGAACAGCCCTGGGGGGGTTGCTCCCAGAATGCTTCAGTTCTGGGGTTTTTATATTCTTTATTACAGTGAGGACATGATGTTATATCATGATGTGGATGTGATTCTAGAGTGGTAAACACTCAGGCATTTGGTGGGGTATTTGGTCATCTGAATGGGGTCTGCCTAAAGACCCTCATAGTTTAGGGAACAGATGGATGCCCAATGGTATCAAGGTGTAGCCTGGAGGTGCATCTCTATAGCCATCTCAATCTAAAGGATGATCCAAAGATGATAATAATTTCAGGGTCTTATAGAAGTTATCAGATGTTCTTGGGGTAGGAGCCACGAGGACAGAAAGGAGCAAGAGAATTTCCCTGTTTAAAGTTTGCCTGGGTTTAGGGGTTTCTAGATTCCATGTTGCCAGGGCAGAGAAAATTATGAGAAAAGTGGGTGTCAACATATTTACAATATATTCTTTTTCCTGTTCAGAAACATTGAACATTTATATGAGTAGAAAAGATTGTAGAAAACTGTGGACAAATAAGAACTATAATTCATACAATGACTATTCTTATTTCCAGATTTGGCCAAGGTGTGAATTCCTTTGTATAACTTTTATTAACTGTCAGAGAGGAGCCTTATTTTTTTAACCAAGAGGGTAAGGGAGGTTGGAGGTATAGTGGTTTAGTAAGAATGAGTTGTAATGATAGATATAAAAATACAAGGAAAAAAATCAATGAATCATTAAAATATGTAGAGAAAGCTGAAGAATGATTAAAAAGGAATATTTGTCAGTAGGAAATGTTGAAGTTGCCATATTAAATTGATAATATACTTTAAAAATCAAACAGTCTGTATGGCAAAAAAAAGTTTCATGGCAAATCAACTAATCATTTCAAAATTTGCTTCAGTTGCCTTAATAAGATCAATACCTAGTTACCTAGTTGACACCAATCTGATTTGATTTGGTTTTAAAGGAACCTATAATTTCATTGGTATGAGGATTTCCTGAAAAGAAAATACCTTCAAGAAATGAATTTGGCATATCCATTAATATTTATAATCATGGATAGTTTCTTGAAAAAATGAACTTGTCACTTGCCAAGAGTCATTATCAAAGCTAGAACTTGGATCCAGATCTGACTCTGAAATCTGCTCTCTATTACATTTTCTTTCTTGAGCTGAGTCTTAATAAATTAGAATGGGAGGACAGAGAGGGTGATACTATGAGAGAATAAAGGAGAAAATGAGCAGGAAAGAAATAGGTATGTAAAGAAGGAAAGAAAGAAAATCATATAGGAGATTACTAAATATCCAAGGGTATGCTTTTCTTAGTCTCTCTTTATATTTATTGTGGTTGCTCTATTTTTAAGGAAGCCTTTAGGACTTATTCCTTAGTAAAGCTGAAGAAGGTCATATATATATATGTATATATATACATATATATGCATATATGTGTGTGTATATATATTCATATATTTATATGTATTTTTCATTTTCCACAAAAGTTTACTTTTCTACTACATATTTTTTTAATCCTTACCTTTTGTCTTAGAATTAATATTAAGTATCTATTTGAAGGCAGAGTGCAAAAGGTTATGTAATTGCGATTAAGTGACATACTCAAGATCACACAGCTAGGAAATGTCTGAGGTCAAATTTGAACCCAGGACCTTCCATCTCCAAGTTCTATCCATTAAGGCATTTAGCTGTCCCTCTATCAAATGTGTTCCAAAAACTGTATCTTGTGACTTTCCTTAAATTTAGCATTTGTATCAAATGCTATTTCAAGTGTCATAAAAGTATTTATATACATTTATTTATGATGAAAAATAGTAATATATTCATATTTGTCAAAATAAACTTTAAATTTCAATGATTCTCATAAAAAAAGAAAACTGGAAGCTTATTCCTTTAGTGTGGAAACCAATAAGCATGAAACAGTGTGAATATCATCTATCTATCTATCTATCTATCTATCTATCTATCTATCTATCATCTATCTATCTATCTATCCATATAACATATATATTAACAATTTGAAGTGATGTATTAAGAAAATAAGACAATAGGTGATAGATAATTCTTTGGGAAATTGTCTATTGTTTTCCATGATTGCAAACTGTCTGTTGTGGAAAAACCCTCTTTCACAACAAGAATTTTCTGGTGATATAATATGAATAAGACCCATGGAATAACAGATGTCATATGAATTAGAATTATCCATAGCCAAAAAAGTAATTGATTTCCTATTGATAACATACGCAGATTACGTTATGCTACCAAAAAAAAATAGGCCTATACATGAGAAGTGATATGAGACATTGCAAAGGGAATATATAACTGAAAAAGGATACAGGACATTTAGCAAGAATGATATACAAATGAAAAAGTTCTTTGGGGATAATTATATAATTATATAATTTTTAATGGAAAGTTGTTTTTTTAAAAAAGAGCATGGAGAAGAATTTTATAGTTTAAAATAATGTCTTTGCTTTTGTATTTGTATTCTTAAAGTTTATCATAATCCTTACCTCATAATCCTTACTTAAAACTTCATTTTTTATTTATTTAAAAAATTACAAATGCAAAGCAAATAACATTGACTTCTGTATTTATTTTATCTCATAATACATCTTGAATATGATAAACAGTTGGATGGAACTGATAGAGCTATTCAACTGTTTCAACAATAACAGATCTATATTGAAAGTGGATCTGCCTACCAGGATTTAATAGCAGAGTCAACTAAATAATCTTCAGAAAATTGTACAGTATTTAGAAGACTCCAACTTCTCTGTGAAACAAAGAGTCAATATTTGAATTTCAATATTCTACTATTGATGGTGAATGTCTGTATCATAATCAATACTAGTGCCTCTGTTTTCCAAAATTGCCACTCTGTTTTTGTCTAATCTTGTGTTAATTTTGTGCATATTCAGTGTAAACTCATTTGTGTTTGTGCCTCTCTGGCCAAAAAAATATTAGCTGTTTGAGGATGATTGTTTCATTTTTGCCTTTGTACTTCTAAGCCCTCATTTACCTCACTTAAGTGATGTACCTCCTGAGTGTTTAATTGTTGGGTTGAGAAGGAAAGGAATAAACATCTATATAGCACCTACTATGTACTAAGCACTTTACAAATATGTCATTTAAACCTTACTACAATCCTATTAGGCAAGTTCTTTTGTTATTCTCTTAAGGAAATTTAGGTAAACAGAGATTGTGACTTGTTCAGTCAGCAGCCAGTACTTGTCTGATCCTGCTACCTAGTTGCCCAATTTGATTGATTATTAAAAGTTACAGACCCCTAGATCTGCAAAGGAAAGACTTGTGATGGATTTGAGAAGTTGGTAAATCTTATGTGAGATTGGGATTATAACATACTATTGACAAGGAATTGCTACAAAATATTATAAAGAATCGTTCACATGAAGCAACATAAGGGATATCATCATGGATGTCTTATAAAAAAGATAGCCTTTTTATGTTATCCACACAATTTCAAGAAATCCAAAGGAAAGGCCATAGTATTTTGTTTGGAGGATATATGGGATTATATGAGGAAGAATTATAAAAAATGAGAATTCACAGATAAGTCATTATTTATATGAAGGGAGAGATACCTGTATTAATGAAATAATAGATCTACCGAAGTATTAAAGTAGAAAAACTTAAAGCTCTATTGCAAAGGTTTTTAATCCAGGGTCTATGAACCCCCAAGAGGTCTGTGGATACATTTCAGAGTGTCTATGAATTTAGGTAATATTTATATGTATTTATACAGATATATATACATATATGTATGTATTTTAATATAATTGATTTCCTTTGCAATCTCAAGTAATTTATAAATTCAAAAACATGTTTCTGAGGAAGATTCAGTTTTCCTATACTGCTAAAGGACTCCATGACCCACAAAAAAAAAAAGAAAACCTTTTGCTCTGTAGGAATTGCAGCTATATCAACTTGATTAAACCTAAGTTAAAAGTTACTTAGATTCTTTAAAATCTCCTTCTTCATGGTGTACTGAAAGTCAGCTCTCAGTTCTCTGATTGCTTAGACCCTTTTCCTTAGGTCTTTTATAAAGGATTAGAGATCACCAGACTGAGCTGGGCTGAAGGGAGGAGATACCCTGTGAACAAATCTTCAAGAAAAAACACAGTTTTCACTATATTAAATCCAGCAAACATAGCCTTCTCCAGGTAATTGTCCCCTCATGAAAGATGTAATCCTCATTCAGATTATTAGACTAAGTATAGTTCTAGAAGTAGTGATACAATAAATTAGTTTGGTATTCAATTTTCATGTAATCTCTAAGATAAATATACTTCTATAACCCTGTTTCTATATTGCATTATCTCCATTTGTTGTATAGCAATCTGTGATCCTTTTAGGCTATTAATATTGATGCCACATTTTATACATTACAAGCTTATAGAGGGCAGGACCAGATATGTGTTTTACTCACATATTAACAAAAGGCACTAGTTTCATATAGAGAAGGCATTCTAGAACATATTAATTTAAATGACTCTACTAAGTTTAAGAAAAAAAGAGAATTATAGCTTATATTCTGAAGTCCCAGAAAAGGACTAAATTAACAATTTTCCCCTGCCTTCCCTTTGTATTCCTTCCAAGGTATTTATTTATTTATTTTTTTGCATGCTTTACTTCTAAATTTTACCTATTGGAAGGGAAAGAAATTTCAGCAGAAGAAAACAGAAAGCATAATGGTTCTGTAGTCAGAGGTCTTAGACTCAAATACCACTTCTTGCTTATTACTTGTGAGATCTTCATTGCTTCTCTAGACTTCTTTTTCCTGATCTATAAAACAAGTAAGTAGAATTAAGTGGCTTCAAAGTTCCCTCCCAACTGAATTATCACACATATCTTTTAATATTTCATTTTTGAAATGAAAACAGTATTCAGTTTTCTCATGACTCATAATTCAAAATGAGGTAAACTCCTATCAAAAAGATAAAAAAAATTTAGAATAAGATTTAAATTTTAAAGTAAAAATTTTCAATAATGTTATGATATTATCTCCCACCAAATTTAATGGAACAATTAGCCTCTTCCTGTTTTGTTCAAAGGAATCAAATTAAGTTTATTGTGTGAACAACTCCAATCTGATTTTTTTTAAAAAGAGTATTTAGCACAATAAATTTTGCTAAAAAAGGAAAACCTCTATAAATTTCCTTTTTTTGTCTTAATTCCAGTGCATAATTTTCCCCATGTTTCACAAAGTAAACTCAATCTTCTAATCCCTAAATTAAGAAAATAAACCTAGTATCATCATTCATTGCTCATGTGTTTCTTCTGCCTTAAACAATAATAGAATCTCAGAATTTGAGATTTGAAACAGAGCTACTTCCATGTATATCTAGACTAACTCACTATGAATACTAGCTTCTTACTGAAAACTTCGAAGTTGAGGGAAACTAAACCCTCTCAAGAGAGACCACTCCATTTCTTGACAGTTCTAATTATTAGAAAGGTTTTGTTTTCACTTACAACAAGCTTAATTTTGACTTTTTAAAATGTCCATCCATCACTCCATTCTCTGTCTTCTGGAGCCAAATTACTAATTTTGTCCTTTCACATAAGAGCATTGCCAATATTTGATGACAGCTAGCATTTTCCTGCCCCCCATCCTCTACCCTTCCCAGTCTTCTCCAGGTTAAAGATGCCCAATTCTTTCAGCTGAGTCTCATATATCACAGCCTCAAAGCTCTTTTGCTCTACTAATTGCTCTTCTTTGGACAACCCCACCTCCATTTCCTGCTTAATTTTGGCACCCCAGAATGAGCACAGTACTACAGGTGAGGTCCAACAAGGGCAGAGTATTGTGAGGGTTGTCTGGGTTGTTCAGAGAGGACTAGCAACTCTGGTGTGAGGGCTTGCTGAGACTTTTCAGAGGCTGCTCATCTGCTCCACTTGCTCCATCTGCTCAGGGTTCATCTTTCACCTGAGTCTCACCTGGGCTCCAAGAAACTGTAGACTGCACAGTGGCCACACCTTGGCAAAAATGGCTCAGCAGATGGGCTAAACCAGGTTGAGGGTAACTGACAGGCATCAAACAGCTAAATTAGAGGAATATCTACCCCAAGCATATATGAAGCCCATCAGAATGGGCAGATGAGAACAATTTATGCCAAAGCCCAGGAAAGGAGTTGAAGCAAGTTCTGTAGATTACTTAAAGCTTAGTCATACATCAAAGACACCAAGGTCATCCACAGCATCCTGGGCCATCACCAAATATTCTTACTTTTGTTTTCCACTTGACTTAGATGACTGGAAGAGAGAGTGAGGCTGACTACATCCAACTCTGCCTCACTTAAATCCAATTCTGGCAAGTCAAGATCACGCCTTGATGTCCTCAGGTCTCTTTGAAAATAAAGGACGAACGGCAGCAACAACTATGAGGCAATTAAGACCGTAAAGCAATGTGAGATTACATTACCTTTCTTGGATTCCACCTAATACTCAATGTATTTTATATTGAACTTCTATGTCACTAAAAATCATCTTTCTTTTTTAATAGTAGTTTCTGTTTAACTATACTCCCTCCATCTTATTTTTAAGCTCATTTCTTATACCTATGTGTAAGACTGTACATTTCTCCTTGTTGATTTTATTTTTATTAGATTCTTCCCTGTGTTTCATCTTGTTAAAATTCTTTTGGATACTGACTTCTCATTCAATGTGTTGGCTGTGACTCTCAGGTTTGTCTTATCTGCACTTGAAAAATAGATTTTACTAGAGGAAGATAAAATTCTTAATTCTTTCTTTTTTTAATTACCTGCTTCTAATAGGGAACTTGCCTCAGTCTACTCTCCACAGTGTTTGATCATTTAAATAAGATTCATAGGATTGTTTTCTGTTGGAGAGAGCCTTATTATTATCTGGGATAAAAACTTCATTGCAGAGTGCTTGAAGATGCAAAATTTAGAGTTTGTGACAAAACTTCTCCCTAAGTAGTATGTTTGTCACCTTTATCCAAAGATGAAGGAATGCAAGAATCCCATGCTTCTCAAAACCAGTAAACAAATCAGAACTTAATTCAATCTTTTTAGCAATTCATTGACAATCTAGAGTATGTATATACATGTATACACATACACTCATAAACACGTGTATGTTTATATATGTAGCCCAATATGTCTATGGATATAGAAGTATATGTATATATGTACACATATATACATATATAAAGCAAGCATATATATATATCCATTATAGATAGATACATGGATATATATATATATATTACATACAAGTATGATTTTGTATAAATTCAAAAATAAAAAGAGACAAAGATCCAATAATAATTCCCAACCAGTGGGGTGGCAAGGAACTTATATAATAACTTTTTTTAATGCCTACAGATTTACCTATCTTCTTTCATAGTTGTAGAAACTTACAAAAATAATCATATTATAACCCACAGGTGAGTTATGTCCCCATTTTCCGTACTGAAACACAAATGATTGGTTCTAAATCAACCTTTAGAATTCCAAATTTGAATTTACAGACAAAATAATAACAGCTAGTATTTATAATATATTCTGCATATATAATCTTTTAGATCCCCACAACAACCCAGTAATACCAGTGATATAATTCTCTTTTTAGGGACAAGATAATTGACTATGAGACTGGTTATATGATTTGCCAAAGTTAGTCAGTTATTATTAAGTATCTGAGACAGAATTCAAATTAAAGTTTTTCTCATTTCTCATCATGTATTCTGTCCCTGAGCTATCTAGCTGTCTTATATAATATGAACACCTTATTAAACCTATAGATGACTAATCTCAAATGTTCTAGATGTTTAATCTTTACTTTGGTGAGTATCCTTTGTGCATTAAATTAACTTATGTGAAATAGTCCATTTGCCAACCACTGGAAAGTCTCAAGTTAACCAGTCAGTCTAAAGTAATTCTGGGTATATACTGAGGAATATGGAAACATATTCTGTACAGATTTATACATGATGTGCATTCCTGAACCAAATTCATCTTATAATTTATCAGTTACCAGGAACTCTAATAGCAAAGCAATTTTTACTATATCTAAGGTATTCAATTTGTTATAGTGTTTGTTTCTCTTATGTACTCAAAATCTGGTCAAGGAATTATAAAGAGTGAAAGGAATGTTCTAGGTATGGAAATGGGAAAATGTCTTGATTTCCAAAAGAGAGAAGAAAAAAAAAGCAAATGTTTTCTCCAAGCTACAGCATGGTATTTCATCAAAAAAGGGGAAAATGCATATATATATATATATATATATGTATATATACATATATATATATATATATATATATAGAGAGAGAGAGAGAGAGATGCCAAAAATCAATTATTTAAAGGATAATTGGTGAACATTTAGGATGGAAAATGTTGATTATCATATAGGTTTAAATCAAGCCACACCAACTTTATTATTTTCTTTTAAAAATACCTTTTTGAATAAAAAATTTAGTATTATTTGATATCAATAATACATCTGCAGTTTAATAGTTTTTATAGTCTCTTCCAGTATCTTTGTG
>NC_058130.1:325292146-325322345 GCF_016433145.1 Gracilinanus agilis
ATATATATATATATATATAGAGAGAGAGAGAGAGAGAGAGAGAGATGCCAAAAATCAATTATTTAAAGGATAATTGGTGAACATTTAGGATGGAAAATGTTGATTATCATATAGGTTTAAATCAAGCCACACCAACTTTATTATTTTCTTTTAAAAATACCTTTTTGAATAAAAAATTTAGTATTATTTGATATCAATAATACATCTGCAGTTTAATAGTTTTTATAGTCTCTTCCAGTATCTTTGTGAACAAAAGAGAGAGAAAATGAACGAATGATAGTACAGTAACTTATGTCCAGAACAGTTGACTTACTAGACCAAATAGCACTATTTAATCAATAGATGATAACCTTGAGGGAGTTACTTAGCTATAGGCTCCTATCTTAACTCAGTCATAGTAAAAAATTTTAACAACATGAAAAAATGGATATCTTGCTTTAAATTATTGACAACTGTAAGGACTCACATTTATATAGTGTTTTATGAATTTCAAACTGATTTATGTATATTATTTCTTCAGCTCCTCACTTTAATCCTGGAGAGATAGTGCTATTATGAAAAAACAACCCCAGAGAACAATTGAGAAAATGTACCTTTCTCTCCTCTTTCCAAAGTAGAGAAGTAGCACGAAATGACTATGAATGTGACATGTACTGTCAGAATTGACCAATATTTGATTTTGGTCAGGCTTGGTCAGGTTTTATTGTACTGTTTTGTTTTCTTTCATTTATATTCTTCGCTCTGAGAGATGGAAAAGTTGGTAAGGAAGAAAGTTATATAAAAGGAAATGAAAATGTCACAAAAAGCAATAGTTTTGTTTTAATTGAATGTTGGTTGAATTGTCAATTGGATTTTACTTTTTGCTGCTCATGCTAGTGTTATGAGTTTATAATCTGCAGCTGCTATTTGAATATCCCTGGGAATTCTTTAAGAGAATTCTTAATTATTTCAAATGAATTGTCAATCATTTAACTTAATAATTGAGCATTCACTACCAAAAGCTCTGAAAATAGCTCTTAATCTTAAACCTGGTTGAGCCACTGTGCCTTTGGGTAGGGTTTTAATACTTTAAGTTAGTATTTTTAATGGTCTGCATTGAACAGAAACCTTTCAAACCTATTATTTATAAATTCCTCCTAAGAAAAATTGCTAGCCTCTGAAATAGATCCATAATATTTTCATTATCCCACTATAATCAGCCTGGGGAAATATTTTATATAGATTTCTTAATGAATTAAAGTCTGCTTCCTAGATTTGTACCTAAACAAGAGATGGAGGCTGGATCATGTGACTATCAAGGTGGTTGGAGGATTTACTGCTTTCTAAAACCCTCAGCAACTACAAAATCTGAAAAAAAATTATGTATTAGGAATAGAGTAATGGAAACTGAATAAACAAAATATGAAGACAGGAGTTGGCAGAGTTGGGGAAGGGATATCATAAGGTAAAAACACTATGAATCCATATTTAAGGACTTGTAATGTTTAGTGCTCCCATTAAGCATCCATATCCTTAAATCCTCTTGGTTCATTGGCTCAGTGAGATCATTAGTCCATAAATCCAAAAAACATTTATTAAGCAACTATAATGCATCAGGTACTGTGATAAGCAATGAGGATCCAAAGAGGAAACAACAAATTGGTAGCCTTATAATTCAGGTGTGAATTAATAATACTGAGATATCCAGAAGTCCTAATTTAACCATTTCTTGGTCTAGGCATCATTTAATAATGGCTAAAATGTGTGGCATTAGAAGCATGAAGGTATCTGCATTTCTAGGTTTATTATATGTGCTAAAATTCATATATACATGAATGTGCCTGTGTGTATTTGTGTGTATATGTACACACACACACACACACACACACATATATATGTTTCAAGATAGAGAGAGACAGAGAGAAAGAGAACATAATGATATTTTTCAGAAGAGATGATATGTGGGGTGGGGCGTGGAGACAGAGATGCTTGAGGGAAGGAGTATTGATTAGGACAGAAAAAAACCTGAGCTCAAATGCTGCCTCTCTGATATGACATGGCTTGGTGGCCCTGAACAAGCGATTTAGTCTCTTGCTTTACCAAGGAAAGCTCTTAAAACTATAAGGTATAAAATATTCAATGCTTCATTAATTGAGGGAATTTCCTTACTGAAAGTTCTCTGCTTCAAAAAAAAATCATAGGTCTAGGCATAAAAAGGAAAAAGAAAAATCAAATAAATACAACATTTCTCCAACAAATAGAGCAGTTTTCCTAGTACTCTTTTTAAAACACCTGACATAAAATTGACTGTATGCATCAGGAATCACGAATGCAAAAATCCTGAAAAAGCACCAGATGATATGAGATTAGTAGTATTGTCTTTCTATCACCCACAGAAGATCAACCATTGTTGCTGAATAAAAAAGAATATACTTACCAAATGGAAAAATCTGATTCATTATTACTATTTATACTTATTACTTCTATTACTATTAAAAGCCTTTGTAGAATGACAATTTCTTGAGTACCAAGTCTCCCTTTCTCCCCTCTTCCCTACCCTTAGCCCCCCTCCCATCTAGAATGCTACTTAAAATCTAATGGGAACTGAAAGAATAAATGAAATCAAACATAGGTCTAGATTTCTAAATTACTAATGCAGTCCTTGGGATATCAATGTAACACTAAAATTGCCAAATATTGTGAGGTTGTTTTTTTTTAAATGTCATGAACTGTTTTATTTTTTTAGTGTTGAAATGTCATTTAAATGTGTATCTTACATCCTCAAATATTTAGATAAAACATTTAGCCTCCAAGGTTCCCTGACTGAAGGAGTTTGTGTAAAACATTTCAGCTGTAAGCTTCTCATCACAGTGGTTTTCTCCATGGATTACAGGCTGTAGATACAGTTTGAAATCGATTATTGTACTTCAGTTGCTAGTCTAGTTGATTTGAGATGCTATTAAAAAGTTTGAAAAGAGAGATTCAATCTGTCTTAGGTTTCCAGTTTATTCATCCAAAACAAAACAAAATAAGTTCATTTTAAATGATCAAGTCAACAAATAAAGGCAGGGATACTTTATTTGACATATAAATCTTTGTATTAAATAAGCTACTTCACTCTCCTTCTAATAAAAAAATTTATTTTAAGTATAACTATAGAAAATAAAGGAAGCAAGAATTATATAAAATCCTTAAAACTCAGAATTTCAATGATAACATCTAGGACTCTAGATAACATGGATATTTGTATGGAACTTGTCAGATGATTGGCCAGTAAGGAACCATTCCCCACACACCTATGAGTGATATATACATACATACATATGTATGTGTGGGTGAGTGAGAAGGGAATATGTATATATATATATATATATATATATATATATATATGTACACACAATATATATGTGTATATGTGTGTGCATGTGTATATTTCATTTTTCTGCTAAAGGAAGTGACATAATCTCTTTTACTTATTTCTTATAAAAGTGGAACTGGAATTACCCTCCAGCTTAATGTCTCACACTGCCTGTTTGTACTCAAAGCTTCTCCAGAGTAATGCTGTATTTTATGAGCTTACTAAAATATCATCCTGATTTTCTTCTCCTGAATCCTTTGACCTAGAAGGAACAAAATGGTAATGTTAAATATTTTTTCAATTTTTTATGAGGTTGAATTTTTTCATTTAGCATAATACTCTATTCAAATTTAATGAAATATTCATTATTGACCATTTATTTTTCATATCTATAATAATAATAAAATGTGTCTAAACATGGGTAAGACTTTGACTTAGGGAAATGCTTATATTATATAAAAGGCTATTGGAAAGCTTTTAGAAATGATGATAATATGAAGGAAACCTGTTTGGGGGTCCACTTATAAAATAAGGAACTAGATGACATACAAGAAAAAAAGTCTTGATCTAAAAATAAATACACAGGTAAACATTAATCATAGACAGTTAATTATATAAGCCACCATTAAAGGTCTTTAGAAAGTCTATATTATGGTTCAGTAAGAGGAGTTATTATATATATATCTATATATCTATGTATAGATATATAGATATATAAATTATATGAGAACCACACACGAAGGCAAACCTCTCATCATAGGAAAATGTTTTAATCAACAACCAGTATGTATGCCATTAACATTTTGGTGAGTATTGAAAAATCCATGGATTAATTGAGTTTCAAGCTCTTCATTTGTCCAAAAAAAGTAAAAAACAGTTGTATGACAGAACCTAAGATGAGATAAATAATAAACCTTTAAAATATGCACAGATATGACATATAAAAACATTCTAGCTTTTTTTAACCTGAGAAAGCAATGCTATAGAATTATATCAAGATAGTTACTATGAGCATTTGCTACATGATAGATTCTTTCCCGTGGTTCCCCCCACAAAAAAAGAAACCCAATAGTTTGTAGGTATTATGCAGATTTATAGATTATCTTAGCAAATAATCAAACATATCCATACATAGTACTTATTGCAAAAGATTAAACAGCACAGTATTTTAGGTAGGAACCTAGATAAGGTTACTATCTTTATTCTATGTATTTTTTCTTTAATTAAAATAGATGGTAGACACAAGATGTGAGGCAGAATGATATGCTAGGAGGAGTATTTACTGACTTTGTAGAAAGAGGCACTAGATTTAAACACTTCCCATCTTTCTGAGCCATAGTTTCCTCATATTTAAATTAATAGATGAAGTTAAATTATCCCTAAGGTCCTTCTTAACTCCAGCACTTAAAATTTCACTGTGTTGAAACTTTTTAAATCATATCAATGGCCTATGTGCTACATACGTTTCAAGTGTTTAGTCTTTGTTGATTGAGAGCTTAGGTACTTATCATATTTATATTATATTATTAGAGACATTGTATTTAGGAAGAGATTTTGAGTGGAAATGAAGTAGTACTTATGTTTCTGAATAACATGTCAATTATTCATTCATAGTAATCTATTCAAATATTCCTATGCTATCAACGGCCCCCAAAGTCCTGTACCGATGCAACATCGTGGCTTGGGATTGATCCTAATTTCTCAAAATATTGTCAATGGGAGGACAAGCTCATATCTCTTATCAATATGAAAAATGTAAGTCTCAAATGAATCTAAACACCAGAACAGCTAGTATAAAGAACCTGGTCATCAAAATGTGAACACAAGTTAATGTATTTTAGGGAGTAGGAGTTCATGATAACACATAAAATTACGGTACGCTCGCTGTATCATTGATAGGACATTCCACACTAAAGAAATCAAAAGTACATTCCTATCATGAAGTGTTGACATAAACTATTTTTAATATTATCAAACCAAACAAACCAAAACGGCCTGTCAATATGAACTCTGGTGTTCATCATACTAAAAGCTAAGGAAAAGGGAGATGTATTAGTTTAATGAGAGTGCTAAAGTTCCCTCTTTTTTGTTTTCTTTTTTCCTCCTCATCATTTAACTTTTCTGATAGAACATAACTTGAAAGCATTGCCAGGACTTGTGAAATTCTAGGAAAGAAATTGATAAATTAATCTGGCATTTTCATTACTTTTTAGAAGTGAAAACTTCTTTCACGTTCCAAAAATTTAGGAAATTAATAGTTGGTTAAGAATGAGAGGACATTTGATTAGTAAGATGGTAGAGCATTTCCTTTCTTTCAAATCTTCCCTATTCCCAGACCTAAGAAGGAACAAATTATGTACCGGGTATAGAAGAAATAAAGCCAAATATGCAAGATAAGATTAAATACCACATAAAGTAAAACCACTGAAGAGCAAAGGACAAGTGTAATAATATTCAGAGTTTCCAGTCATTTCTACCTCTTAATCCCTGGCTCAACAAGTACAAGAGAACTCAACAGATCAAGTGTCTATTTGTGAGAGTTATTTTCCTGATCCCTCTATGGTGATGATTCATATCTTCCCCATAGTTTCCCCGTAAGAGGCTCCAAATGCTATTTATCTTCAGTAATGTGAAAGAAAGGGAGAAAAAGTGTGAGGTTGGATCATAAGTCTTAGGCAGTATCACCCTGACTAGAGTGGAAAATAAAATTCTATGACCATGGCAAAGTGAACCAGGCAATAAGATGGGATCAGTCTTCCCTTTCTTGGAATTTACTCTTAGCAGGCCCAAAGATAGAATCTGTAGCAATGGAAAAAAGTAGAATAAATGAGTGAAGAGGGAAACCAGAAGTTAATGTTTGGTAAGAAAAGAAAAAAGTCAAAAGACTGTCCAATACAGAAAATCTCTATATAAACCTAATTCAGAAATAGATACCACATATACTGCTAAAGGGAGACTGAATAAAATAGAAACATTAGTAAAAAAAAATCAAAAGGCTAGAATATAATGGACAATTATTATGGTATAAAGAGAAATGAACTAAAACTCCTTGAAAAAAATGAATCATGTCAACTACAAAATGTTTCAAAAGAAAAATAAAACTTTAAACATTCATAGTACATGGTCATTCATTCATTTATTAACCATTACATACCTTTTACAGGAGAAAAAAACAGACTAGAGAAATCAAAGTGTTGAAGATACCAAATAAGTTTTGTAAATTTTTGATAACTACATAAATCTCTGATAACTACATAAATACATCTGCTACAGAAACTGCAACCTAAAGTAGGGGCAGCTGGGCTAGCTCAGTGGATTGAGAGCCAGGCCTAGAGATGAAAGGTCCTAGGTTCAAACCCGGGCTCAGACACTTCCCAGCTGGGCGACCCTGAGCGACTGTGTGACCCATTGCCTACTGGTTGTGGCCCTATGCTCCTAGAATGGAGTCCCAGGATAAAAAACAAAACAAAACAAAAAAAAAAAAAACATAAATCTCTAGCATCTAAAATAAGTATAGACTTTTGTTTCACTGTACTAGGAGTACAAAATTTAAAACAAAAAGACAGTTCCAAACTCAAAAAGCTTACATTCTAATGTTGTTTAACCAAGTCCAACTCTCCGGTGCTCCCTTTTGAAGTTTTCTTGACAAAGGTCTTGAGTAGTTTGCCATTTCCTTCTCCATTGCATTTTATTGTCAAGAAAACCAAGGCAAATAGGGATAAGTGACTTTCTCAAGGTCATTTAACCAATAAGTGTTTGTTACTAGATTTGAAATCAAGAAGACTCATCTTCCTGCCTCCATATCTGGCAGTCCATACACTGGCCACCTAGCTTCCCTTGACATTCTAAGCATATATTCTAATAATTTTGTGAAGTAAGGTCCAGGAAGGGATGCTTTGATTTGGAAAGTCATAAGCATGATGCATATAGCTATATAAAAGCATAGATTGGCATATCCTTTCCAACAACAATGGCAGCATTGACTTGATTATCATTCCAGAGCAGCAAAGTAGTTTAGTAAGAAGGAGTGGGAGGTATAAAAGTCTAGTGAAAGGAAAGATATATGACCAGGGCTATAAAGGGAAGCATGGATGGAATTGCCTTGCTAAAATAGCATGTATACGTGTGATTCACTCAAAAATCAGAATAGGATTGGTTCTAAAGTGGGAGAGATTTGTAATGAAAATAGGGCAGAAATCTGATTTTTAATACAAATATTTGTAAAAGCAACCCAGTAAAGAAAAATGGAGGAGCAAAATAGGATATTAAAAATTTTGAAAGAGCATAGGTCATTGTTGCTTTAAAAAAATACAAAAGTAAAAGAAAATTCTGAAGAAGGAAAGTACAAGATAAAAAATGTAAAAGAATCCAATTTCTTTGGTGTTATCCAATCAACATCTCTGGACCTCAGAACTCTCATCTGTAAAATGAAAAAAGACTAGACACTTTATTTTGTTGTTATTTTTAGTCATGTCTGACTCTTCATGACCTCATTTGGGGTCTCCTTTTTAATTATTAATAATTTTTTTATTTTTTAGAAAAGTTATCATGGTTACATGATTCATGTTCTTACTTTCCCCTTCACCCCACCCCCGACCTCCTCCCCACCCCCCATAGTTTTAACACGTCATCGATCAAGACTTATTTCCAAATTATTGATAGTTGCATAGCTGTGGTAGTTTCAGGTCTACATCCCCAATCATGCCTGCCTCAACCCATGTGTTCAAGCAGATGTTTTTCTTTTGTGTTTCCACTCCTGTAGTTCTTCCTCTGAATATGGCTAGGGTTCTTTTCCATAAGTCCCTCAGAATTGTTATGGATCATTGCATTGCTGCTAGTACAGAAGTCCATTACATTTGATTTTACCATAGTGTATCAGTCTCTGAATACAATGTTCTTCTGGCTCTGCTCCTTTCACTCTGCATAAGTTCCTGGAGGTCTTTCCAGTTCACAAGGAATTCCTCGGGTTTATTATTCCTTTGAGTGCAATAGTATTCCATCACCAGCATATACCACAATTTGTTCAGCCATTCCCCAATAGAAGGGCATGCCCTCGTTTTCCAGTTTTTTGCCACCACAAAAATCATGGTTATAAATATTTTTGTACAAGTCTGTTTATTTATGATCTCTTTGGGGTACAGACCCAACAATGGTATGGCTGGATCAAAGGGCAGGCAATCTTTTATAGCATTGGGGTTTTCTTGATGAAAATATTAGAGTGGTTTGTCATTTTCCTTTCCAGGGTCCTCATTTTATTATTGAGGAAATTGATACAAACAGAGGTTAAGTGACTTGTCTGGGATCATATAGCTATTAGGTTGAGGCTGAACCTGAGTTCAGTATTATTGGATATTAAGTGACTCTATAAGCCCACCACTCTATCCAATGTACCACATAGCTGTCTTAGACGCGTTCTATTAATTTAATTTCTAAATTCTGTGATTCTTTAAAGAAAACACTCTAAACACAGAATTAGTCAATCAATAAACATTTGTTTAATGCCTATTATGTGCCAGGAGCTATGTTAAGCACCAAGGATACAGAGAAAGGCAAGAGAATATCTGCCTTCAACAAGCTCACAGTCTAATGGAAGAGACAACATGCAAACAATGTAGAAACAAGCCACTTTCAGGAAAAATGGAAAATAATCAAAAGAGAGAAGGCTTTAGGAGAAATTAGGAGAAACTTCCTGTAAACAATGAAAATTTAGCTGGAATTTGAAGGCCAGGGAAATTGGAGGTGGAGGTGAGCATGAGATTTGTACCAGGCATGGGGTAAAGCTAGTAGAAATTCCTGGAGCCAAGAGATGGAGTGTATTATGGGAGTCCTACAAAGTTTCTAGTGTTCTTGGACTACTGAGTCTGTAGGTGGGGGTAGTACAGCAAGGTGTAAGAATAGAAGGGGGATATTTTGAATGCCAAATAGAAAGTTTTATAGTTGGTTTTGTTGGTTATAGAAAACCACTGTATTTTTAGGGGTATGTGTGAAGGTGGGGATAAAATCATTTCAGCAGATAAATAAAGCATCAAACTATTACAATAATTCAAGCCTGAAGAGATAAGGACACCTTCATAAGGTACCCAGGGCAGTGGCAGGGAAGAGAAGTCAGTACATTAATATGATATCACAAAATATGATGGGACCTACATTAGATATCAGAAGTGAAATTTAGTGAGGAGTCAAAGATCAACACCAATTCTTAGAGACCTGAGAAAATGGTATTGCCCTTGACGCTAACAGGGAAGTTTAGAAGGCAGGAGGGTTTAAGGATAAAGATAATGAGTTCCCTTTTGATTATGTTGAATTTAATATATCTACAGTCTCTTATTCTATGCCAATAGGTGGTGCAATGGATTGAGTTCTGGGCTTGAAGTCAGGAAGGCTGATCTTCCTGAGTTCAAATCTGACCTCAACTTTACTAGCTGTGTAAGTTACTTATCTCTGTTTGCCTCAGTTTCCTTACCTATAAAAGAAACTAAAGAAGGAAATGTGAAAGCACTCCAATATCTTTGCCAAGAAAACTCCAAATGAGGTCATGAAGAATCAGTTATGACTGAAATGAGTGAACAACAGAAATGAGGAAATTTATTTTGGGATATAGTTGAGAAAGCTAGAGATGTAAGACTGAAGGTCAACAGAGAGAGTATGACTAGATAATATATTTGATAATCATCACCATACAGTTGATAATTACATCCATGAACTGATGATATCATCAAGTGAAATATAGCACATTGTACATTTGGGAACCCTTAGGTAGAACTGCAAAAAAAATAGAATAAAGAATGATAAATTAAGGAAAAGCAAGTTTAACTTGCCCTAGAGCTGATGAAGCTTTGGTTTAGAACAAAAGAAGAATGTAATATAGGTTGTGACCATATTTTGAAGTCTCAAATGCTAATCAAAAAAATGAGCACAGAATGCTTTTGATCAAGAGACTATATATTCACACCTATTCCTTAGAAGGCTATTTTGGCAATGAAGTGAAGGACAAACTGAAGAGAAGTAAAGTGAACCAGAGATTAATCATTAGTCTATTCCATTTGTCTAGGTCATAACTGTTCAGGAACTGAACTAGAATGAGTAGTTACATTTTTTTCAATAAAACGTGGCAACTGACTAGATTTAGAGTGTATTTAAGAGCGAAGAGTCAAGAACCTACCAATTTCAGCCACCAGGAAGATAAGTATTAAAAAAAATAGGGAAGTTGGAGAGAGGTTCCAATTTTGTGGAAAATATAATGTTTTAGTTTGAAATGTGAGAAAATATGCAGGTGTGTGTGTTCATCAAACAACTGGAATTGTGGGACTGAAACTGGGGAGAGAGAATGGGGATACTTATAAGGATTTTGGAGTTATATTGCACTGAGGTAAATAACTGAAGCTATAAGAATTGATGAAATTGCCAAAAGAGAGACTACTGATAGAGGACACAGTGACAGATGTATTCTTGAAGGGCACCCACACATGGAAGCTGAAGAAGAAAGATAATCCAGTAAATACACCTAAAAAGAAACAGGCTAAAGAAGGAGAAAAGTTTTATGAGAGATTGGTAAGCAAGGATGTGAAGGTCAATTTCTTTAAAAATAGCAATAAAAATATATTTATAATGGAATACTATTGAATACTATAAGGATACTATAAGAAATGACAAACAAAATAATCAAAAAAAACTTGAAAAGACGTATAAAATGATGCATTGTGAAGTGAGCAGAACAATGAGAATATTGTACACAGTAGCAGCAATAATGTATGATGATCAACTTTATAGTCAAACAAGGCAAGAATCTAGTACAACTCCAAGAGACTTATGAGAAAAAAAGGATATCCATTGCCATAAGGAACATATGGAATCTAAATGCAAATTGAAACATACCATTCTTTATTTCCTCCATGAATTTTTTTTTCTATTGTAAGCAATATGTGTCTTCTTTCACAACATGACAACCGTGGAAATATATATTATTTTATATATATACATATATATAACCTGCCTTCTTGAGGAGGAAGGGGGTGGAAAGAAGAGAGAGAATAAAGATTGCAAAATATCAGAAAACAAATATTAAGAAATCCAATTGACATATAATCTGGGAAAAAAGTAAATATTTATTATTTAAAAATACACATAGAAGAGTGATGTTAGAATTATAGTTGGGAGGGTAACAAAATCTAAGGAAAGTATTTGTTATCAGTGAATATTTTCAATATTTTGTAGGCATAGTCAAAAGGGAAAGAGTCTGAGAGAGCAACAGTAAAAAAAAAAAAAGAGCAAAAGAGCAAGAGTAAATGATGAAACAAAGCTCAGAGAAAACAGAAAGTCTAGGGAGCAAATAGATACAATAGACTAGATTAACAAGAGTCCATTTCATACTCTAAGGTGAAAATAATGGTTCAAAACACTGTTCTGAGATATTAAGAGGGAAAATGAGGGAGTGAAAGATGGATCTTACTAACGATTATTATTCATTTTTCATTTCTGGCTGTAAAAAGGTAGTTCTTACTTTTTTAGAACTACTGGTAAAACGTTGATTGTATACCTTTTGATTACCCCACTATACTGATACAAATAAGGGGAAAATTCATATGTATGTGTGTATACTCATGTATAATATATAAACACATAATATATTGCATTATACAAAGACATGTTATGTTTTAACAAAGGGTAAAGGAGAGAAGGTGATACATGTGTGTATACATACATATCATATATACATATGTGTATGTGTATTTTTCATGCTTACTATGTTCCAGGCAATGTTCTAATATATTTTTATAAATATTACCTCATTTTATCCTCACAACAACCCTGTGAGGTAGAGATCAGTCTCCCCATTTTGCAATTGATGGAACTGAAGTAAGCATAGGTTAAATGACTTGATCAGTGTCATGCAGCTACTTTCTGAGGTTAGATTTCTACTCTGGTCATTCTGTTTGCACCCCCAGTACTGTAGCCACTGCACTACCAGCTGCCCCCAATTTTTATAGACAAATACAAATATATCGTATATAATATAATATATAATTAAATGACCCTTATATGCATGTGATATATCTATGTTAATATATTTACATAGATGTGTCAATATAAATGATGCCTTATATCTGATATCTGACCATACCTAGATATAGAAATTTCTTTGTATATATAATGCTTGCTATGTATGTATATATATGTATATATATATACATATATATATATATATATATATGCACATTCCTCTCAAAACCCTTCATGAAGATAGAGATGACAGATGTATATAGATATCAATGTTGATTGATTATATGCTACTTGATGTTCCTAATATACTAATGATGTTAAGGGAAATAATGTTAAGGGAAATAAGCAAAATAGCATAATTATGTTAATGCAGAAAGCTGTATCAAAGTTTAGAAAAGTGAGTAATTTTTTTGAAGGAACCAATAGTCTAGTTTTTTATTTTTCTGGCAACAATTCATAAGCTTTTTTTTTGTATTGCAAAAAGACATTGTACAAGCATTTATCAAATATGTATTATATGCCAGAAACTATATTAGGCTAAGGGCACAAATACAAAAATAAAGCAGTCCTTATGTCCTCAAGGAACTTATATTCTATTGGGAGAAATATACATATGTATAAGTAAAATATTTTTATTTATTAGAGTTTCCTGGAATAGTTGGATTTTTTTTAATGATTTAAAGGAAGAGAATTCCTTTGTTCAAAGAAGAGGGCTCCATGCAAATGGGGCTGCTTAGAAGTAGGAGGTTAACTGAGTATGGCAACAATTGAGACAAGGGTGAAGGGAACAGAGGGTAGTAATTAGGTTATTTTCTGATATTTATTTATAATTATATATTTCTGATATAACATTTCTGATATAAAAGAATATTTTGGCTTAGCATATTCAAAAACATAACATTTTGAGAAGAATTGAGCACAATAAAAAGTAAGTAGTTTAAATGAAAAACAGGACCTGGATTTGGAACTTAGAAATGAAGTTTAAAATGAGAATATAAAAGGGTTGGGAAAAGCCTAAAAATAGTTTTTTTGTGTTTTTTTCTCACAAAACCTCAAGAAGTAGGTTGGGTAGAGTGATAGTGTTACCTTCATTTTTTTTTTTTTTTTTTTTTTTTTTGGTGAGGGATTGACAACTGGGAAGGAGTGGCTTGCTCAAATATTATGAGTGAATCCAGACTCAAGCCATTGTGGTATTATTTCAGTTCCTGATAACTTTCCACAACATGGAGCTAAACAAAAGGCCACATGGAAAGAGATCAAACTTCATAGGATACTTAGTTCAGTTACAATCTTACCCTAAAATTTTTTTCAGTGCTTTGGAATACCTCAGCCCAAATTATCCATTTGTTCTTGTTTTTTCACCCTGAGACATCATTCAGTCATGTTGGCTCCTTTCCCTCATTGTTAAGTTCCTCCAAGGGCCTTCATCTGAAGGAGGGATCTAGACACGTCTACCTTCCTTTCTTAAGTCCTCATCTGATTTTCCCTGCATCTATACCTTTCCCTATCCTCTAACATTTCAATTTTTTTTTTATGTTATCTTCCCCCATTAGAATATAAACTCCTTTAGGGACACATAGTAAGTGCTTAATAAGTGTTTGTTGCCTTGGGTTCTAAGTATTCTCATTAAACAATTTTTATTAAATTACATTTTTTAAATTAAAAACATTATTTTCTCTTCAACACCCCCCCCCCAAAAAGAGGGAGAAAAAGACAAAACCTTTGTAACAAATATGAACAGTCCAGTAAACCAAATTCTCTCCCAGTGTAACAAATTGATGGACATGGATTTATTTCTATGAATAGTTACATTACCAAATCATCTTGCACCAATGTATTTGATTGAGGACAAAACCAAACATTTCAGCAATTCAGGCAAACCTATAATTTTTTTTTCTTAAATGTAAATCTGTACTGCTCTGTCAAAATAGAAATAGGATTGTATTAAGTCCTAACATGAAAAGTATACTTTTGGTTTCTTGTTTTACTATTATAATAACATTTCCATTTTCTGAAAAAAAGAATAACAATTATTCTCAAATACTATGATTCTCATAAACATTTGTATCTGTATATAAAACAAGCCTTTTCCAATCCTTTCCAACTCTATAATATAAAAGGTATTGAATATCTGTTGAAGGTAATAATAGTGTACCTCTTCAATGTGTCTATTTTGTGAAAAAATATCATAAAAATAGTGATTTTTGTAGCTTATCACTTCAAAAGCAAGATATCTTGGTTATCAAGTGTGAAAAACAAGTTGAATAGTGTCATACATTTCTTGGCATGTGATTCCACTACCTTACGTAGATTCTATTTGCCCCGCAAAATAAGCTGAAACAAGGCTACATACTCTGGGATCTATATAGATCTGTCATCTCAATAACTACTTTTATTCATTCAGACCAGAACTTGTCTGTACCTTTTCATTAAAATTATCATTCTATTTCATTAGAATTATTAGAATTAGATCATTCTTGCTCATGTGTTTATGTTCTGTCTGTTTCTCACCCATCTACCTTAAATTTTCCATAGTGAATCCACCAAATTATTAGATTCCTCTGTTATTTTTATTATCTCTAGTTTAGACATGTGCCTCTTATCTGTCATCTTCCTTTTCCACAAATTACTTCCTTACCTATTTCTCTGTGTATCCATTTTTTCTATAATGTATGTGATATTACTCCTTGTCCATGAATCATCATTAATATTACTTATACCCCCCATTTATTTATTGATATATTATGTTTTATTTATAATTTTATTCATCTAAAATAATTAAATTCAATTATTTGTAGTTATGAAATAATATTGGTAGAATATTAATGTCAACAAAAATGGAATTTTGGTCTGAGATTCTTGAAAACATGAAAAATATTGACCAATGTTGTTAATGAATTTCAACACTTAAATATTAACTAGAAGTCCAGTATATATTCAATAAATTTTTCATTATGACTAATTTGAATTTCTACTAAGAATAGAAGGGTACTTTAAAATTAGGAGAAATCTCCAAGATACTCCAATAAATTTGACTTCATCTATATGGCAGTTTCCTTCAATTACACAAATGAAGATCTACCTCTGCCTTCCCATTCTTTGTGACTCTTATCTTCCAAATTTCACTAAAGGAAGATCACCCAATATGCGAGGCCCAGGAGCAGGGTGTTTCTCCAAATTTTCTTGAAATTGTAAGAATGTCTTTGAAACATATCAGTTATATATCAGTTATCACACACTTTCATCATATGATTAATACATTTTCTTTAATGATAAAATCCTTCTTTGATGATGTCCTTTCCACTTCTTTTGTTACTTAACTTCTTCTTTGTAAAGTGCTTGTCATGGCATATCACTCTTTAGGTAGTTCTTTAGGTAGTACTTACTCAACTTCAAGTCTTTGGAGAATGCAGTGTCCTTTAACACTCATACATAAAACACCAACAGAAGCATATTTTGGATTGTAAAAAAAATGCATGTTTTCAGTGACACTCTTGAGGTTGTTCAAATACTCTGGAAATTTCCCAAAAAAGCATTTTGGAGTACTCTCTTCTGCTCTTCGTTTGATTATGGATCTCATTTTGAGGGTTCTGAAATACTACATTATCTGACACAATCAACAAAATAGCATTTAAAAACAAAAATATGCTGAGGATTTCATCATATGTAGGGAATTACTCTTTTAATTTGCTAGACTTCTATCACAGTGATGAATGCTTTAGTAAGCGAATATATATTCATGCTTTAAACTTTGCTTAGTATGGCTGATCAAGACATCAAACAATGTAATCTTTGTTGTTATCTTTGTTTTAAGAAATCTTTTATGTCATCTTTTTAACCAATGAATAGAGAAATACTTTTTTTTGAGGAGAGCCTTTGAAGGTAGCATTTCGAAAGTAACAATTTTTTAAAATCAATTATATACATGTAAAATTGTATTTCATATTCTCTATGCCTTTTAGTCAATTGTATGGTCATCTAAATGTGTTCCAGAGTGAGATGTTAGTTGTTACAGTCTCCCTTATTCCTCCTAATAAATGTTATCAGTGCATGTATAGATTATTTTATAAATAAATGCACATTAATAATTTTTACAGAGTTGAGAATAAAGGCATACAAGTCAATAGTTATTGGTATTCTATTAGGCACATTTTGTGGTGTTATTGCTGTTTATAATAAGGGCCAAGATTATTATCTATTTTCAGAAACTTTTTCTCCATGTATCTGGAGAATCATTCACTTAAAAATATCAAAACTGCATTTTATTCAGCAAAGATCCTATCTTGATATATGTTATATCTAATATTTGGTATTTTAAATAACATTCCTTCTTCTTCTCTAAGCCCATTCAAAACAGAGATAGAATATGAATGTTGTGGCTCTGCTGTCAATGAAGATGAAAAAAACTGATTTTGTAGAAAACTGAGCAGCAGAACCATACTCAATTTGATGAATTTTTGAATCGCCATCTATGACGTCCCAGTAGCTAAAGACCATCAAGAGTTCTTTGTGTTAGCAAGCAAGGGGTTAATATTTAAATTTTGCTCCACGATGGGTGCTTTTTTCTGATAAATATGTTGAGAGAATAAATTTCTACTTAGTTTTTTACAGAAAAAAATCTCCCAAACAAAGCTTAAGTATGGTTCTTAACTAATTGCTTCAAAAGAGATAAGTAAAAAATAGTAAAAGGATCTTCTTTACTAAAAGAAATTTAAAAACATTTCAAGTATGGGACAGTTTTATTTCATCTATCTATCACAATATATATATTAAGCAGAAAGAATTCAAATACACACATACACAAATGCAGAAACCTAAAATTCTCAGAAAGCATATAGCATCATTTTATTGAACCTAGATGATAAAGATAGTTTTACCAGATGCCTAAACAGTTTTTATTGATGTTTTTATTTTGTATTTTTTCCTTTTTTTGCCTCTTGCAATCAACTCAGATATATATTGTCTGGGAAACTAAAAAATACTTTTCATAAAGTGTTGGCAAGGTCCAGTTCTCCTGGTCTTAGATCACATGGTTTTAGTGCATAGTAATCAGTTATCCTATTCATTATACTCTTCTTTTGGTTATTTCTGTAAATTACTGAATCTAGAAAACACTTAATTCAGAAGTATCAAACAAGATTAGATGCATTCATTTTTCATAATCAGTACCCATAACTGGAGCTCAGAAATGGAAATCAAAAGGAAAAGTGAAAGCAAATAGGAATTGCAGTTTCAAAAAAATCCAGTCTTAGGTTTGACTACTTATCCTCACTATCATATGCTTGTACTCTAGGTTATTTTTGCTGCTGGAAATTAGGTAGAAAGAGAAGTTCTCTCTCTCTTTCCTAGAATTCCAAGAAAGTAACCCTTTGAAAAAGGTGAGGGTTTCCAAAGATGAGAACTATTTCCAGAGATCACCCTTATAAAATCACTCAGACAAGACTTTCCTCCAAAAAATTCCATGCCAATCTACTCCAAATTGACAATCATCTTTGATTCAGCTGCAGATTGAATACTAATGACAAGCTCCCTCTACAGGATAATGTTCACTTCCAGCCTCAAAGAAGATGCCAATTTATGATCCATATTCATACCCTGTAATGCTACAAAGCTGAATAGAAGCTTCATTGAATTGAAAATAGATTATCTTAATTATCCTTACTATAGCTATAAATTATATTTAAAGATAATCTCCAGCTTGGGTCTATTCTTTTATATTTCTTAACTACTTGGGGAAACTTTGCTTTGCTGAACCTGTTACCTAGGTTTATTCACTCCCAGGTCATTGTTCCTTGATGTTTTATGATATAAATCTTTTTATGATCACCTACCATTCTTTTCCACAATATTTTATAAATATGTTTATATCTTACTAATGCTATATTTGACTGTCATGTCTTCTTTGGCAAATAGAGTAATAGTTTGCTGGGAAAGGTGGTTTGTAGTTTCTTTCTCTCTCACCCTTATGATAATCTATTGATATTGGTCAAAGTTCAAAAGAAGGTTGTTCTAATCTGTTTTCAAGTAATTTTCTTCTTTAATTCTCTATTTCAGAGTAAAAAAATGTATTGAAATAAGATAGATTCGAGTTATTTTTAAAATGTTTATTCTTCTAGCTTTGTATTAATTTGGTCTTTGTGCTAACAAGGAATACAATAGAAAGCACACTGATTTTGGAGTCAGAAGATGTGGACTCAAAATTCTGCCCTGAAGAGATTGAAGTTTTGAAAGAAAGAGAAGGGATGACAGAAACTGCACAATATAGAGAAGATGTGAGAGAAATGTATCAAGGATATAAACAGATTAGCCTTGGCAAAGAAAATGGCCACTTCATTGTGAAAAACTAGAGAATAGATAATAAAAAAATTATTGAATAAATAAATGAAAAATATATATATATATATTGAGAGAAATTCAGGGTGAATGAATATATAATTGACCTAGAATCTAGAATTAGCTCTACTGTGAAGTCAAAATGTCATCTGGAGAAAGGCACTTTACCTTTATGGGGCTCAGCTTCTTCATTTACTTAAATGAAGATGTTGTACTAGATCACATTTAAAGGCTTTCCCAGACTGACTATAGCACCCCTGGGAGAAATTAGTTTTGTTCTTATTTTTATTTCCCCATGGTCTTGCCACTACCTTACTGTCTATGAGGAGAAACAGAAACAAAAACAAAATATTTCCAGAAGTGTTAGAAAATGCTGTGATAATTGAGATGAGAGAGTAGTATAGTCATGGTGATACAAGGGTGACCAAAATGGATGCATACATTTTTCAGTTTAATAAATTTCCTTCCATATAACAGTGTGTTGCAAAGCAGATAAGTTCTTTTAATATCCTCATATTATTTGGAGAAAAAATAAGTACTTTCAAGTGTCTTCTTCCAGCATAAAATGTGATTTTGATTTTAAACATTATTTATGTGTATTACAAAAACACTGGAATAATGAAGTCCTATTAAGAAATTATATAAAAAGCAAATATTCAAATCTATTCAGAATTCAGGAAAAACATCAGCCAGATGGAAAGAGTAAAACCAGGATGATATTTTTTAATGCTTCATAGAATGATACTATTAAAATGGTCAATGAAAGAGAAATGCAAAGAGACTGGCTAAATCATTTTAGCCAACAGAAGCCTCATAAGGATTACTAGCGAATAATATTTATATTTAATTATGTTTTTGCTAGGCTTTGGCTATAATCTCTCTCTAGAGTAAGAAAAAGGGATGGGTAGATATAGAGATAGATATAAATTGTTTATTATCATCAGATCTATTGAGACATATAAAAAATTAATATAATTTCAGGTGAATATTTCAAAGCATAGAAAGTTTTAATTTCACATCTCATTGAAAATGGAATTCATTTCCTTTCTTACTAGCTTTGAAAACAAAACCATTTTGCTTATGGGGCTTGATGAATAAAAACATTTATTTTTTATAATGAATAATAAAGCAACAAATGTGTTTAAATAAGTCATTCTCTGGATTCACTTGAAGGAAATTTCCCTGTAAAGAGATGAGAAATGGTAATTTTGCAGTAATAAATTAAATATTATATTTAAAGAAAACATCATGTTTAAATACCTTACTAAAATCATAACAGAATATTCAAATATTTACCATGATATTTAGTTCTTTTAGATCCAATTCATTTTTACATTTTATCTCATTTTTCATGCCATCAAGTATATTTTTTGACTGGAAGACTAATGGAAAGGACTGTGATACCTCAATTGAACAACGAAACTGGTTTCACATTTTTGATAAAGCAAGTTATGTAAGTACAACTTTTTACTTGTAGCTATTTCTTTTTTAAAAACATATAGAACCTGTGTAAACTCATGTTTTATTCTTTTTCCCAAGAGAAAATGAAAATCTAATTCAGAAAACTCTCAACAAAGCACTTCTAGAAATGATGCCAGCTGTAGAAATAGACATTTTGTATCCAAAGGCAATCAGATAAAGAACTTTTAAGAAATGGAAGATCCTTTCCTTTTCCTGTCTGTTTGCTCTCTCTTGAGATGTCCTGGAAGTTTGTTGATAAAAGGGTTAGAGAATGAAAGCAAGGGGAGAGTAAAAATATGCATTTTCAAAAGATAAAATTATTTTGAATTTATTTGTTAAGATGGAAGATATACTGCTATTTGGAGGTAGAAGTGAACTATGTGACTTCTTAAAAATCCTGAACATAAAGGAGTCCGTGAATAAAAAATGTTTGAAATAATCTGGACTTCAACTAGTTCATATTAAAATTTGGCAGCACCTAATGGGTTGACTTTTTTGACTCAAACAAATAAAATCAGAGAAGCATTCTTTTCCTAACCCAGAAAAAAACAAACAGAACAACAAACATTTTTAATGTCATACATCAATATATGGCACCTTGTCAGATACTTTAATATTACTAACCTTTAGAAAACTTGTCAAGTTATACACTTATATAGGTTTCTTCTTTTCCCACTCAAACAAAAGGAATTCCTCCATGTATAACAAAAATAGTCTACATTCTTACTTTCTCTCTCAAAGTCTTTGTTTGCATAAATGAAATCAGGCATCCATCTACTGCTTAAAGATATAAAGGCAGCTCTCAGTAACTATCCCTAGGGTCGTGTTCAGTAAAACTAAACATTTTATATTTGTGTTTCTGTTTTTTTGGTCTGAAATGAGTAATTAGATAGAATATGGGGGGAAATGAAAATTACTAAATGCTTCCAAGCAGTGCTTTAATCTGCAGAAAATTGCTTATGATAAAATTCTAGGGTATTTTATATTAAGTTCATTGCAAAGTTCACGTTTGGCTTGAATCTGGCAACAAAGAATGCATTCTACAATGTTATTCTCAGCTCAATCAGCTGATTAATAGACAAGAAGCCTGGGATGTGATTAAACTCATAAGATACATCGTTCTATGTATTTGGGACAATAACTAACCCCAAATGATACAACGGAGCATTTCCTTTCAACTTCAGTTTCAAACATTTTTAAATGTCCTCTTTCCTTATTTTTTTTATTTTACATTTCCAAATTTTAGCCTTGTATACAGTAACTTAAAATTAAATGTTGATTAGAATTTAATTGAATGTCAACCAATAGTAGAACTAATGACATTTTTCTATAACTAGCCAATCCATCCATATCTTCTTTTTCAATAGTTCAACAGAATCTGATCTCATTGATGTGAGTGCTCCTTCCAAGGTATAAATCACCTACAATATCTCATCTTTTAAATGGGTCAATTAAAATAAACATTTAATAAGTGTTTGCTATAGGTTACATACTGTGCTAAGCTCAGCCCTAGAAATACAAAGAAAAGCAAAAGAATGGTTCCTAGTCTCAAAAAGCTCATATTCTAATGTGAGAAATAACATAAGTAACATTATATACACACAAACATATATATTATATTTGCATATGGAATGTATGTACATACACAGAATTTCTACAATGAAGAAGGAAGTTAATCAGAAAAGAGAGACAGTAGGTGCAAGAATGATCAGAAAGGTTTTCTGTAGAAGGCTGGCTTTTCAAGACTCAAATTAAGTTTTGATGTTTGCTAGGGAAGCTAAGAAATTAAGGTGAGGAAACAAAGAATTTCTAACAGGACACAAAGTGCAAAGCTGGAAGTAAGGAGTTGAAATAGTCTGTTCAGATAACTGCAAGGAAGCAAGTATGGCTGAATCACAGAGTGGACAGGAAAGTGAAATGTAAGAAAACTACAAAGATAGTAAGGGGCTGGGATATGAAGAGCTTTTAATGTTGAATGGAGGATTTTACTTTTCACCCAAGATTACTTGGAACTCCTGGAAGTAATGAAGCAGGAAGCTGACATGACTAAACTTGCCCTTTAGAAACATCATCTTGGGAGCTGAGTAGGGGTTAGATCAAAACCTAGTGAAATTTGGGGCAGGGAAATAAGTTAGAAGACTATTGTAATAGTCCATTCAAAAGATATGAGATTTTGAAGTAAGATTATGGCTAAGTGAGCAGAGAGAAATAGACGTATTTAAGATATATGGTGAAAATAGAAAGAACAAGATTAAGCAATGAATAGGACATGTGAAATTAGAGTTAGGAGTTGAAGATGGCACTGAGATCACCTACTTGTATGACTGGGAGACTGATATTAATTAATTCATTAATAATAGGAAATTTTGGAAGTAGGATGAGTTTTAGAAGGGGAAAAAAGTTTCTTTTGGATATATTGGTTTTAGGATGGTCAAAAGGATTTCTCACTTAATCTGTCCAAGAAGCAGTAGCAGATGAAGAATATTAGAATGTTATATAGAGATTAGGCTAACATCAGAGTACAAAGGATAATTAAAACCATGAGAACTGATGAGATCACCAAGTGAGATAATATAGAGTTAAAAGAAAAGTGGACCCAAAGCAGAATCTTGACAGATATCCATAGTTAGTTGGTGTGGTATAAATGAAGAGGCAGCAAAGAGTCTAAATAAGAGTAATTAGACATATAGAAAGCAAATCAGGAGAGAGCAATGTCTCAAAAACCCAGAGAGGAGAAAATATCCAGGTGGTCAAGGAATTTAATAATGCTAAAATGTGTGTAATATTTCTCTTTGTTTTCCCATCAAATTGTCTAAGGTTTGCATTCAAGGAATTTAAAACACATTTAGTAATCGCAAACTGCCTTTCATTGCAAAAAATCAATATCTTTAATTTTCATGTTCTCCCATATTCTTAGAACCAATATTATGAATAACACAAAGGATAATAGAAACAATCATAGCACATATTAGTAGGCTTCAATATGTTATCTGATAATAAATATTGAAGAAATGTCATCAAATACATTATTATAAGCCTGAAATATGGTATGTATGCATATTATATATGTATATGCTCTTAAATACATGCATGCATGCAAATTCATCTTCATGTACACATATTAATCAACATATGTTTTATTCTCTCAAAGAAGTACTGAATATATGAGAAATTCTCTGTCCCAGTACAGGTCAGTTCCTTTGTTACTAAGTTTTCAGAGTTACATAGAACTCTGAAAGTTTATATGTTTTCCAAAGTCACATAGCAAAGTTTCCTGGCTTCAGGGATGGCTCTCTACCCAATATTGTATGGTGATTCTCAGAAAAACAAATAAAAGTTTTTTAATCATACATTGTATTTACATTTTCAATTTCATAATTAAGTTATTAAATTAAATATTTGTAATTATTTTTCAAATTAAATAATTTAAATGTTATCTGTTAATAAATTTAGATGTTTTAATTTAAATCATTTAGAATTATTTTCATTTCTAACAAATCTTTTAAATTCTTTTCATTTGTCAAATTTTCTTAAAATAGTTATTATGGAAAATTAATTAAATTATCTTCATTAAAATATAACTAATTTTAAAATTCATTAAATTTGATTATTAAATTTTCATTTGATTTTGAATGATTAAATGTTAACAAAATTCAACTTTAATTAAATATGTTAAATGATTAAACTTTAAAAAATTGTTTAAATGTTATACCTAATTGTAAAAATATACACATTACTAAAATATTTTCTTCTATATTTATTTCTATAAAAGCAAATTATTGTATGCTGGTTAAATTAGCCTTTATTATGTTTCCCCTCTACTTCTTTCCCCACCACAAGCTAGTATAGTAAAACCAAGCCTAGTATAGTAAAAAGGAATGAATATCAACCCTAATTCTGTAACCCCAATTTGTTCTTTGATTGCTTTTTTCCCTAGGAAGGTACTTCCTGAATTTTATTCTGAATTTATTACATAAGCCATAGGAGAGAACAATCAAGCTAGAGCCTCAGCACTAGATTTTAATGCAGTTACAAGAGAGAATAATCTGTTCAGTTGACAGTGAGTCCTGCCTTGAAGGCATCTCCCTGTAGCAAAACTAGCTGCTGTACAGGGGAACTATAAATATGCTGCTGAGTTACCTGTACCACCTCCAGTAATGCCATACACAAATATCTCTTAGGAATATTATTGGGTATATGTTAGTTAGTCATTCATCCAGTAAGCATTTAAGTGCCTACTATGTGTCAGGCACAAGTGAAACAGAAACTATATTTATACTTTGATAGCTTCCTCCTCTTTATGCACACATTGTATCTTTTTTTAAATCAGCATAATACATATTAAAGAATATAAGTGAAGAACTATTTAGTGTTCTTTTGAAAATGAAATATAATTTTCAACCTTTCCAACTTCTCTGTCCCTAAACACATTTAGGAATGTGTTAATATTTTTTCCTTGTCCAGAAAGGCAGGACTAAATTCATAAGTGCATCTCTGATGCAAAGAACAGTGAAAAGACCAAAAGAAAAAATAAAATAAAAGCTAATTGATTCAATCACAGCCCATGGCATGATTGAATGGATGTAGGGAAGATGGCATTGTTCAGCTGTTACACTTCCAATGTAATTCCAGAGCTAGCTAGATTGCAATCTCTAGTTCCTGTAATCATGCCTCTCTCTGCCTTGTTATTTCTCATGCCTTACTTGAGCTTTCCTGTTATTTTACTGCCTGCTTTATTATTCATAAACGGATTCATCCTCCCTTTGGCTGTGTCTGAGTGAGTTATTCTAAATCCACATTGGAACAGGCAGATTCCTTAGAAAATAACTCTTGGTTATTGTAGATATTTCTGCTGATTTTATGGACAATTAAAATGCTATCATTGGAATAATTCCTAAGAGGAGGCATAGGCAAGAATCTCTTCTATCCATTTTAGATCATTGATATTCTATGATGATTCCTGAGAATGATGTTGGGGGACACATTCTTGGAACATAACTTTTAGTAATGTTCAAAACCATTTTATAAGGGCTATTTGAATATCAATAGAAAATTGTTCTAATGTTTAACTGGATTTGCCTGTACCAAAGAATGAGACTGGTGTTTTCCCACATCATATCCTTACTAAGGAGTACTGGTCTCATAGAATAGAATGGTTATTGCATGACAAAAACAAGGATTGCCAAAAGTCTTACTGTAGTTTAAAACTATTTAAACTTAAACACTAAATCTAACTTACCTACCAAGCAATAACTTACTTCTATCTAATTTCAGAAGAAAATGTTTTAGTAATATTTTATATAATTTAATATATAAAATTTACTTAAATTTTAAAAATATAAATTTTAAACTGTACTAATACTTGGGACACCCTGTATATCAGCTAAGTACCTCAAATTTCCCAACTCTCCATCAACACCCAAAATATAGTCATCAATATATGTTAGAGACTGTTGCAAAGTAGATACAGAAATGGCCTCAAAACTAGAATAATCTAGGGTCACATCCTGCTTCTGACACTGGCCTGTGAGTTCGGGCAAGTGATCTCTCAGTACTCATGGGATCTTCCTATTGTAAGATTAAAATTAATATCTAATAACTTTAAGTATTGTATTTTATAAGATTTCCTAATAATCACTTGAAGTAGGAAAACTACAAGAACAAAAGTAAAAGCCTGAGTAAATACACGTGAGAAAAATTCTCCTGCCTGGCTCTCATCCAACCTCCCAGCCACCATCAGGGGAAAAGATCGCAAGAGGAGGGGTTACATTAAAATATATCCTCCCTACATTAGCACATAAGATGAGAAGGAACATGGGAAGCTGGGATTCAGAGTTCCAGGGAGCAAATCCTAATTATACACTATAAGACTAAAAAATACAAAGTGTAGGCCTGCATGAGTAGTGGGAGTTTCCTCACATGGAGTTCTGCATCAATGAAACCACAAGTGCTGCTCTATCCCTAAGAAATATTAAATCAGAAATAACTAAAGAAAATGTCATGACTGCCAAGACAGCTTAAAATTGTGGATTGTTCCTTATAAACAATTGTCTGTATGATAACAATGAAATAACTAAGGAATTAATCAAGAAATTGACCCATTTGTGGGACTAAAATAAATGTTCCTTGTCTCCTACACTCAAAACCAATCTTCTTTGACTTTTCTCTTTCCCCAGCATCTGGGAAAAAATAATCAGTTGCTATCCCATCAATTCTAATTGTACAATATCAATTACATCATTACCCTGATCTTTAAGAACTTTTCCACTATGACAGCCTATTAATCTATGATTTTAAGATCACTCCTCCACTTATGCTCAACTACCACTCATCACCTTTCACCTGGCCTGCTCCAAAAACCTCTTTTCTTCCTACCGAACTCTTCTCCCTAGATCATATTTCACAGCTATTTAAGCATTTTTGTAAAGTATTCTTTGTCTAACCGTATCATCCCATTTACTCAAGAAATTTAGACATTCTCATTGCCTACAGCTTCAAAATACAGAGTGCTTAACTTGAGACTCTAGAACCTTTGCATTTTGTTGTAAATATGACTTTAACTATTATTTTAATGCTTTCTAATTTATAGCTAAACAGATCATCTAACTGGCTTGTCATCTTTTCTTCTATAGTACCTTAGTGGAGTCCCTTAGACCCTTTCTCATTCTTCAAATATTGTTATTAACATCTCTACATATCTAAATTATTATTTTGCTTTGATGCTCAGCACATATGATATGGCTTTCATTAAAGTATCATACAAGAAAGTAAAGATAAAGAGACAAAAGCAAATTCTGATTCAAAGAGGTAACTTTATACATGGACATCATGTCTCTCTTTAGATTTTCTTGAAGCAATTTATTTGAATTTTTTCTTTGTCTTATCATGTTATACCTTGTTTGATTTCTATCTTATACCCTCTTTCTCAGATTGTATGTTAACAGCACATACTTATTTTTTACCTTTGTACCTGTAGTACCCAGTATAATGCCTTTCACATAATAGACAATTAATATTAGGAAAAAACTTCTATAGAGAGACTCAATCAAATTTATATTCCACATATCATTAATTGAAGAGAGACACTATTTAAAAAAAAAAGAAAGAAAAAAAAGATGTTCTATTGAGAGCCCAAATACTTCCTTTCCAAATAAAACTAAAACAAAAATCAGGAAGCCAAAATGCACTCTGATACCCTGCGGGCTTTTTAAAAAATATGACAAAGTCTATTGTGATTATAGGAAGATGGAGAAAGGCAGGGACACAAATATAGAGAGGCCTTTCAGGGAAAGTCAGATCATATTTTTCATGTCTGCATGCTAATCTTCTGTTTGGGTATCTTTTGGGGGAAAGGGAGTCAAGGAACAGGAGGGAAGAGACAGCAAAAGAAATGTAGCAGCAATAACAAAGGGCTCTTAGCTAATCAGAGGTAAGATGTCAGTTTATTAATTTTAATTCAGACATTGATTTATTAGTCAATATTGTTATCAATTACATCTCTGTAAATTTTGGCATTTTCAAGTTTGGTTAATATTTAGATAGATTTTAAAATGCCATCATTGCTTTATATGCTGAGTTTCCACTGAAGATAAGTTCATCTGGATATTGATGGTTTAAGATTGCTATGCACTATGCAAAACTTACAAGTTTGAAATGGTTTCCAATTTAAATGAGAGCAAACCAACTTCTGTATCCAGAGGGACCAACTTGCTTAGGGAGTTGATGAAATTACATTTTAAAAAAAAAAGAGTAAAAATATCATTAGATTTGGAGACAGAACATTTATTAACCTCCTATGTGCCAGACACTGTCCTAATTTCTTGAAATGTAAATTTAAGCAAATAAGACAGCTTCTATGGAGCTAAGGTGACAGAGAAGATACAGACAGGAACCCATCTGATTTCTACCAAACTATCCTCCTAAAAGCTATGATATAACACCTCAAAACAAATTCTAGAGCAGCATAACCCACAAAAGGACAAGGCAAAGTGATTTTTCAAACAAAAACAACTTAGAAGGCCAGTAGGAGGGATCTTGTTCAGACACCAACACTTGCAGCCACAGGGAAGCAGGGGGCCCAGGTCACAGTTCCAAGGAATAAAAAGACGCTTGAAGTTACTCACAGGTCACAGGCCAAGCATGGAGAGTATTAAAACACACCTCTCCATGTTTCCTACCACCTTGGAATTACTGAAAATAGGTAGGTTCCCAGTATGAGCTCTGAAGGGACCTGCACAAAGAACCTGAAACTTGATACAGTGCTCCCTTCACTATAATTTCAGAGCCCAGATTTAATAATTTTTTTAAACTTAAAGAATAAAAAGGGAGGAAAATGAGCAAACAACAACAAATAAAGACATTTAGCACAGAAAGTTATTTTGATCACAGCTTAGACTCAAACTCAGATAAGAAAACAAAATCGATGCTGATGCATCCAAAACCTCCAAGACAAAATATGAATTGCTTTCAAGCACAAAAATAATTAATGGATGAGCTCAAAAAGAATTTTAAAACTCAAATAATAGAGGTAGAAGAAAAATTGGGGAAATAAATGAGTTTAATACATCATGAAGAAAGAGTGAGCACCTTGGTAAAGGAGGCACAAAAAATACTTAAGAAGTCAATATATTAAAAAACAGAATAGACCAATTGGTAAAAGAGGCATAAAAAGAGAACTCCTTAAAAAGAATTGCCCAAATGGAAAAAGATATAAAAATGCACTGAAAAGAAAAAAAAAAACTTTTTAAAAGACAGGATTGGCCCTTTGGGGAAAGAGTTACAAAAATTCATTGAGAAAAATAACTCTTTACAAAGTAGAATTGACCAAATGGAAAAGGAAGTATGAAAGCTCACTCAAAAAATCATGTCTGAAAAATGAAAATTGGTCAAGTGAAAGCTAATGATTCCACAAGACATTAAGAAATATCAAAGTCAAAAGAATCAGAAGGATGGGGCAACAAAAGAAAATGTGAAATATTTCATGGTAAAAACAACTGACCTGGAAGAGAATTTAAGAATTATGGGACTACCTAAAAGCCAGGATAAGAAAAAGAGCTTAGAGATCATCTTTCAAGAAATTATCAAGGAAAACTGTCCTGGTATTCTAGAAACAGAGGGCAAAATAGAAATAGAAACAATCTATTAATCACCTCCTGAAAGAGATTTCAAAAGGATAATTCCAAAGAATATTATAGCCACATTCCAAAGCTCCCAGGTCAAAGAGAAAAATACTGTAAGCAGTCAAAAAGAAACAATCCAGATATTGTGGAGCTACAGTCAGGAAAACACAAGACTTAGCAGCTTCTACGTTAAAGAATTGGAAGGCCAGGAATATGATATTCCAGAGGGCAAAGGAGCTAGGACTCAAACCAAGAGTCATTTACCGAGCAAAACTGAGCATAATCTGACAGCATAACTGAGAAAAATTTTTTCACTATCAATTTTTTTAAAATTTGAATTTCCTTACACAAGATTAATATGGAAAAATATTTTATATGATTGCACATGTAAATCTATATGAGATTGCTTACCATCTCAAAGAAGGTAGGGGGTTGGAGGGAAGGAGATAAAGAGAGAATTTGTGACAATTTTCTTTGGAAAATGTTGGAAAATGCTTTTACGTGTAATTGAAGGAAAAATTAAATTAAATTTAAAAAACTTATAATCTACAAAACTTAAAAGAGAGCTGGAAAAGAAGGCGATAGAAAGTGAAAATATATTCATTGGTGTCCAAAGCAGGAAATTCTAATGTGTTATAAGAAAAATAGATGTGGTTATTTTGTTTCTCCCAAATTATATTGATGCTAATAACACATTAGTCAAATTCACCAACAAACTGATTATTCAATCTTTACTTTGCTTCTGTAGGCATAAATAAATGTAGAAGGAGAAGACAATCTTTTATTCTATTTTGTGTGTGTGACCTATATTCATCTCCCTCTAAAATTCCTCAACATCTAGAAATTTATTGAACCAACCTTACTTTTTTTTAAAACATTTATTAATATTCATTTTTAACATGGTTACATGATTCATGCTCTACCTTTCCCCTTCAACCCCCCCTCCTGC
>NC_058130.1:325327344-325360229 GCF_016433145.1 Gracilinanus agilis
TGTAATAGAATATTCTATTTTCTTATTCACTCAAGTTTCTCTTGGTGTCCCCTGCTATTCACCCCCTCTTTCCCATCCCCCATGCCATCTTAGATTATTTAGTGTTCCACCCTCACCCTGCTAATTATTCTTCTGATTACTATAATAGTGAATATTATAATAGTGAATAGAGTTCACTACAGAGAATTAAACATAACATTTCTCTACATAGGAATACAGATAATTAGATCTCACTGAGGCCCTTAAAAAGGCAAATTTAAAAATTTTAAGTTTTCTTTCTTTCCCCTCTGTATCTTATTTACCTTTTCAGGTTTCTCTCGATTTTTGTGGTTGGATATCAAACTTTCCATTTAGCCCTGGTCTTTTCTGTGCAAATACCTGGAATTCTTCAATTTTGTTGAATGCCCATACTTTCCCCTGGAAATATATAGTCAGTTTTGATGGGTAGTTGATCCGTGGTTGCAGGCCCAGCTCTCTTGCCTTTCTGAATATTGTATTCCATGCCTTGCGGTCTTTTAGCGTTGAGGCTACCAGATCCTGTGTGATCCTGATTGGTGCTCCTTGATATTTGAATTGTTTCTTTCTGGCTTCTTGTAAGATTTTTTCTTTTGCTTGGAAACTTGAATTTTGCAATGATATTTCTTGGTGTTTTCCTTTCTTGATCGAATGTAGTGGGTGTTCTATGGATCCTTTCAATGTCTATGTTGCCCTCTTGTAGGACTTCAGGGCAATTTTGCTGAATTATTTCTGTTAGTATGGAGTCCAGGTTTCTATTAATTTCTGGTTTTTCTGGAAGACCGATTATTCTCAAAATGTCTCTTCTAGATCGGTTTTCTTGGTCTGTCACTCTCTCATTGAGATATTTCATGTTTCCTTCTATTTTTCCAGTCTTTTGGCTTTGTTTTATTTGTTCTTGTTGTCTTGAGAGATCATTAGTTTCTACTTGCTCAATTCTAGCCTTTAGGGATTGATTTTCGGCTATAATCTTTCGGTTTTCGGCCATAATCTTCTGGTTTTCGGCCATAATCTTCTGGTATTCCTTTTCAATCTGGTCATTTCTAGAGTTCAATTTGCTTATCAGTTCATTTGGTTTCTGAGCCTCACTTTCCAATTGCATGATTCTACCTTTTAAACAGTTATTTTCTTGCCAGATCTCTTCCATTTTCCTCAAAATCTCAGTTTTGAACTCTTCCATAGCTTGGGAGGAGTTTTCCTTATTTGAGGAGGGTCCGGATGCTTGTTTGTTCTCCTCCTCTGTTTGCTCGGTTGTCTGGATTTTCTCTGTGTAAAAGCTGTCGAGTGTTAAAGACTTTTTTTTCTTGTTGTTATTCTTTCTCTTCTGAACTTCCTGATGCTGAGTAGCCATCATTACCCCAGCAGCTTCTCAGATTTATCCTCGTGCTCAGTGTCTGTCCCGTGCCGGAGGTTTCTTTACAAGTCTCAGGGCGCTGCTTCCACAGTCGTATACCCGTCCACACTGGTTCTCCACTTAGACTTTAGTTCCTGGCTGTGTCTGCCTCCACCCACGCCTCCGCAGTGCCTGCGTTCTGCTCAGCCTGCGCTGTGCGCCCTGCGTCCTGCTCCCGCGTTGAGATTTCGCCTGCGTTCTTAGGCTTAATGGGGTCCTAAGTCTTGCTGCTCTCAGGAACAGGCCCCGGAGCTGCCAATGACTCGATGGGTGCCCCAAACTTGCTCTATTTCTTTTTAGCTGGCTTCAGAGCTCTAGATCTTGTGTGTGGAGGGGGTGGGCGTGGGGCTGTTGCTCAGCCCGCGATTTAGTGAGAGCCCTTTATAGCCTGGAAATGTCTCGATTCCACGTACCTTCCATGCTGTGCCCTGTTGTGGGGTTCCTCTGTTCGTCTGGACTTGTTTTTATGTCCCCTTGAAGAGTTTTGTGTGTTTCGGTCAGGAGAGGTTAAGAGCTGGTTCTTACTCTGCCACCATCTTAACCTGGAACCCAGAACCAACCTTACTTTTAACCAGAATAATTTTTGCTTATGTATTAATTTTAATGAAAAGGAAGATAAACACTTTGATGACTCCCCATGGAAATGATTGCATGGGGAAATTGAATTTATACTTGCCTTTCAGAAAGAGGGCAACTGCCTGATTTGAGTAAGATAATAGGGTGACAGGAAGTGACTGTATAAGTTACTTTTTTTCATGTTCCTTCCTTTATTAATTTATATTTCTAATTACTTTTATATAGTATGTTTTATGAATAAATAAATTAAGCCATAATAATAGCATAAATTAAGATAATCAAATTTGCATAACTTAATTATTATCAGCAAAGCAAGGGTCCAGGACAATTCCTAGGGACTCATGGCAAGAAAGGCTATCCACTGCTTTAGAAGGAAAAGTTAGAGTCTGAATGAAACTAAAGCAAGTAGTTCTTCACTTTATTTCCTCATCAGTTTTTCCTCTACAGTAGTTCTTTTACAACATGGTGAACATGGAAATATGTATTCTATAATAACATATGTACAACCTATATCATATTACATGCTGTCTTGGGAAAGGGGGAGAGGAGGGAGGAAGGGAAGAATATCACTTGCAAAATGTCAGAAAATCATTATTGAAAATTTAACCTATAGAGAACCACCTCCATGACTTCTAGCCTAAAGCCTCCTACCATCCCAGCAGGAAGTGCCATGATTGTCCTGTGCCCTCCCTTTGGACATCTCATTCCTGTATACTTTCAGGCCCAGGAAAGCTTCCAATATGGTCAACTTGGCTAGTTCTGACTTGAACAAAAATATCAAGCAGTTGTACATGAAAATGTCTCAAGCTAATAAAGTCCAGGCTATGTCTATATAGATTGATGACACTGATGAGATTTTGTCCTGTAAAACATGGACCCTAGGCTGTGAACCAAAAGGCAATGATGATGTTCTTGGATGGAATTTTGATGATTCCAGAACTTTTCAGTCTGAAGGCTCTAACAGTGGCATGTGCCCTATTCTTGCTACTGTGTCCTGAGACCACTTATGAGAGAATGCTAAAAAATTGGTTTTCTGTGAAGTTTTTAAATATAACTAAAAGTCTGCAGAGACCAATTTGAGACATACCTATAAATGAATAATAGATATGGTCTCTAGCCACAGACCCCAGTGTGGCATACAGCAAGAAAATATTCTCATGGAAACAGAGAGATACCCTTTTAGTTGGCCTTTCAATGTGTCCCTGGGCTCCAGGATCCATATTATTGTGTGTTGGAACTGTCTAAGCCTGTGAAAGAAAGAAATATAGCAGAAGCTCATGACTGTGCTTGCCTATACACTGCAGTCAAAACTGGGGGGACAAATGCTTAAGTGATGCCAGCTCAGTGGGAGTTCCAGATAGGACCTTGTGAAGTGATGGATTGAAATTGGAGATCAACTCTGGGTTACTCACATCATTCTCCATTAAGTGAATGAAGATATGTGAATTGTATCATTTGAGCCCAAGCCAATCCCTGGGAACTAAAATGGTCTTGGTTTCCACATGATTTTAGTACCATAGCCATGAGAGAGGACAATTGTCTAAAGTACATTGAAGAAGCAATCCAGAGCAACACCAGAGTCACATCTGAGTCTATGATCCCAGAGGAGATCTGAACAATGCCCAATCCCTGTTACATTTCAACGAGACTTCCAGCATTAATGTGTGGCCAACCATGGTGCCAGAATCTGCATTCCCAGGATGGTTGTGCAAGAGAGATTAGGACTACTTTGAAGATCACCTCCCTCCTACCAACTGGGACCCTTATTCAGTATCAATGGTGCTTCTCCCTGCCTGCCTCCTCAATAAGATAGGATATGAACCCTTTCAATACAAAAAAGAAGTGGACCAAACCTACAGATACTTTCTGTATCGCACACCCTATAACTCTTTCTTCATACCCTCTTCCATCCCACCTTTTCTCTCTTCCAAATTTCTCTACTAGATATTAATTAAAAAATATATATATGTATATGTATATGTATATGTATATGTATATGTATGTATATGTATATGTATATGTATATGTATGTACATATATATATACATATATATATATATATTGTGCTCACAGATAAATGCCTTGTTGTTATTTTTGTTTTGTGGGGAAAAGAAATAGGATTAGATGATGTTTTTAATCTTTCCTTTTTTCCCATCTTTGATGACAGAAAAATAGTATGTTAATGGGGAAAGGGTTGGGGAACATAACCACTGCTTTTATCTCATCAAATTTGTACATCAACAGAAACTTATGCCTTCTGGGGCCAAAAGAACCAAACTGATGTAATTTGGGAAAAAATGAAAATTTTATTTAAAAAATCAAGTCAAATGAATGAAACACAAAAGCAATGATTTACTGAAGAGGAAGAGTTATCTTTCTAGTATTCAAATTCAGCCAGATTCTGATTAGGTGATAATAAATGCAAACCAAATCTAAACTAAAAAGAAGAATGACAAACATCCATAACAGGGTGATACTAAAGGAGGGAGAGAGAATGAGCACCAAGGAGTAAGAGGGATGCAGCTGTCTGAAAATGAGAGACTTTGGTGACTTTCATAGAATTCCATATGAGGTTAAATGATCCTCATAGCATATGAGAATGAGTGGATAATTGAAAGCTTTTGGTCTTTTTTAATTATTTGGCTTATATATTGCTCTCAGCACCTCTTAGTTGTGACTCAGTGGCTTTTCTTTCTCTTTTATTATGGAATGAAAATAGCGAACATAAATACAAAAGTGTACACACATCTTAAAAATAAATGCACTCTAATTTCATGCTAAATAAAGTGGAATTGAAAACCTCAGATAGGTAAACTGAATTATTTAAAGCAATGGTCTCTAAATTTTTCTTTTAAAATACCCCTATCATCTGAAAAATTAGCTTTTTCCCCCAAAGTATGAGTCATTTACTTATTTATATATTTTATATGTTCATACATATGTAAATATATGTGTGTGTACTACAGTCATAATAATTATGTACTCTAAGGAATTTTTTAAAATAGACATTTTAAAGGGATAGGATGAAGAAATAAAATTTCAACAAAGTGCCTCTGAAATGAGTATGAATGGGACATCTTCAGACTTGTGATTTAGGAAAATTACTTTAGGAGTAGAGTGAAGAATAGATTGGAAAGGAAAGAGACTTAAGGTAAGGATAGTAATTAGGAGACTATTTCCGCAACTAGTAAAGGACTATACTTTAGGAATGGGTGTATGAGCACATACAAGGAAACATATATCAAGAGATATTATAGACATAGAAATGACAGGGTTTGGTAATTAATTTCATTTAGGGTGGGCTAAGAGGGGATGTTACATCAAAAAAATAATACTAATGTGGAGAATTTAGGTAACTGAAAGAATGGTAATGTCTTCAACATAAGTAGTAAAGTTTCAAATTGGAGAGGGTTTTACATAAAAGATAAGTTTTGTTTTTAATATAGTGCCTATCCAAGTGGAAGAATATATTGTGGGATGTAAACTCAAGAGAGTGACAAGCTATGTATCTGGGAGCTTAGAGGAATGGACATAATAAAACCATGGAAGTGATGAAGTTCACTAAGTGAGTGAAGACAGAAGAGAATAAATAGAAAAAGGAAAAAGAAAAAGAAAGAATCAGAACACAATGAGAATAAGAATCCACAAGGAGAAGGTGCTTCCCAGTATTAAGTGGTATAGAAGGGCAAGATGCAAGAAGATTGAGAAAAGAACCATCATATTTGTCAGTTAAGAGATCATTGGCAATTGAATAGTTTCAAGTGAAAGAGGAGTCAAGCATAAAGTTGAGAGCTTAATAGAGTAGAAAAAATGATGGTGTTCTCACTCAGAAAGGGAAATTCAGAAGATGGATGACTTTAGGGGGAAAATATAAATTCAGGCTATCTCTGCATGCCTATCTTACTTTATTCATTCACTCTTTGTCTTAAAGAATTGAAAATTTGGAAGGTTTATACCAACATATAAAATTTGGCTTAATCACCCATCACTTAATCACACAATCACAACATTAGCAGTCACAAGACCTGGAAATCGAAATGAAATCCTACCCAAACATAATTGTAACAATAATTTGGGTTATTAATATATAGATTACCAATCCAGCCTTAATGTAATTCAAATTATTTCTTGATTTTAGAGAGTTCTTTATAAGTATCTATACTTATAACTATATACTAACTTGGATTAGCATTTTCTAAACATTTTTAAAGTTTTCCAAAGTTTTTTGTTTTAAAAAATTATCTACTGTTTCATTTATTTATAATTTATTCTGATTTTTCATAATTAAAGCTAATAAAAACAAATTTTCTTTTGAAATTATATCTTATGATGTTCTTATTTATTGTAAAGCCAAAAACTTGGAGATAATGACCATAAAAAAACATTATCAGAAGCTAAGTTGAAATAAAAAATTCTTAGGGCACTGGCATGTAACAAGGTGTTAATGTAAACCTTGTTAGGCCAAATGACCAAAGTTTGTTGCTGGGTAACAGTTCTTAAGACTCAATAGGTGGTAATCATCCATCCAAGCCAGAGCCCTCAGGCTGTCTGGTTACTATGGTAAGAGACTTAAAATATAATTTTAATTCCTTTATCTCTCCAGCTGCTTCTGTCTGCTTTTATGACTTTTGGGGGAAATTTTGAAACCCTGTGATCAACTTACAGACAGAACAAGAGGAAAGTTTGTTGTGACATGAGGCAAAAGGAAATTATATTTTGATTAATATCTGTAAAGTTATAAAAACGAAGCAAAAAAGGAAATGAAGAATCCAAAATAAAATGGCAGAATGGTATCTTATAAGCTAATCATTCTTCTATTACTAAATAAAATAATATGTATACGTTCCCTATTAGCAAGATATTTGCCTTCCCCATTTTGAGAGATATGTGTCTCCATTATTATTCAAATGGTTGAAAAACAAAAGTGCATTTTCAGACACCAAATTAAAAATTCATTAACACAAGTAATAGTAGAAAGAATTATCACATATTAAACCAAGAGCAAAATGAGGAGAAAAAAGATAAAATCTTTTGTTCAGGTGACAGGTCACTGTACACATGTATTTTGAAGGACCAATTCCTGCCTTATAACTTCCGGTAATATACTTTTATGTCTCTTGGCAATTATAGTCAGAAAAGCAGCATGAGCTCAGAGGACTATCCTTGATGTCAGGATCACCATGGTTCAAATCCAGTCTTTGTTACATGCTAGCTGAGTTATAGAATAGTAGTTGATCATCTGATAGGACTCTTCTAGGAAGGACTATAGTGGTCAAGAAAAATGTGTGTGTATTTCTACTAGTTATACAATAAATGAGGCATAGCTTTATAAAGCTATTTTTTTCTAATTTTCATCTCCCCCATTATTCATGTTATAGCCAAAAAGTGGTGAACATTTTCTTTCATTTGTATTAAATTTGTTGATACATTTATGTTTCTGTGACAGGAAACACCTTAAAACAAATATCCAAATAGTACCCTCTACCAAGGACATTCTCCAAAAACAATTTATTGGTTATAAACAGAAAGGAGAGATGTGTTTACATAATTATTTCCATTCGATATAAATGTGGTTATTAACTATCTGGGAAAATTAAAGACAGAAATAAAATATTTTGTAAATCAATCAACCATTACTCTCAAGAAATTTATGCTCTAGTAAGGATTCAAGAGAAAGGGATAGAGAGAGAGAGAGAGAGAGAGAGAGAGCGAGATCAGATTTTGAGGGGATTTAACTGTGAAACAGACATTTATATCCTTTGATTCAGAGATTTTTAACCTGGACCCTATGAACTTTTTGTTTGTTTAATATTTTGAAGACCATATCATAATATAATTTGTTTCTTTTTTGATCAAATGTATTTTATTTTACATGTTTAAAAAAATAATAATTCTGAGGAGCCAAAGGGCTTTGCTAGTCTGACAAAATGGTCCATGACAAAAACACAAAGAAATATTCAGAACCCTTGGCTAAGAGTTAATAAGTTTCCACTGGAATTTGCTAAGTAGGAGAATGGCATGGCCAGAATTATATCAGCCACTGTTGTCAGATATAGTTCCTGTCAGGAAGCTTCTTTTCAATCCATTTTTCCTAATTAAAAGAAGTAAAAGGAGGAAGAAGGAAATAAAAACAATCATGCTAATTTAGAAAGACAATATTTTTTTGCATGTGGATAACCCTATAACAGAGTAATTGAAAGTTTTTCAGTTCTTAAGGGCTGAGATTTTTTTATCTGCTTAAAGGAAATAATAGTTGCCTCTTGGAAAAAGAAAATTAAAAATCCAATTACTTATATAAAACAGACAATAAAGCTTCCTGAGATTCTCAGGGATGGTGCTATATACAAATATGACATCAGTATTATGATCTCTTTTCCTTTTTTGGAGAGAGATATAATTGTGAGAAAAGAAGAGGAGATTAAGAAATTTTCACACTAGCCATGTGCAACAATGTTCTAATGATTCTAGTTGATGTTGATGACAACAGTCATTCCAGAGACCTTTTACCCACAAGAATTAAGTGTTAAAGACACTGAGGTGAACTCAAGATCCAAAGGGCAAAAAGTACAATAAACTCTAATTTATATTGTACATGCTGATCAGAGTAAAGAATAGGCTCCTGTGCTTAAGGAGTCTGTTTAATCATTGTATTAAAGCAAGAAATCTGACTTTTCTGGTTGCTATGGTTTAGTGAAATGAGCATTGGTTTGGAAGTCAAAGACCTGAGATCAGAGTCCCACTTAATTGGATTATTAAGGGCCATATATATCCCTGAGTCTTTTTTCTTCATCTGCAAAGAGGTGTAAAAATAATCACTCTGCCACCTGCTTCAAAGGGTTGTTGTAAGGAATAGGTATTTTGTAAACTGCAAAACCCTTGGCAAACGTGTTATTACTGGAGTTCTACACAGCTCCTGAACTTAATCAAAACCAAAGTTTTTGGAGTAATAGGAAATGTGGGATGGCAATTGATAAAAAAGATATGAGTTTAAATGTTGATTGAGTCACTTTCTCGGTGATTTTGAACAACTCACTTAACATTACAACTTCCTAATCAGTCAAATGAAGAGGTTTGACTAGATGATCTTTAAGTTCCTGTTCAATTATAAATCCTATGAACTATGAATCAAGTTATTGACATAGACAGAACTTTTGTAACCTATTTAAGTGCAAATAAAACAAAAAACCCTCAGAAAACCCTAAAATATGAAGTCTGATTACAAGCAGATAGTTATCTAGATGCATAACTCAGACACCCTTCTACCTCTACCTCTGTCTCAGTAGACTTTTGTCTCCCTATCTCTGTGTCTGTGACTATCTATCTGTCTCTTATCTATCTCTCCACTTCCTTCCATTTCCCTCTCATTTCTTTCAAGACTTTTTCTACCTCTCACTGTCTCATTCTCCTTTTTTTCTCTCCTTTCTTTCTCTCTCTCTTTCTATCTCTCTCTCTGTCTCTTCCCACCCACTCCCTCCACCTTTCTCTGTGTCTTAGAAAAATATAGTCAACTGCTCCTGTTCTGTATTGTAACACACATCATTACCTGTTTACTTTCAAGAAAAAAGAATTTATACTTAGATTGTATCTTTTGAATGCTCTATCAGTTCTGACCCAGTCACTTCTCAGTCATCAGTTCTTTCATCTCCACAATTAATTAATATAATTTTCATCATCACAACACCAACTCTGGGTCTTGGGTCTTCATAACCATTTATCTCTAAAGTCTCTATCAAAATTTCCACATGGAATGATGAAAAGCAGAAAACATCTCTGCTTGCTACAAAGACTGGATAGTCATTGGCAAATCCCCTTAGTACTCAAAATCAATGTCTCTAGTTCTCATGAGAAATCTCGGTCCATGAAATTTCATTATCAAATTTCCATTATGTAACCTGTATTGTGTAATGATTAAAGTCAATCTGTTCTTCCCTTTGAAAACCATGAATTGTTTGCATTCTTGTTCAATAATATGGTTTATTCTGATGAATAATGTAAAATTCATTTAAATTAAATGTTTATGATATCAATAAAAGTGACATTATTCTAGAATTATTGTAATGTTTTTTTTTGTCTGTGTGTTTGCTTGATAGTGGACAGGATAAGTATATGTAGTGGACCTTTGGTTTTATTGGTATAGTGAACTCTTTAATCAAGATCCTCCCTCTCTAATGAAGAGAAGCACCTTATTTGAAACCAAGGGGGTTAAATAACTTGCTAAGAGTCACATAGCCAGCATATGTCTAAGCAACAACTGAGAGCAGGTTTTCCTAGTTTCAAAGCTAACTCTTTAGCCCTTAAACTAGATGCCTCTTATACTAGAAAAATGATTTTTCTCACATTCTTGGTTGTAAGAGGTGGATTACAAGAAAAGCTGTGCTCCTCAGAATTGGAGTTTTCAAATTGTAGTGCTGAAAAGCCTTTTGTATGTTCCTTAGACAGCAAGAAGATCAAATCAGTCAATATTTAAAGAAATTAATTCAAACTATTTGCTGGACAGTCAAATACTGAAGGTGAAACTTAAATTATCTGTCCACATAAGAAGTCAGGACTCACTGGAAAAGAAAGACTCTAATGTTGAGAAAGATTGAAGGGAAAAAAAGAGGATCACAGAGGTTGAGATATACAATGTCATGGAAACAATGATCACGAACTTGGACAAACTTCTAGAAATTGTAAAGGATAGAAGGACCTGGCATGCTCTTGTTCATGGAGTCACAAAGAATGAGACACAACTGAAGTGAATTACAACAAAGCCACAGTATCTATCCTGGGAAGTGCTTCAAGATCCTTTTTCCACTCTGTACACAGTATTTTACTTGTTGTTGAGGAAGGAAATACAATAACAAAGCTTTGGGAATATCATTGCAGTTGCCATGTAAATGATGAGCTCTAAAAGGGACAGATTTAAGGTTTGGAGTTTAATTAGAAAGCTATTCAAATAATCTACATAAGAGGTTATGAAAGCTTGGACTAACAGAACGGCTCTATGAGTAGTTAGATGAGGATAGATGACAAAAATGTTGAATGAGTAGAACTGATAAAATGTGTTATATGGGTTTAGGGAAAATGAGATATTAAGAATGATAAACATATAACATCTAGTGACCTTCAAAGTTCTGCTCAAAAGTTACTATCTGCATGAAATATTTCCTGAATCACGCTATTAATTCTTCCCCACCCTGAAATGCTTTATAACCTTTTTTTTTGGGGGGGGTATCTAAACCTATATCTTTATCTATCTATCCATCTCTCTCTCTCTATCTGTCTATCTATCTATCCATCCATCTATCTATCTCTCTCAGATAGACTCAACATCTACATGTGGGTTGTTTCTTTTTTATATATGCCTAGAGTATAGCTTAGTGACTTACTGATCAGCAGTTTAATAAATGTTGATAGACTAATTGATTGATTTTGCCCTAGTTTCCTGTCAGAAAAGATTATCATTCCTTTTTTTAACCCTTACTTTCCATCTTAGAATCAATATTAAGTATTGACTCTAAGGAAGGAGAATAGTAAGGGTTAAGTGCCTTACTCAAGATCACACATCTAGGAAGTAACTGAGGACAGATTTGCACACAGACCCTCCTATCTCTAGGTTTGGCTCTCAATCCACTGGGCCAAAGAGCTGACACCAAAGATTATAAATCTTAATTACTTTGCCTCTAAGAGTCCAAACCACTATGTTCTCTGTTGATACTCTAGTTTATATCAATAAATGACAAGATGTACAGGTATTTTATTATTAGTGCTTTGCATGTGATATTTCTCCTGGGCTTTTTTGATTCAGGTTATATGATTGCATATGATATAAACTGCTATGGAAATTCATATGTTTCATTGTGATCCCCCAAAGTAGTCTATAATCTTTCAGACTCTGTTCTCTATATCTTAACTCTCTAAACAAAACAATAATAAAATCCTCCAAGGTATGAGTCATGGTCATAATGTATGAATCGATTTGATCGTTTTAAAGAGTATGCATTTATTTCATTCTAGAATCTAACCAAAGTTCTCTGACATATTTGTGTACAGTAATATCTGAAAAAATCCCTTTAATCTCTGTAACATGTAATGAGATAATTTCTTGGCCTGTATGTTGTCTTGAACTATCATAAACTCTGTTCATTCAAAAGTTACTTTTTGACTATTTTTTAAATTTTGAAATTTTTACTAAAATGGTGATCCTGAAACATTTCATCTAAGAGATTCCCAAAATGTTATTGTTGGAACAAGAGAATTCTGCAATTAAAGCAAACCATTAACTGAGCATGGAATTTAGATCTCTCAGCAATGATTCATCATACTAACATGAATTGTTTTTAATAGTTGCTCATTTAAGCAACTATATTAATTTTAGATAGATGTGATTGTGGATGCTATTTTGCATTAATTTAGTCCAGATTCTTCACATCAATCAATCAAGGAATATTCATTAATTTTGGACTAATTTTTACTAATTTACTAAGAACTATGGATACAAAAAAAAAAGAAAAGATAGTTCTAGCTTATAATCTAAAGGAGGAGACAACAGCAAGATATATAAGATAAATAGAAAATGATTAACAGAGGGAAGGTACTGGAATTAAGAGGAGTTTGGGAAGGCTTCTCATTCCTTTTCCCTTTAAATCTTCCCCTAACTTTCCTCCCTACAACTGTAGAGGAAAACATCATCCTCCCAGTCTTTCAGGCTCACAATTTAGGAATCATCCTGTATTCCTCACTAATTCTCACCTCTCACATCAAAGCTATTGCCAAGGCTTCTTGATTTTCATCTTTGCAACATCTTTCTAACATGCCCCCCTTCTCTCCTCTGATACTGCTACCACTCTGGTAAGGTCCTCATTGTCTCAATACTTAGATTATTTCAGTGCCCTGATGACGAAATTATCTACCTCAATTCTTCCCCCATTCCATTCTGTCTTCCTTTAAATAACTAGGGTGCTTTTTCCTAAAATTCAGGTCTGGTCATGTTACTCCCCTACTCAAAAAACTCCCATGGCTTCCTGCTATTCATAAGAGTCTTCATATTATTTTCTTCAGAAGCATCATTGTTTTTGTATGAATCACAAAAAGTAGACTAACTAACAACATTGCTTGCTACTTGCTTCTCCTTTCTAAATTGATAAATGTAAAGGCTATTTTCCTAAGCTTCAGTCATCTTTTTTGCAGTCTGTAATATATTTAGTTAGCAGTTATTTAAAATTCCACAGCAGCAATACACCTTTATAACATATATTATAAATCATATAATCAATAATAAAATAGCAAATACAGAAATTTTTATCTTAGCCACATATTTTTCAAAGTTAAATTCATTGTACCTTATTCTTGGAACTATGCCTAATCTTTAATTACTAGAAAAGTAATTACTTACTCAACCTTGTATACTTTGAAAATTTATGTCCTCAAAAAATATAAAAATACTAATGTGAAATATATGTATGTACACATATATATGTTTGTGCATATATTAATTGAAAAGTGATAGAACTCTTTCTATAATTTAGAGATTATGGGATAGAATCTTATAATACATTTAAGTGTCATTCTTTAAACTCATACTTGAAGCATCTTGCTGCCTTCTAAAAGAAAGGTTAATTGAAGAGCATTCTTTTATGACTATTAGAATAAAACTAGCTTATAGTAAGCTTCGTCAAGAATTTACTTTCTTCAGGTACTTATTGAACATTTACTTCCATTTTCTTCCATTTCCCTTTTTTTAAACTGGCAAAATCTAGTGTGACTGCTTTTTGGCACAAATGTTTTATTCTCCTTGTTTATAGTGACTGTACCACTGCCATTTAACTCTGTAAGGTACTTAAAATATGAAATGACTCATGAAAGAACATTTTTCAATTTTCTTACTATATCAGTCTTTTCATTATGGGTTATTGAAACAACAGTGGAAAATTAGATGGACATTTATTCGCATCTTTGGAAATGTTATTGGTGATAATTATCTTATCTGTCATTTTATATACCACTGTATAATTTTTTTTTTATTTTAAGAAAAAATTTCCATGGTTACATGATTCTTGGTTTTACTTTACCCTTCACCCCCTCAAACTCCCACCCCCATAGCCAACGCACATTTCCACTGGTTTTAACATGTGTCATCAATCAAGACTTATTTACATATTATTGATAATTGCATTGGTGTGGTCGTTTCCAGACAACATCCCCAATCATGTCTGCATCAACCCAAGTTTTTAAGCAGTGGTTTTTCTTCTGTGATTCCTCTCCTGTAGTTCTTCCTCTGAATGTGGGTAGCATTCTTTTCCATAAATCCCTCAGAATTGTCCTGGGTCATTGCATTGCTGCTAGTACAGAAGTCCATTACATTCGATTTTATCACAGTGTATCAGTCTCTGTGTACAATATTCTTCTGGCTCTGCTCCTTTCACTTTGCATCAATTCCTGGAGGTCTTTCCAGTTCACATGGAATTCCTCCAGTTCATTATTCCATTGAGAACAATAGTATTCCATCACCAGCATATACCACAATTTGTTCAGCAATTCCCTAATTGAAGGACATACGCTCATTTTCCATTTTTTTGCCACCACAAAGAGCATGGGTATAAATATTTTTGTACAAGTCTTTCTAGCTATGATCTCTTTGGGTTACAAACCCAGCAATGCTATGGCTAGATCAAAGGGCAGGCATTCTTTTATTGATCTTTGGGCATAATTCCAAATTGCCCTCCAGAATGGTTGGATCAGTTCACAACTCCACCAGCAATGCATTAATGTCCCAATTTTGCCACATCCCCTCCAACATTCATTAATCTTCCCTGCTATCATTTTAACCAATCTGCTAGATGTGAGGTAATATCTCAGAGTTGTTTTGATTTGGATTTCTCTAATTATTAGAGATTTAGAACACTTTCTCATGTGCTTATTGATACTTTTGATTTCTTTATCTGAAAATTGTCTATTCATGTTCCTTGCCCATTTATCAATTGGGGAATGGCTTAATTTTTTATACAATTGATTTAACTCCTTGTATATTTGAGTAATTAGACCTCTGTCAGAATTTTTTGTTATAAAGATTTTTCCCAGTTTGTTGTTTCCCTTCTGATTTTGGTTGCATTGTTTTTGTTTGTACAAAACATTTTTAATTTAATATAATCTAAATTATTTATTTTACATTTTGCAATTTTTTCTAACTCTTGCTTGGTTTTAAAATCTTTCCTTTCCCAGAGATCTCACAAGTATACTATTCTGCGTTCACTTAATTTACTTACAGTTTTCTTCTTTATATTCAAGTTTCACCCATTCTGAATTTATCTTGAGGTAGAGTGTGAAATGTTGATCTAAACCTAATCTCTCCCATATTCTTCTCCAATTTTCACAGCAGTTTTTGTCAAATAGTGATTTTTTTGTCCCAAAAGTTGGGCTTTAGGGGTTTATCATACACTGTTTTACTGACATCACTTACCCCAAGTCTATTCTACTGATTCTCCCTTCTGTCTCTTAGCCAGTACTATATTGTTTTGATGAATGCTGCTTTATATTATAGCTTAATATCTGGTCCTGCTTGGCCACCTTCCTTCATGTTTTTTTTTTCACTATTTCCCTTGATATTCTTGATCTTTTGTTCTTTCAAATGAACTTTGTTATAGTTTTTTTCTAATTCAGTAAAAAAGTTTTTTGGTAGTTTGATAGGTATTGCACTAAATAAGTAAATTAATTTGGGCAGTATGTGCATTTTTATTATGTTGGCTCCCCCTACCCATAAACAGTCAATGTTTTTCCAGTTGTTTAGATCTAGTTTTAATTGTTTGGAATGCATTTTGTAGTTGTGTTCATATAATTCCTGTGTTTGTTTTGGTAGATAGATTCCTAAGTATTTTATATTGTCTAGGGTGATTTTAAATGGTGTTTCTCTTTCTAACTCTTGCTGCTGTGATGTGTTGGAAATATTTAGAAATGCTGATGATTTGTGTGCATTTATTTTGTATACTGCAACTTTGCTAAAGTTGTTGATTATTTCTGCTAGATTTTTATTAGATTCTCTAGGATTTTTTAAGTAGACCATCACCTCATCTGCAAAGAGTGATACCTTAGTCTCCTCATTGCCTAGTTTGACACCTTCAATTTCTTTTCCTTCTCTAATTGCTACTGCTAGTGCTTCTAGTAAAATGTTAAATAATAAAGGTGATAATGGGCATCCTTGTTTCACTACTGATCCTATTGGAAAGACTTCTAATTTATCCCCATTGCAAATGATGGTTGTTGAAGATTTAAGACATATACTGTTTATAATTTTTAGGAAAGGTCCTTCTATTCCTATATTTTCTAGTGTTTTCAATAGGAATTGGTGTTGTATTTTGTCAAAAGCTTTTTTAGCATATATTGAGGTAATCATGTTATTTTTGTTTGTTAGCTTGTTGTTGCAACTATGTTCATTAAGTAGATTGATCTGTAATTTTCCTTCTCTTTTTTTATCTACTTGGCTTTGGAATCAGTACTATATTTGTGTCATAAAAGGAATTTGGTAGGATTCCTTCTTTGCTTATTATCTCAAACAATTTTTATAGTATTAGGATTAGTTGCTCTTTGAATGTTTGATAGAATTCATTTGTGAATCCATCAGGCCCTGGTAATTTTTCCTTAGGGAGTTCTTTGATGATTTGTTCAATTTCTTTTTCTGATATTGAATTATTTAAGCATTCTATTTCTTTTGCTGTTAATCTAGGCAATTTATATTTTTGTAGATATTCATACATATTACCTAGATTGCTCTATTTATTTCCATATAATTGGGCAAAATAGTTTTTAATGATTGCCTTAATTTCCTTTTCATTAGAGGTGAGGTCTCCCTTTTCATCTTTGACACTGTTAATTTGGTTTTCTCCTTTCCTTTTTTTTTTATTAGGTTTACCACTACTTTGTCTATTTTATCTGTTTTTTCAAAATACCAGCTTCTAGTCCTATTTATTAATTCAATAGTTCTTTTGCTTTGTATTTTAATGATTTCTCCTTTATTTTCTACAATTTCTAATTTAGTTTTCATCTGAGGATTTTTAATTTGTTCATTTTCTAGTTTTTTAAGTTGCGTGCCCAATTCATTACTCTGCCTTCCCTAATTTGTTAATATATGCACTCAGTGATATCAATTTTCCCCTTAGAACTGCTTTGGCTGCATCCCATAAGTTTGGGTAAGATGTCTCTTCATTGTCATTGTCTTCAATGAAATTTTTAATCGTTTCTATGATTTGTTCTTTCACTAAATTATTTTGGAGAATCATATTATTTATTTTGGTTTGCCTCTCCATATATTCTTACTTATGACTATTTTTGTTGCATTATGATCTGAGAAGGTTGTATTTATTATTTTTGCTTTTTTGCATTTGTTTGCCATGTTTCTATGCCCTATAACGTGGTCTATCTTTGTGAATATTCCGTATGCTGCTGAAAAGAAGGTGTATTCCTTTTTGTTCCTATTCATTTTTCTCCATATATCTATTAACTCTAATTGTTCTAGGGTTTCATTCACCTCTCTTATCTCTTTCTTATTTATTTTTTGGTTTGATTTATCTAGATCTGATAGAGGAAGGTTGAGATCCAACACGAGTATGGTTTTGCTATCTATTTCATCCTTTAGCTCCACTAGCTTCTCCTTTAGAAATTTGGAAGCTATACATATTGAGTACTGATATTTCTTCATTGTTTATACTTCCTTTTATTAGGATGTAGTTACCTTCCCTATCTCTTTTAACCTTATCTATTTTTATTTTGGCTCTGTCAGAGAGCCATTGTATAATTTTGAGGAAGTGAACAAATCAAATTCAGAACCAATATAGTTAGTATTTTGAGAAGGAGGTTTGAAATAAAAATCAGGAATGTCTATTTTAGAAATGTAAAGTTATGTGGAGTACCTCAAGGAGGTAACTTATAAGGGAATCAGTCCCAAATATATGATGTTAGGATGCGTTAAGGTAATCACGTGGAACTCTCACATTCCGTGTTACATCTTGACAGATAACTGATTTTAGTGGCTATGTTTACATGAGTTATTAGTAATGTTTACTGTGGTCAGTGATCCTTGATGTTACTACTATGGCTGTTTTGGACTTCTATGAACAATATCCATATTAGCCAGCAAAATTCAATCAATAAATATTTTTTATGTTTTGACTGCTTCACCTACCAGTGGTTCCTCATCTCACTCCCTCTCCTTTGACCTTCCTTTTCCCTGAGACAAAAAAATATTGAAATCAGGGCAATTAACAACTATACAGTGGCCTATGTGTGTTCAAGTGAAAGGAAGAGTCAACAATATGGCAAACTTTATTATTGTCTTATTTTAAGAAATTGCTATAGCTACTCCAGCCTTCAGCAATCACCATTATTCTCAGTTAGCAGTCATTGACATCAAAGCAAGACATTTTACCATCAAAAATATTATGAGTAAATGAAGTCTCAGATGATGGTTAGCAATGATGTATTTCTGATTAAGATGTGTTCATTTTTTAGACAATACTATTGTACAGAACTTTTATATGCACTGAGAAAGAAAAAAATAAACATGTGACTCACTTTATTGGAATATTCACCTTGCCTGGAACTGAACATGCAAAATATGCAAGGTATACCTATAAAGTGAATCCTGGAGACCTCAGAGTCCAACCAAAAATATATATTTTTTGTCCGGGAAGGCTTGTTCAAAGCCATTATAGAAAATGTATAAATAGAAGAATGAGAGAAGTCAGATCATTTCCCAAAATTATCAGGCTAGAGAAAAAAAAACAAGTATACATTGAAAAAATTATTTTATTGCGATTAATTTTGATCACTGAAGATATTTTTAATATTCAATTTAAAATATTTATTTAGCATCTATTATTGTTCTTCATCCTTTATCTGGATGACATCAGGAGTGATATCTTGACTTGAGCATGAATTAGACTTAACTAAGACAGAGTTAAACAAAGCCACCAGCCTTACTCACTCTTCCAGATACATCAAATTTCAGTGGCAAGACAAAAGTCAAGATGACTAGTGATGGCCTGGAATGTAGTGGGTGACCTTGGCTTCTTCTATGTTTAACCAAGCTCTCAGATCCTGCTTTAGCCTGCTACATTGCCACTGGAACAAATTGTATCTCATCCACCTATTCTATGAAGTCTTCATATGGGGTAGATATCCCCCTAACTCACCTTACAGTTACCCTCAACTGGGTTTAGCCCATCTCTGAGATATTTCTTGGATATGGCCATTATGCATGCTACAACTTCTTGGAGCCACAGGTGAAAGTTTGATAAGAGACACCAAAGTTGGATGAATAGCACTGAAAAGGGCTCAGCAAGCCTTCTCACTCAGAGGTGCTAGTCTTGCTGGAATACCCCATAAATTCCATAATGTACCTAGAAGTGTTCTAATGATGTATAAGATGCAGATAATTATAACAAACATATTAAATTCATAATAAATATAAATATAATAAAATAACAAATAAAATAATAAAGAATCCCTGGTTCTGATAGCACGTCTCCTCAACATAAGTAAATGATGCTATTACATAAAACTAAGGGTGCTTTATATTATTAAATGCCAAAAATTTTTTTAAAATGTCTAGAGAGTATATTTCCTACCATAGGATTAAAGGAAAAAAGAAAACATGTGATTATATATATATATGTATATATATATAGTTATTATGAAATATATATAACATGGAGATGAAAGTATATTGGAATGGCATTCACTTTAACAACTGGAAGAAATATTAAAGCTGAATAGCTGAATGATAGATGATTTTTTTTTATTTACAGAAATAGTTTATGCTTCTTCAAGCCTCTATTTCCAGAGAGTTGGAGAGGCACTAGGAAAAAAGATTATTCCCTTGTATTTTGAATTTTCATCAGGACTTCAGTGATATAAGCTTTCAAATCACTATTTATCTGTTTGTATTCATAATTATCTCTCCTTAATCTGAGAATCAGAAAAGCTAATTTATTCACTAAGGGATTAAATAGTTTAGGAATGGAGAAAGGTTTAGATGAAGGTTACCGGTTTTCAAAATCTGCCCAATAGTGTAATTAAGCTATTATTATCATCATTTGACAACAATAGTTCCCTAAATTATCATACAAATAAGCCTTATAGAAACATATTAGCAAATGAAAGTTCAAACTATTAAATACCTTTTTGATTCTTAATTCATTATAAGATAAGAAGATCATGCAAATCAGGAAACATGTAAGGTTGGGAATTATATAGAAATTACCAGTAATTTATATTATTATTATTATTAGAAGTAGTATTCATTTTATTCTTTTCATCTTATTCAAAAGAGTTCTCATAGAAATAGTCATAGGAAAAATTTGTATCAACAAATTTCTATTGTGCTATTATCTTTTTAAGTTTTCGAATATTAGAGCACTAACACAATTTCTGTACACTCTCTACAGGCACCTTCAGTACAACTCCAGTAGCAGACAAAACTATATGGATCATATGTATCTCATCCTATTCCTACTTGTTTTTATTTAATATGCTAAGGCCTCCAAATTTTGTATGTTTATATTCTATGTAGCTTAGAGATTTGTTTGAAGTTAACAGCTATTAATAAAGATGTTTATAATTTTGTATGTATCAAATTTTTATAATAAAACTCTCTGACAAAGGTTTACTTTCCGAAACATATAAGGAATTAACTCAAATTTACAAAAAATCAAGCCATTTCCCAATCAACAAATGGTTAAGGGACATGAATAGGCAGTTCTCAGATAAAGAAATAAAAACTATCAATAATTACAGGAAAAAGTGTTCTAAATCCCTCCTAATTAGAGAAATGCAAATCAAAACAACTCTGAGGTACCATTTCACACCTAGCAGATTGGTCAATATGGCAGCAAAGAGGGGATGTGGCAAAATTGAGACACCAATACGTTGCTGGTGGAGTTGTAAATTGATCCAACTATTCTGGAGGTTAATTTGGAATTATGCCCAAAAGACAATAAAAGAATGCCTGCCCTTTGATTCATCCATATCACTGCTGGGTTTGTACCCCAAAGAGATAATAAAGAAAAAGACCTATACAAAAATATTTATAGCCATGTTCTTTGTGGTGGCAAAAAATTGGAAAATGAGGGGAGATCCATCAATTAGGGAATGACTGAACAAATTATGGTATCTGATGGTAATGGAATACTATTGTATTGAAAGAAATAATGAACTGGAAGAATTCTGTATGAACTGGACCGACCTCTAGGAATTGATGCAGAGTGAAAGGAGGAGAACCAGGAGAACCTTATACCCAGAGACTGATATATTCACTGTGGCACAATTGTTTGTCATAGATTTTTCTACTAGCAGCAATGCAATGATCCAGGACAATCCAGCAGAATTTATGAGAAAATGCTATCCATATCCAGAGAAAGAACTGTGGGATTAAAAATGCAGAAGAAAAATATATAATCAATCATGTGGTTTAATGGAGATGTGATTGTAGTTTTGGTGTTAAAAGATCACGCAAATATGAATAATATGGAAATAGGTTTTGAACAATGATACATGTATAACCCAGTGGATTTGCTTGTCAGCTCCAGGAGGAGGGAGGGAAGAGGGGTAGGAAAAACCATGAATCATATAATCATGGAAAAAGCTTAGAAAGAAAGAAAGAAAGAAAGAAAGAAAGAAAGAAAGAAAGAAAGAAAGAAAGAAAGAAAGAAAGGAAGGAAGGAAGGAAGGAAGGAAGGAAGGAAGGAAGGAAGGAAGGAAATTTGAATGTATCAGTTTCTTATAGTACATGGTCAATAGTTTTGTTAAAAATTGTCTGACTTCAGTAATGTTTATTTGCTGAATTTGAAAAGCTATATTTCCACTAGCTTTGTAGTTTATACTTATGACATCATTTGGTATTGTTATCAGCAAGTTTTTGGTATGTAACTATCAGGTCATGTATTGCTAGATATTTAGTAGATGCTGAATTCTTGTAGTCTGTAGTGATGTGTTGCACATTTTCTATCATTTTAAGAGAATGTAGCTCTTATTTCAAAACAGCCTTTTCCTCAAAAGGTTATAAAAGCTGTTACTGTTTCTTTAAGAGTATAGATCCTTTTAGAAAGTAATAAATGAATAGATAGGGCTTTATCGGCAGCTTAAAAAATCATTAAAAAAAAAAGGTTTATGCACTGAAGAGACTTTAACTACCAAGTCATGGACAAGAAATGTTTTTTTATTTGTGACACATAATGATCTAAGAAGAATTAGATGACAAAATGGTTCAGTATGAATTATTTTTCTAAAAAGCCAAAAGAGAGCCAGAGTTATATAGACTCACTTCTCTATATCTTAGATGCTTTTATATATTGTCTTCCATCATTAGAAAAGAAATTCCTTGAAGATAGGGACTGTCACTTTTTTATTTCTATATGTATTAACAGCATTTAAGATAGTGGTTGCCATGTAGTAAGGGCTTATCAAATGTTATCTTCCTTCCTTCTTCCCTCCCTCCTTCCTTCCTTGTTTTCATTCCTGCTTTCTTTCTTAACAGTATATCCTCTCTTAACTGAAAAGTCATTCTCATTCTATTTAGCTCAATGATAACTGGTTTCAGGCTATGAAGTGCCATAAAAGGCTTAAATTGTGTCCTTGAAAGGTTATATTTTATACCAATTGATCTTTAGATTATTGTGTTGGTAGTGTGTTTTAAAGAAGAACATTTTTATTAATACACTGAATACTTGGAGTAAAGCTCATAAACATGTTAGTGGTTTATTTTAGTAGCTGTCACTATATTCTTATATTTTGTTGATAACAGTATGATGTCTTCTGTTAAGAAAAATGTAATCAGGCTTGTAGGGAAACTGGAAAAGGGTTTTACTGGTAATTCAAGCAGTACTATAAGGCATTTGAAACAATAATTGTGGATTTTACCGAGGCTCGGTATATATTCCAGTTTTGCAGAGGAATTAAAGTTTCCTTCAACTTCCTTGACAAAATCATTCTATTGTTCATTATATTAATACTTAAACTCCTTGCTTTGCATTTGACCCAACAAGCATTTCATTGCAATAGACTTCTTAAGACCCTACAGATATTCTCCTTTTTTAAGTATTCTCTTACTACTTGGTTTTGTTTCTTCCCAAGCCTCTGTAGTAATTAAAACAAATTGATGTTCATTTATTTTGCAACTTTTTTTGCAATTTATTGCACAACTTTACCTTATTGTATTGCTTTAACCTTAGGTTTTGCTTTTAGTTGCTAGATAAAGATCTTGATTTTTTGATATTCCATTTTCCAGAATCCATTCCACATTTCTTTTCTGCTTTCCTTAACTAAGAGGTATGGTGTTCAGTTTTTTACTTTTTGTGACAGCTAAATATTGATGTAATCTTCCATTGACTCTCTAGTTTTTCAAAAGTTTTTCAAGCTGCTTCTGTCATTGGTCATATTTAAGATCTGTCCTTAAGCATATTCTTAGAGAGTTCTACTTTTCTTTTTATGCTCCTTATGGCACAAACTGCCAGAGCACATACTATGGTATATAGTTTCTGAAATGTTTACAATCTATGAAATATTCAGGGAGAATACATAGCTACAGGATGGTTAAAGCAGACACCAACTTTTAAAAATGATTCTTCTTTAGCATAGTTGGTCCATTAATTTCATTCTTGTCATAACATTTTTAGAAATGACTATTTGAAATTCTAGTCCATCTTGGGCTATCATGATAAAATGTACTTTTTGCTTAACTGACTTGCTTTAACCATATTCAGATTCTCATGAATTTAAGAATAACTTTTTTCTTTCTTTTTCAAATTTTTGCATGATATACAGAAAGAAAAAAGTGAAATCTAAATATATTTATAATCTTTCAATGAACCTATTAATAAATGTAATAAAATATTATAATAATATGGAAGTATATGATGTAATTAAAATCAATTGCTATTTTAAATCTTTTTACATCAACAAAATTACATCAAAAACAAAGTTAAGGAGGGCTTGCATTCATCAAAATAATGCTGATATTATAAGAAATTAACAATAAATTTTATAGTGAATATAATAATATTTGAAATAACAATTATAAAATAGAAAGAACTCTGAACTCAGAATTCTTATGTTTTTCAAAGTATGAACAAATGATCTTTTTTATATGAAATACAAACTTAAGTTTATGCTATGCTGAAGGAGTAGATTTCTTTAAGGGAGGAGTAGAAGTGACCAGATTTCCTTATCAATGATGGTCTTCAGCTGTGGAGGAAGGAACACTGAGAATGAAGACTCCATGAAGATGTTAAAAGAATGGGAATCCTACCCTGTGTGAATTGAACTTTTTGCCTTTGATGATTTAAACAGTGGCAAAACATCTGTGCAACAGAATCTATTCCATCAAGCTCCAGGTGGCCCCATTAAATGTACTCCTCTCAATAAGCCCTATCTTCACTTGAATCTTTGCAAAACCAGTTGACATGGCACACAAATACAACCTAAGCATAAAGAAAGAAAATTATCATCTGCCTACCACATTAGGGTATGAAGAATGTCTTTGGAAATCCTTAAGGACTGTCTTTAAATAAGGCCATGAGTGTGATGGCCCATATCTTTCCTTGTACAACTTTTCTCTTCTACTTGAATGAGAAAACTCCCACTTTACCTTCAAGATATTTCTCTGTTGAGTGGAGAATAGCTCCTCTGGGCTTATTAGGCACTGTGATCAAAATCAGACCAATTTATCTTACTTCAATTAAGGCATAGAGAAATCTCTGAATGACAGAGTAGCCCTAACCTATGGAATAGTAGAGAGTTATTGGAATAGAAAACAAACTGATTTCTAGTCTCTTATCCTTTGTCTGCTGCTAAAGAACTATGTAACTTTCAGAAGGAGCAAAGTATTTTCTTTATTTTTAAAATAGCTAGATAGCACAATGGATAGAGTAATGGATCTGGAGTAAGGAAGAGCTGAGTTCAAATTATTTTTTGAATACCTCCTAGTTGAATACCTTAAGCAAGTCACTTAATCTTTGCCTAAGTTTCTTCAACTGAAAAATGGACATCATAATAGCACTTAAAAGTCTTTAAAACACAATGCCTGACACATACTAAGTGCTTACTAAATATTTATTCCCTTCCTCTTCTGTAAAGTGTATTCTCTGTAGAATCAGGCAATGTCATTCTTATTTTTTTATGCTCAGCACCTGCACAGTATATGCCACATAGTAGGCACTTAACACTTATGGAAAGGAATTGGAAATGTGTTGAAATAGATTAATGATCATCTACCATTCTGAGTATTTTTAACATCAAGATAATTCCTAATCACCTCCCTATTATTTTCATTTACTCATAGAAAAAAATATATATAGAGAGAGAATGACAGTAGTTTAAATGAACTCAGCAGTATTTTAAATGAATTTGAAATGTATTCATTCAAGTCTGTATGCATTTGAAAAGTAGTAACACATCATACATGAAACATAATTTGTTATATTTGAATAAAGTAAATTTTCTTATTAATGAATTTACATATATATTCCAGCAACTTTCATGAGAACTCCATGGTTATTCAAGAATCCATGCCCAAAAGGTTGAAGGAATGGAGCTAAATTAACTCAAAGTTCCTTTCAACTATACCATTCTGTGTTGCAACTATTTATATGAAGAAGAGGATACCCAGCCAGCACTATATATTAACTCTAAGAGGATCCTGGAGAGTGAATAAGAAAAATTTCGATAGAGAGGGAAGTTTGTCTGCCACTAATTCCCTACTGATTCTTCATCAAGGGGGGTATATACTCAGGTAGAGCTGCCCAACCTATAGATTGAAAAAAAGATTCCATAAGCATGACTAGCTACCATTGTAGTGTGAGAAGGCAACCTGTTTTTAATTAAACATAATTTCAAATTTTACAATAATAGGAGCATCTTTTTTTCTCTATAAGCATATTTTTAAAGATAATAGTTCAAGCAAAAATTGCCCCTGTTTGATCTGAAGGAGTTATGGCCCTAATATAGTCAATTTTCAAAAATTCTACTTTATTGCATAGGATAAGACTCTGTTCTACTATCTATAAAACTTGAATTAGTAGATATTAATCATAGTTGGTACCTTGTAATATAATGTTGGCACCTTATTAAATGTACTTTACTAAGTAATAAATGGTACTTTGTTCAGGGCAGGTACCATTCTTGTTCTGAGCTGTTCTTCACACTTCATAAAGCAAAAAATATTTTATGATCATGACATGCACTATGGAAAAGAATCTTATTAAAATTAGTCATATTTTTGACCTTTAACTTAGGATAAGAGTAAAGTCTTTCAAAGGCTCAACCACAGACAATCACAGACAATCATATACATTACTCTAAAGGAATACTAGGAACAAGAAGGAATATTTTGGTAGGGGTATAATTATTCACAGGTGAATAAAAATAGAGTTTAGTATTGGTGACATACTGAGACGTAAACATGAAAATAGCAGATATTCAAGATGAAAAATAAAACAACATGGATGAAATTCATTCATGTAGTCTCTGTATATAGAGTATTCTCTTCTGTTATGTACAGAATGAACTGCTATAATATTATGCTTGTAAAATAGTGACTATATTGTTAATTGATAAACACAAAACTCATTAGACATTTTTTGAAAAATAATTTCCTAAACAGGCACATTTGCTGAATTTGACATTCTATGAATAACATTTCAAGTTTACAAAAAAAGGAGCAAATTAGTGTGTCTTGTCAGTTTAATTGAATAAATTAGAACTTCTAAGAAATATCATATGTTCTTCAACAATTAAATACAGTAGACTCTTTAGCTTGGAAAGAACTGTATTAGAAGAATTAAGGCAACTTCAATTCCCTTGGTTCCTCCACTCAAAAAAACAAAACAAAACAAAACACTATAATAGTTAAATTAGCCAATTCACAGACTTTAATGAAGTTCAAAAGATTGCCAATTAAAATAATTTATAAATTTTAATGTGTTTTTAGAAATGTTATCTAATTGCATCAGGAACACATAAGTTCATGCAATATATTTGATAATGATATGGAAAATGTTCTGTTGTTTTTTAAAAATATAATTTGCAGATGACATTGTACTCTAGAGGTATAAAGCCTTAAAACACTCCAAAGCTGCCTCTGTGCAATCTATAAATATTCGAATTTGATTGACTAAACATTCTTCTGGTAAAAAATAAAGTTCATGAAAAAGATGTACTTTGCATATTATGACAGTCATATGGACAGTCCATCAAACCTTGACCAGACCCTGAAAATGGGTAACAACCTTGATCATAGCTGAGTGAGAGATTAGAATGAATAGAATTTTAGAATTTAAATGTTCCTGATTGTCCATTGCTACAAAAGCACATATTTTAAATATTAGTATTCTCCAAGTGATACAGTATGGCTGTAAGTCAATAAGCATTTATTAAGTATTTACTATGTATAGACATTGTGTTCAGTCCTGGGGTTTAAAAAGAAGACAAAAACGCCATCTATTTCTTTAAATAGCTGATATTCTAATGGTGGATATAAAATGTGATATTTCTGTACATATAGACCAGTGATTCCCAAAGTGGGCACTACCGCCCCCTGGTGGGTGCTTCAGTGATCCAGGAGTGCGGTGATGACCACAGGTGCATTTATCTTTCCTATTAATTGATATTAAAATTTAGAAAAATTTTATTTCCATGGCCTAAGTAATATTTTTTCTGGAAAGGGGAATGTAGGCCAAAAAAGTCTGGGAATCACTGATATAGACATTTACATATATATGTATATATATATATATATATATACATATATATGTACACATTTAGATATATATGCTAACAAATACCATTAGATATACATAAATTCATCTAATGTGCTTATGATTCTAAGAGGGTAGGGAGGAAGCTTAAAAATCCTTAAGGGAGAGTTGTCAGAATAGGAATACAATAGCTCTTTAGTAGATTAAGTGGTTATTGGCCTGGACTATTAACTTCAGAGTACATTTCAGCATATATAAGAGAACCTTACTTTGCTCAAAACTCCAATAAATGTCACCACAAATTATTTTAGAGTAGAGAGTCATCTGATGGTATAGGGGATAGCCAGAAACAAATTCTCTCTCTCTCTCCCTCTCCCTCTCCCTCTCCCTCTGTCTCTCTGTCTCTCTCTCTCTGTCTCTCTCTCTCTGTCTCTCTCTCTCTCTCTCTCTCTCTCTCTCTCTCTCTCTCTCTCTCTCTCTCTCTGTCTCTCTTTTTCTCTCTCTCTCTCTCCATCCATCTATCCATCTGTCTGTCTATCTATCTATCTATCTATCTATCTATCTATCTATCTATCTCTCTATCTATCTATTTCTATTCATCCATTCATTCATCTATCCTGTTTCTGAACAAGAAAAATATATATGTATAACTATATGAAAAGTAATTTCAGAGGGAAGGCATTGAGGTAGTGAGGTGAGGTGACAGGGACAGGTGGGATTGAAGTTGACCCTTAAGAAAGTCATGGAAGCCAAGAGGTGGATGTGAGGAAAACAAAGATTCTAGGAATAGGAGAGAGCCTGTGAAAGGGTACATGTTAAAGGAAATGTTTTATCTTCTTTTAGGAACTATAATAAGGCCAAAGTTACTGTGCAGTTGAGTACCTGAAAAGGTATAAAGTATAAGATGCAAAGTAAGGAAGAAGACAGGTTTTGAATGACTTCAAAAGGGAAACAGAGGGTTTTTCTTGATCCTGGAGTTAATTAAGAGTCCTATGAAATTATTAGGGGAGGGGAGTGAAGGAAAGACATGGTCAGACCTGATGTTCACTTTCTCAGCTAAGTTGTGAAGATGGAATTAGCTCTCCCCTGTTTTTTTCTTTAGATTTTAGCCATCAGGAATGTATACACTCCCATTTAATCCTTAAGTTGGAGGGGGTGGTCTATGACCCACATATGCTAGAGAGTAAGTAATTGAAAACGACTGACTGCCCCCTGGGAAGTCCAAAGCAAAGTTAAAGCTGCCATTGGTCCACTTAAAAGTGGAAGGAAGGCACAGGAAATGATGCAAAGAACTGTCTTTAGAAATGGTGGTAACTTCCTGTGACCAGCTTTTTTCCCCTTTGAACTTGGCCTTGAAGGAGCTCAGCTTGAGACCTCAGACTGCTTCCCTTTGGACTTCCACATGGGTGAATGAAAAGGCTGATTCCCTTTCCTAGATTTTTTTCTGGAAGGACTAGCCTCTGGAGAGACCCCTAATGTTGGGGAAAGCCTCGTGACTAGAATCCTTGTTTAATTTGCCTCTGGGCTTCCCCTTTGCTGGGGTTTCTGAAGTGCTGTCTGGTTCAGACCAGGCCAGAGTAATTATCTCTTTCTCTCCCTCTAATTTTCCTTACTTTCACTCTTTCTATTTGTAAATAAACTACCTTAAAAGTCATTCTGACTTGAGTAATTAATTTTGGTGACCATATTCATATATTCAGTCCAAACATAATTTTACTCTTTACAAAGTGGAAGAATCATTAGAATGAGGAGAGGTTCAAGGTAGGGAGGCCAACCAGAAAGCTACTGGAGTAATTCAAAAGTTAATTGATAAAAGTCTTCATGGGGGTGGTGTCTGTATAGAAGGAGATAAAGGAATACACACACTCACATACACAGATACACACACATACACACACACACAAGATATATTTTGAAAGTAAAAAATGATATGATGACAAGAAGTTGGATATGTGTGGAAAATGAGGAGTCAAGAGGAACACTGAGTTTGCAAGCATGGGGGACTGGAAATTGATAGTATTCTAATATTAGGAAATCTGGGAAAAAGAGAAAGCTGGGTGGAAAAGGGGAGAAATAATGTTTGGGACATATAAGTTTGAGACTAATATAGAACATTTAGTTCAAAGTATCCAATAGTCAATTGGTTATGATAAACCATATACATTATTTTATGCATACTGTGGCAGCACACTAAAAATTTATTTTTTTCAGTGTCTCCACAAAATATAAAGAAATAAATATTTCTCTTGTCTAAAAATTATTTTCAGACTTTTCTCCATTTGAAAGCATATAGAAATCTGAGAAACAGAAAGGAAGGAGAGTGGAGTTTTCTTATGAAAATCTAGTAGTAAGGGTGAAAACCAAATATCAAGAGTACCTGTTTTCTACTTATAATCAAAGAATTCCCCACTTTCTGAAGTGATAGGAAATGATCCACCTCAGGATAAAGTCCTCTTTTTTCAATCAAGTATAAAAATATTAACAAATAACAAATGTAAAAGTCTTCAGAGAGAATTGTCAAAATAGGAACTGAGAACTCTTTAATAGATTAAATGATTGTCATTTTATAATATTTATTCTAAAATGTAATTTAACAAAATGTAACCTAATAATTATTCAATATTTCTATAAATATGACACAAATTTTCTTGGAGTAGAGAGTTTTCTGAAGGCATAATAGTGAAGGTGGTCCAAAATTCAAAATTCAAAAAATTATTATTTTTCTTCAACAGTATATATTCCATATTCCTCATTAAAGATCTACTTTGATACTTTCTGCCATGTGGCAAGGAGAATAGGCTAATGAAGCACAAACCTTCACAAGCTTGTCAAAAATTTATATCTGTCCTAACAAGCAAAAAAAGTTTTGACTATGGGCCTGAAAATGCAATATATTTTTATTATCTAATATCTAGCCTAATGAAGTTCAGAGAAATCCATCACCAGCTAATTGACCTCTTGGTTACTTTTTTTTGGTCTGAGCAGCTAATTATGATTTAATAAACTTGAGCCAATTGGAAAAACCATAGGGATGAAATAAGGAATCTTTGGCATATTGATGTATTACATACCCTGTGATTTCCCTCTTTTTCTCCCTCCCTCCCTCCCTTCATCCTTCTTTTTCTTTCTTGTTATTATCTTGAGCCAAAATTGAATTGACTTCTTACTCTGTCAATGACTGAGTTTTATACTACTAAGTAGTCTGATCCAGCAGCTGCATTTTACTTTCCTTAATAAAATGGACCCACTAAAATAAAAATTGAAGCAACTCTCCTTTATGTATATTCCTTTATTGCTGGGTTCTCTTTTTTCTCACCAATAAATATACAAAATCCCTAACCAAATAACTAGTATGAATATATCAAATCTCTCTTGCTGCTTAAATGGTACCATTCAGTGTATACAACCAGAAAGTTCCACAGCTAAATTCTCTGCTAAAGCTGTAGTCTGATCTGTCACCCAAGTTTTCAATTCAGTACTCCAGCTGATCTTTAATTTCCAAAAGATATTACTTAAAGCATTGCTGTTTAGTTTCTTAGTGCCTGAAAATGTTATCAGCACATAAGCCTGTTTAGAAAAAATATTAAAGTAGTCTTTCAATATCATCAGCATTTGTAAAACTAAAAGTTTAAATAACTCTATCCCTAGCAGTTAATGACATAGGCTTGTCTTGAATATGAAATACCTACAAAGTCACTCCTCTGAAGATAATAGATTTTCACTGACTGCAAGAGGAACCACATTTCTCTACAATTAATATTTTAGCTGCATAAAATATTATTTTGCCATGGTGATAACTTAAGAAGAAAGACTCTATGGTTGAGCCAAGATGATCTAAAAAAAATGAAGAACAGAGAACAGGATTTTCCAGTCCTGACTAGGGCTTCTGAAACCCCACCATCCTAAAGTCAGAGTTATGTGGGAGGACCAAGAAAGACTTCATTAGGAAATATCTTTTTCTAATCCAAATTTCAATTTATTTTTAAAAATATTTTCTTCCTTTTGAGGGAGTTCGTGAATTTTGGAAAGTTATACAATTTGCCAGTAACACTTTTAGAATATAAGTATCTGAAATAGTACTGGAGAAAAAGGCAGGGACACTAAAAGTCATTTTAGATTATAAGCCTTATTGTTTATATTGTAACTGCCTTTCTAAGCCTGGAAATTAAAAGAAAAATAAATATCCTACATTTTACTGACAACCATAAGAGTTGGTGTTTTATCTGAAATAGCAGAATCATCAACTTTCAAAACGGCAGCAGTCCTCAGAAGACATCTAAACAAATCTTCACTTAAATATGGTTTCTATAGGCTCTCTGATAAGTGATTATCTTGTCTCTGCTAGAAAACTTCTATGGATTTGACCCACTAACTGAAGTAGAGCATTTCATTCTTAAGCAGCTATAATTATAATTAATGTCTTCCCTTACATTGAGCCTAATTCTACCTTGAAGCTTGTCCATTTCTTCCATTCATATGTTAAACCCTGTTTAACCAAGATTACCTTTAACTTTCTTTGGTTTAGAATATTGTAAGTCTGTCTGAGATTAAGAAATAGCAGGAACCTTAGAGATCATCCATTCCAAGCCCCTTTGAGAAAGGAAACGTGATCTGAAAAATAAGCTACCTGAACAAGGTCACATAGGAAACAGAGTTAAAACTTTAGCCTTGATCTTCCATAAACAGAGTAGTGGTGCTATAATTTCCTATTTTGTCATCAAGTATTCTGAATTCTTTTATTTCCTTGCTTTGGTCAATGAAAATGCAGTTTTTCCATTCTACTTCTACACCCACAAGGAAAAAAAAGAAAAAAAATCTTTGCAAAATATATACATAGTCCCACAAAATAAATTCCCACTTTTGTCAGGTCCAAAAGATCAAAATCTCAATCTTTACTATGTATTCATTCCCTTACATGACATTAGAAATTGAGTAGGATATTTCAATATAAATTCTCTAGAATAATACTTAGTTATCGTACTGTCAGAGTTCTTAAGCTTTTCAATTTTTTATCTTTATAATGCTGATGATACTATATATATACATATATATGTAATTATTATTCTGATTCTTTTGATTTTACTTGGCATCAGTTCATATAAACTCCCCAGGTTTTTCTGAAATCATGACTTCATCATTTCCCAGGGTGTAACAGGTTTGTTTTTTTTTTTTTTGTAAAA
>NC_058130.1:325360558-325405483 GCF_016433145.1 Gracilinanus agilis
TTTTTTTTTTTTTGTAAAAGCTAATATATATATATATATATATATATATATATATATATATATATATATATATATATATACACACATATATATGTATGATTCATTTTCCTCTTTTTTCAGTCCCTTTACAGATATAGAACTAGTAGATATATCACTAGATAAAAATGAACTACAATTTCATAATTATGGGAGCCTAGCTCCAAATTAATTTCCAGAAGAGCTGGACCATTTCATTGATCAACCTCTCATGCATTAATGTACCTGTTTTATTCTGATAAATCCTTTAAAAACCAATGTTAATGGTTAGAATGGTAACATATAAAATAAGGCCATTTCTCAGGAAATCTATGATACAAAAAAATCTAGATTAAAAACATTTATCTTATCCATTTTCCAATTAATACACAGTTGTCAATTCCATAGTCTTAAGAGAATTCCTAACTGATATTTGTTCTTATTTTCTATTATGATTATTTCCTTTTAGTTTTCATTCATTTGCTAAATAGACCACCAATCATAATAAACAGATATAGAATGTTGAAAAAATCAGAAATTATCTCAGCCTCATTTTCTTTTTCTATGAAAAGGAGTCAGAGATACTTGTACTACTTTTCTCACAAAATGGTAAGATTAAAATACGTAAAGTTAGTTGTTGCCCACAGAATGTTATAAAATGTAAATTCTTATTATTATGCCAATATATTCTAATCATATTGGGTATGCCATTATTGTCGGATGGGAACGTTTGTTCTTTATTTGTACTTTATTTTAGGTTTGCTGATGTCAAACAAGGTGAAACTATTTCTTCATAATGTTAAGACCTTTAGTCTCATTCAAGGTCAATTTATAAACCTCTGGTAGAAACCAAGAAATCTAGAAAATTGTAAAACCAGGTCTTGGTACCTGGTTCTACACAAGGAGAGAAAGATTGATTAGCTGTATGTTTTCTCTGTGGAACCATTTGAATTAAAGAAGCTTATAGCCCAACAAATGATAGCAGGTAGAGACAGTATTAGAGCATCCATAAACTTTAGAAACTGAAGGTAATATTAGAATTCCAGTGGCAGAGCAAGAAGAGAAATCTTTGGCTCAACAAAAGTACTCCCAAATAAAATGGGAGGTATAGTTGAGGAGAAATAGGCAACAGAGCTATGATGTTGAAACAAAATAAAACATATTTTCCTTTCACTAGTTTGCATAGGTCAGAGAAAGAGAATTTATTTTCTAGCAACCCTAAGAGATCATTCTCTTTTGCATGGAGAGGGGAGGTAGAAGCAGGGGTGGGGATTGACAGTAATAGTCTAGGGTAATAATATAAAATTAAATTAAAATTAAAATTAATTATAAGGGACTATATAGGTTGCCAAGAAGTAAAGCTCACAAAATGTGAAAAGGGAATTCTATGTTCTCTTTGTCTACTCTGAGTTTACATTTGTGAAAGGGAATCCTGTATTCCCTTTTTCTATTTAGAGTTAACTAATAACTTAAGTACCCCTACTTAGTACCTTACTAGATTGTAAAGACAGGATTAGCTCTTCTTTGTCTACTTTTGAATTGAATAAACAAAAGCTTGAACATCCTACTTAGCACTAGGTGGAGGAGCTCTCTATCCTTTCAACTCAATCAGCCAGGAAATGAGAATTCACACCTCAAATCAGCCAGGAATCAATGAACCCTTTTGACCAGTATTCAACTCTCCAGAAGGTGAAAAGTGGTTCCCAAAAACACTGACCCCTGGGCAATTTGGAAGCTTTGTTTGGCCCCTGTAAAGAGGAGAAGGGACAAGAAGCCATTATAAAAGGCCCTAAATTTCTGGGGCTAGGGAAGTCAACTTCAAGAAGGAAGTTGGTGTTAAGAAGGAGTTTGACTTCAAGAAGGAAGTCAGCTTCAAGAAGAAGATTGGCTCAAGGAAGAAAGTTGGCCTCAGGAGTCACCTTCAGTTTGAATCATCATCTTGACTACCTCTTAGAGGGAACTTGGGTGAGTGGATAGCTGGATTTCCCTTCCTGTCTTCTGGAGAGAGTTTAATTCTGGTTGAAGGTCAACAATATTTAGTTAGATAGGCTAATGTCTTCACTACCCTTTTGTATTTCTCTGCTTTCATTCATTCCACCTCTTTTGTAAATAAAATCTATTTAAGTCATTTAGACTTTGAGCAATAATACCCTGATTTGGTGACTACCATTATTATTTATAATCTTCATATATTTTATTGAAGCCATTAAAATTTAATTCCTACAAAAAGGAGTAATTGATTAATTCTTTAACACTGAATACCTTCTCTTTGAGGATAGGTTCACCCATAACTGTACTAAGAATATAAATTCATTTATATGTGCTTGGGAGTTGGGACTAACTGGAAAGGGAAAGAAGGTTGTTGTAAACAGTTATGGACTTAAATGAAATCTATCTAATTTTTTTTCAATTTAGTGAAATTAAATGAGTCCCATATGTTGTCTTGTCATTCTTATGAAGAGAATGAGAATCCCTGACTCCCTGACTCTTTTCAAAAAAATCTCAGTTATCACAATGAATCAGTATTTAGCCACAACAGATGATTAATCTGGGACAAGGATTAATTGGTGATTAACAGAATTATAGTAAGATTAATTAAAATCTAGTCCTATTTTATAAAGAAAAAATTTTAACTATGCAGTAAGACTAGCTACTTTCCATTTTTACAGTAACTCTCTATCAATCACATAAAGCATTTCAGGATGATGACTGGTGGGGGCCTTCAATACAACCATATAGGACACATTCTGAGGAGGGAAGGTGTCTTTGGACTTTTCATGACCATGAGGAAGTGACATAGTATATCAGTTTGAAGTTCACACTAACCAAACAAGACCCAATAAAAGGCAGAGACATCTCTTCAAGAAGGAAGCACTCAATCATTGCTAGAAAAATATACCTCCCATCCATTCATCCTAAAGGTACCTTCTTCCCACCCATCATAAATGGATCTCCTGCCCATTGAGATCTAGGATTGATGGTTGAATATCGGGATATGATCTTGAATAATATGTTAGGGTATATAATAAGGAGAAAACTCTCATTCAATTGTCTTAGATTCTGAAGAAAATCTAACAACCCAGTTTTTCTGAGAGACACAGGTCTCTCTCAATAAACCTGTTATTGTTCTGGAGCTTTGCCTTTTTGTTTTATTTTAAATTGGCTGAAAAACATTTGTCACACTCAGTACTTACATGAGATTGAATCCTTTTTGTCTCATTACAAATAATCCCCAAATTAACCAAATCCATCTTCAATGACATACCTTGGACACAAAAGAGACATAAGATTTTTTTTTAAAGAATAAAGTCTCCAATATTGAACCTATTCCATCTAAATTCATACTTTGGTTCTGGAGCACAGATCATATAACATATGTATACTTTTTATGATGACATCTGTATTTTACATTTACTTTCATGGAATAGGTTAAGATATTAAAAGAAGTATAATATTAATTTTATATTCATAATTATCAAAATCTGTAAATTCATGCCTTTAAAAAATTACTGATCATTCCTGTTTATCTTGCTCCAAATTGGATTGTTTCTTCATGAACTCCTTTGCCACTTATCTTCCTCTACCTTTCCTCTAAGTGTGGTTGAGCTCCAAGACTATGTATAGGCTTTTTGTATTTTCTTCTGTATTCTCTCTTTTGGTATTCTTATCTATTCATGTGACTTCAGTTATTACCTCTAATGAAATATTCTTAAGTCTATATATTCAGTCCTTATTTAATCTTTGAACTCCGCCATTCTTCCAGTTCCAGCTACTTACATGCTATTTGGATGTCCCTACACTCCTTCAGATTAAATATTGTCCCAAATTGCCCCCTAAAATATTCTCTGCTCTGTCTCCTAACTTCTCAGCCTCTACTAATGGCACAACAATCCTCCCAATCACTCAGGTGTTCAGAAATAGGCCATCTTTGATATTTCTGTTTCTCATGCTCCATACTCAGTTGTTGAGGACAGCAATTCTATATCTATAACAAATCTATATCTATTTTTAAAAAGCAACCCCAAGTTTATTAAAAAAAAAAACAAAAGAAACACATCAGCAGGTTCACAAAATGATAGAATTTTTCCTCAGGTCATACATTCACAAGGCAGAAACTTGACAATGCCAATGCCGCCTATATCTTTGTGCATGTGTAGTGTGTGTATATGTGTGTATAACAATAACCCTTCACAGTGTAAACAATTCTTATATTTCAACATTTCCTTTGATATTGCAACCATCCAGTTTTAGGTTCCTATTTATTTTGGGTCTTTTAATAGGTTACTAAACAGTTTTCTCTAGCATTGGAATCCATCTGTAACTATCTAGCAGAATAATGGAGGAAAACACATACCAACAAGACAGCCTCGATAGTCACATATTGGATTTGTGTGCTTAAAAAGAGGAGTGAGCTATAACTGAGAGATACCACTCCCCTTTAATTCTCAGGCTTCTTTTCCTATACTCCTTTGAATATTGAGCATCTAGGTGATATAATTGATTGAATATTGAACTTAGAGTTATGCAGACCTGGATTCCAACCTGCCTGAGACACTTCTTAGTTATGTGACCCATGGAATGTCACATAACATCTCTCAGTCTTGGTTTCTTCAACTAGAAAATTTGAATAATAATAGCAGCTAATGTGATTATGAAATGATATCAGTGAAGCAGTCTACAAACCTTAAAGCACTATACAAGTTCAATATATTGCTATTTTGGAAATGCTCAATTTATTTTGGCATTTACTCCTTTTATAACAAAAAAAAAAACGTAGAAGAAACAAACAAAATCTTCCCAATTCATCAAGTAGTCACTTACCTATTCTAAAATCTTAAACATTTTCTCATTATTTCTAGAACAAAATTTAGAGTTCATTGCCTCTAGAACAAAATATAGAGTCCTTTAGCCTGGTGCTGAATGTCCTCTGTAGTATGGCTTTCTCTTCACTTTCCAGACTTACTTCATACTCCTTCCCTCCATCAATCTATATTTCCACCAAACAACCCAGTTCTGCTTAATCTTCTCCCTTCCTTTAAACAGTTTCTCTCCATATCTCCACCCACTGAATATGTTCTCCATCATCATATTTCAATTCAAATCTTTTCCATCCCTCAGATGTATGTCATCTTTTCACCATCAAATTGCCTTCTATGTTGTCTTGACTTAATATAGATATGTTATAGAAATATATATATATATGTATATATATATATAATCATATCACTTTCTACCTTATATCATGTTTATTAGACCCTTGGTTATATTTCCAGTGTATTCTAACCTCCTCTGAATCCTACTGTTGTTTTATCTGTGTTTTTCCAACACCTCTTTTCATGTTCTTCATTGAATGAACGACTTTTTAGTGATCTTAAATTGAATAAGAGCATGGTGCATTGTAATGGACCTTGAATTTGAAAATAAGGGACCTGAGTTCAAATCTTAGTTCTATTACTTATTGCCCATACAACATTGAGGAAGATATTTTAATTCTCTGGGCCTCAATTTTTGGGGAAATGAATGACTGTGGCAGATGATTACTGAGGTTTATGCCACCTCTAATTCTAAGATACCATGTTTTTGTCATATAATAAAGGTTTGTTGAACTGAAGAAACTTGAAATTTTAAATATATAAGCTCGCTAGTTTATAAATCACACTTTGGAAACTTCAGTTAGATTACAATAATGATATTTCTCTGTGTTGATATCTTTATATACCTAGAACTGCAAACTTAGTAGTTGTTGATTATGTCATATAACACTGCTGTTTCTGGAGAAACTTCTTATAAAAAAACAGAGAAAAAGAATTAGGCAACTATCCTAGAGTTATAATTACAAGTGGTAAGAAAGATTGCCCATTGCTTTTTTTTTTCTCTTCAAATCACATCATTCCTATGTACATTGGTATTTTGTCAGCAGGGCAATGAAGGAAGGGAAGAATTTTATAGTAATGATGCTCACAGTTTGATACAGGCTCATCGACTTGGATAGAATTGCTGTCATCAAAGGAAAAATATTCTGCTCAATGATCTGTGATAATGACATTTAAAAAAAAATCTCCTGAAATTGCCCTCTGGGCATTATGCCTCATTTCAGTATGTGTTTATTTATGTTGGGGTTAGGGGGGTCAGTTATGGGTGCATGTGTGTGTTTTCCCAAAACAAGACAAAGAGAAAAAGCAATTTTAGTAATAGAATGACAAATAGAAACTGAATATGAAGATAATAGCTAGTAGGATGTTATTGTAAGCTTTGACTTATCCTTTATCACTAGAATTTTTAGTTTATATAATACAGATTTGAATTGTAATCACTAAAGGAAATAAAAGTATATCTTATTTCAATATCCTAAAGTGTGCCAAATATCTGGAATCTCCCCCTTTATCATGCTGAGCAATTGTGTTTGAGTTCTAAGCTTGATTTATTTCCAAAAAAAGAAAAAATATATGGAGCTATATAAAGATTGCATTTCAGTTATTCCACAGGCTACTCATTACCACTCTTTTTTTTATCTTATTTTGTTAGAAGGAATCAGAATAAAACATTTTGAGTTAGAAAAAAAAATTGCCAAATAAATTTAGGTCAAAACTGTTATGCAGGTAAACCTCAATTAAAATTAACTCAGTAAACACATAATTGTGATTGTGTATTCAAAGCACTGATCCGGATTCTGGGAGACAAAACAATATACTTCCTGTTATATTCTTCTGGATGAAATAAAAGATAAACCTATCTAGGCAAATAGAATATAATTTTGAGATGGAGAGAATAGTCACAACTTAAAATGTGTGACATTTGGCAAATGAGCTGAGCTTTGAATAGAAGCTGAGGTTTTGAGGTTTTATGGGGGAGTGAATTATAATCCTAGACCATGCAGAATAGGGCAGAGATACAGAAAATAGAATGATGAATTTCAGGATCACAGTATCAGAACGTCATAGATTTAGAACTGAATAGAACTCAGAGGCCACCTAGTTTAACTTTCATTTTAAATATGATGAAATTGTAAACTAGGAAGTTAAGTAACCTGTTAAAAATTTTAAATATGCATACATGCTCTCTAGTTTATAAATCACCCATTAGAAACTGCAATTAGATTACATTAATGGTATTTCTATGTGCTCTGGTATTTTTAGACACCTAGAACTTCAAACCTAATTTCCACAAAGTAGAAGTGTCAAAGAATGATTATTTTTGCAGTTTGGCTAGAACATATAGTGTGTGAAGAGGAATAATATGAAATAAGTCTAGAAATCTAGGGTGGCACCTAATTGTAGAGAACTGTTAGTGACACACTAAGGAAACTGCATTTTGCATTAGAGTCAATAGGGAGCCACTGAAGATTTCTAAGCATACAAATTTAAGAAGTCACTCAGGAAATTTGGACAGTGATATAGAATGAAGACGAGATAGGAAGAATTAGAAATAACACCAATAAGGAATTAACTTTAATAGTAGAGGTAATAAGTGAACAAATCTTGTATGAATATTAGGCTCTGTGAATAGATAGAAGAGGAATATAAAATCCATAAGTGAATCTGGGTATAAGAGAAGGAAAGAATGAGTCTAGTGGTCTATTTCCCCAATATATGCCAAACTCTAGAAGTATTTTCCAATAGAGAAGATTTTGGTTGGTACATTATTATGATTCATGTAATAAAATCAAGAATCACAATTACTATGTGTTTCTTTTCATATAAAAATATGTCACTACTCCATTGTCATTAGACTTACAATTCTCTGTACATGCCAGTGAATACTTTCATGTTTACCCTAAATATTCCTAACTTTCTTACCCAATCCATGTTGAAGTAACTCCATAATGCCTAAGGGAGCACAGAAAGAGAGTAACATAACTGATCTCCATAGGAATTGTATGGTTTCTTGAATCTTGTGTCCTAATCAACCTAGTTTAGTGACTGCAGGGACAGTAGGAAATTTATGAAGGATGTTACAGCCAAGAAAGGTGCTCATGAAAGTCATGAAATATATAATTTGTTTTGTGTCTTATTGAAAAAGGAGAGTAATTGGGCATTTTATTAAAACTGAGAGAGCACTGTCACTGGAGTTAGATAACCTGAGTTCAAACTCTGCCTCTCATAGTTCGTACTGGTATGACCTTGGTCAAATGACTTAACCTCCATGGTTCATGATTTCTTCTTCAACAAAGAAATGACATGGTTGGTCAAATGATCTCTAAGATATTTTCCAACTCTATAGGTTTAATCAAGAGGGGAAAAAATTCCAAAGCAGTGACTAATGGAATTAAGGTTATTTGGTAAGAAGAACTTTTTTTTATCACAAGTAGAAGCAAAAGAAGCTGAAACAAATTTAAAAAAGAAACAACTTAAGCAATTGATTCATTTGGTCAAGATCCAGTGATGATGGACTTCTTGGTATTATTATCATAAAGTGAGATTCTTTTACTTTTTATCTCTGCTACCTCTCCTCCATTACTCCTTTAAAATCTCAGTTAAAAATCCCATCTTTTCTGAGAAAACTTAATTACTCAATTAACCTTTCTGCTAATCCCTAATGTCTGTACTCTTTTGATCTCTAATTTAACATTTGTGTATCTTTTTTGTATATAGTTAGTTTCATGTTGCTTCCTTTGCTAGACTATGAACTCTTTGAAAGCAGGAACAATCTTTTATGTCTCTACAGCTTTATATCTCTACAGCTTAACACAGTGCCTAGGATGTAGTAGGCACATAATCACTTTTTGATTGGCTGTGGACTGACTTACTGAAGTCTTTGACTATTGCAGCTGAGTTTGCCTTGAATGCATGAACTTCCCAAGAGTAAAACATGTACATGTGCTTCACAGATTCAACTGCCTGCTCCTCAACTATTCAACTTAGATACACAAGAGCTGTAATTGCAACAATTTTATATCAGGAAGACAGCATGAAGTTTTTCTATGGCCTGGAGTACTGCAGCTACCGTAGGAGCTTTGTGCTTTTCTCACCAGCCACAGGTCTTCCACCAATTACCCCAAACTAATACCGAACAATAGATTGCTAAGATCATTTACAACTAGTGGTCGATAAACCCAAAGACCCTAGCTTTTGAGGCAAGAACTCACTATTTAACAAAAACTCCTGGGAAAATTGGAAAACAGTTTGGGGTAAATTAGGTTTAGATCAACATCTTATACCCTATACCAAGATAAATTCAAAATGGGTAAATGACTTAAGTATAAAGATTGAAATAATAAATAAACTAGGTAAATATAGATTAGTATACCTGTCAGATCTGTGGGAAAGGAAGGAATTTAAGATGAAGTAAGTGATAGAGAACATTGCAAGATGTAAAATGAATTACTTTGATTATATCAAATTTAAAAGGTTTTGTACAAACAAAACCAATGCAACCAAAATTAGAAGGAAAGCAACAAACTGGGAGAACATTTTTACAACGAAACTCTCTGATAAAGGTTTAATTTCCCAAATATATAAGGAAATAAGTCAAGTCTACCAAAAATCAAGCCATTCCCCAATCAACAAATGGTCAGGGGACATGAATAGGTGGTTTTCACAGAATAAAATGAAAACTATCAATAAATACATTAAAAAGTATTCTAAATCCCTCCTGATTAGAGATATTCAAATTAAAACAACTCAGAGGTACCACCTCACACCTAGCAGATTGGCCAATATGACAGCAAAGAAAAGTTATAAATGTTGTAAGGAATGTAGCAAAATTGGGACACTAATACACTGCTGGTGGAGTTGTGAATTGGTCCAACCATTCCGGAGGGCAATTTGGAACTATGCACAAAGGGCTTTAAATGAACCCTTTGACCTAGCCACACCACTGCTGGATTTGTACCTCAAAGAGATAATAAGGAAAAAGACTTGTACAAAAACATTTACAGCCTCACTCTTTGTGGTAGCAAAAAAAAATGGAAAAAGAGAGTGTCCATCAATTGGGGAATGGCTGAATAAATTGTTGTAAATGTTGTTGATGGAATATTATTGTGCTGAAAGGAATAAAGAAATGGAGGAATTTCATTTGAACTGGAATGACCTCCAGAAATTGATGCAGAGTGAAAGGAGCAGAACCAGGAGAACATTATAAACAGAGACTGATACACTGTGGTACAATAGAATGTACCTTTTCTACCACCAGCAACAATGCAATAACCCAGGACAATCCAGAGGAACTTGTGAGAAAGAATTCTTTCCACATCCAGAAGAAAAACTGTGGAACTAGAAATGCATTGGAAAAATACATAATCAATCATGTAGTGTGGTATGGACATGATTAGGGTTTTGATGTTAAAGGATCACTCTACTGCAATTATGAATAACATGGAAATAAGCCTCGATCATTGATACATGTATAACCCAGTGGAACTGCTTATTGGCTTTGGGCAGGGAATGGAGAAAGCAGAGGTGGGGAGAAGGGAGGGTAGATCATGAATCATGTAACCATGGAAAAATATTCTAAATAAAAATTAAAAAAAAGAAATAGTATACTTAGAAAGATAGTGGGGAAAGTAAGCTAATTAGGATGATATGGTAGGCAAAAAAAGATAATCAAGAGGTGAATAAAAGGGAATTGCACTTATAGAAAAGGGAAGAGAGAGATGGCCTGAAAAACTAATACAATGTAGAGGACTATGAGGGTAATGACAGGCAATATTTAAACTTCACTCTCATCATAACTGGCTCAGAGAAGGAATAACAACCATACACATTGGGGTATGGAATCCTATCTTGCCCTATAAAGATGTAGGAGAGGAATAAGACAAGGGAAGGGTAATAGTAGTAATAGGAGGGAGGGGAAAAGTGGAGTGTTGATAAAAAGCAAAACACTGGTGAGGAAGAACAAAGCAAAAGGAAAAGGAGCAGAATCAAGAGGGGAAAAGAAGATGGAGGGGAATACACAGTTTGTAACAATAACTATGAATGTGAATGGGATGAACTCACCCATTAAATTGGAAGCTGATAGCAGAGTGAATTAAAAACAGAATACTACTATATTTTGTTTGTAAGAAACACATTTGAGGTAGATTCACACACAGAGTAAAGATAAGAAGCTGGAGCATAATTTATTATGAATCATCTAAAGCAAAAAAGAGGAAGAACAACCAGAAAAAGTTAAAGCAAAAGTAGATCTGGTTAAAAGAGATAAGGAAGGAAATTACACCTTGCTAAAATGAGCTATAAACTAAATTAATATCGATACTAAACATACATACACCAAATGGTATATGCTCCAAATAATGGAGAAATTAAATGAACTCCAGGAAGATATTTTCAGTAAAAGTATTCTAGTGGTAGACTTCAGCTTCTTGCTTTCAGATCTAGATAAATCAAACAAAAATAAATAAATAAAATAAACAAGAAGTAAATGAAAGCAAAGAAAGTGAATGAAATTTTTAAAAGTAAGAACTAATAGATCTCTGGAAAGAATTGTATACCAATAAACAAAATATAACTTTACAGCAGTGCATGTCTCCTATACAAAAACTGACTGTGTATTAGGACATAAAAACTGCACAATCAGATGCAGAAAAGCAGATAAAACATATGCATCCTTTTCAGATTATAAGACAACAAAAATTATAATCAATAAATTTCCATGGAAAGATAAATAAAAATTAATCAGATACTAAATAATCTAATGCTAAAAATGATGAGCCAATGGATAAATGATAGACATAATCGATGACTTTATTAATGAGAATGACAACGAGGAGACAACAAATAAAAATTATGGGGCACAGACAAAACAGTACTTAGGGGAAATTTTCTGTTGTTAAATGCTTACATCAATAAAAGAGAAAATGTAGATCAATTATTTAGGCATGCAACTAAAAAAAACTAGAAAAAAGACAAATTAAAAATTCTCATATACACATGTAAAAACCAGTGGAAATGTGTGTTGGCTATGGGGGGGTGGGGATTGAGGTGGGAGGAGGGAAGAGTAAGAACATGAATTATGTAACCACGGAGAAATATTTTATTATAAATTTTTTTTAAATTTTCAAAATTCTCATATAAAGACCGAATTGATAATCCTAAATATTAAAGTAGAAATCACCAAACTTGAAAGTAAGAGGAACATTGAACTAGGAGTTGGTCTTATGAGATAAAAGATACAGAATGTTGGTTAATTTGATTTTAAAAAGGGAAAGAAAAAATTAAATAATCAGTATTAAAAATTAAAATAGTAAACTCACCACCAATGAGGAAGAAATGAAAACAATCGTTAGGAGCCATTTTGCCCAATTATATGACTGTAAATCTGATAATCTAAGTGAATTGGATGAATATTTCCAAAAATACATATTTCCCAGATTTGCAAAAGAGGAAATAGAATTCTTATATAAAAAAATTCTCATAAAAGAAATTGAATAAACAATCAATGAACTCTCTATGAAAAAATCCCCAGGGCCAGATAGATTCATAAGTGAATTCTATCAAACATTTTAAGAATAATTAATCCAAATTATTACATAAACTCTTTGGGAAAATAGTCAGAGAAGGAATCCTACCAAATTATTTTCATAAAACTAATAAAGTTACCTTAAACCAGGAAGAACAAAAAAGAGAAAGAAAATTATAGGCCAATTTCATTAATGAATATAGATGTAAAAATATTAAATTAGATAATAGGAAGGAGACTATAGCAATATATCACAATAATAATTCCCTATGACTAGGTGGGATTTGTGCCAGGATGCAAGGACAGTTTAATATTAGGTCAACTATCAGAATAATTGACTATATCAATAATCAAACTAACAGAAATCACATAATTATTTCAATAGATGCAGAGAAAGTGTTTGACAAAATGCAACAACCATTCTTACCAAAAAGAAACATTAGAAAGCATAGGTATAAAAGGGCCTTTCCTTAAAATGATAAGTAGTATATACCTAAGACTTTCAGCAAGTATCATCTGCAATGGAGATTTTAGAAGTCTTCCCAATGAGATCATCACTATTATTTAATATAGTATTAGAAATGCTAGTTTTAGTAATAAGAAAAGAAAAATAAGTTGAAGGAATTAAAATAGGCAATAAGGAAACTAAACTATCACTCTTTGCTGATGATATGATGGTATACTTAGAGAGTCCTCAACTAAAGTACTAGCTGCAATCATTAATAACTTTAGTAAAGTTGCAGGACACAAAATAAACCCACATAAATCATCAGCACTTCTATGTCCAATAAAGTCCATCAGCAAGTGTTAGAAGGAGAAATTCCATTTAAAATCACTTTAAAGAATACAAAATAGCTAAGAATCCACTTGCCATAGCAAACACAGGGGTTTTATGAACACGATTACTAAATACTTTTCACAAATAAAATCAGAGCTAAACAATTGGGAAAATATTAATTGCTCATGGGTAGGACAATGTAATATAATAAAATAACAATTCTACATAAATTTATTTATTCAGTGCCATTCCAATGAAGCTACCAAATAATTATTTTATAGAGCTAGGAAAAATAATAACAAAATTAATCTGGAAGAACAAAAGGTCAACCGGGGAACTAATGAAAAAAAAAAAAATATGAAGGAAGGAAGCCCAGCAGTACCAGATTTCAAACTGTACTATAAAACAGTAATCATGAAAACAATCTGTTACTGACTAAAGAATAGACTGGTAGATCAGTGGATTATATTAGATACACAATATACAGCAGTAAATTATCTTAGCAATGTAGTGTTTGATAAGTCCAATGATCTCAGCTTTTAGAATATGAACTCACTAACAAAAACTGCTGGGAAAATTAGAAAACAGTATGACAGATGCTAGATATAGGCCAATATCTTATACCACAACCTTTACCAAGATAAGGTCAAAATGGATATATGATTTATATATAAAGAGTGATACCATAACTAAATTTGGGGAACATAAAATAGTTTTCCTGGTAGACTTGAAAACAGGAAGAATTAATGACCAACAAGAGATAGTATTATAATATATAAACTGAATCATGTTGATTACATTAAAATAAAAAGCTTTTCTACAAACAAAACTAATCTAATCAAGATTAGAAGGGAAACAACAAATTGGGGGGATATTATAACAGATATCTCTTAAAAAGGTATAATTTCTCTAATTTATGAAGAACTAAGTCAAATTTATAAGATACAGGTCATTCCCCAAATGACAAATGGTCAAAGGATATGAACAAGCAATTTTTAGATGAAGAAATCAAAGCCATTAATAATCATATGAAAAATTGTACTAAATTGTTCTTGATTAGAGTAATGCAAATTAAAACAACACTGGTCAGCCTGGCCATTATATCAGTAAAGGAAAGTGGTAAATGTTGAAGGGAATGTGGCAAATTTGTGACACATGCATTATTGGTAGAGTTGTGAACTGGTCCAACTATTCAGAAGGGTATTGTGGAACTATAATCAAAGGACTATAGAACTGTGTATATCCTTTGATCCAGTAATGCCACTACTGATTTTATATCCCAAAGAGGTAATATAAAAGGGAAAAGGGCCTGCTTATTCAAAAATATTTAAAGCTGTTCTTTTTCTGTTGACAAAGAATTAGAAATTGAAGGGATGTCCATCAATTGGAGAATGACTGGACTGATAGTGGTACATGTTAGTAATGGAATACTCTTGTACTATACTATAACAAATGATGAGCAAGATGATATCAGAAAAAACTGGAAATATCCACAGAAACTGATGCAGAGTGAAATAAGCAAAATTGGGAGAACATTGTACACAATAACAGGAATTTTGGATGATGCTTATCTTTGAAAACTTGTCTACTCTCAGCAATGCAATGATCTGGGACAATCTTAAAGACTTATGACAGGGAATACTATCCACCTCCAGAGAAAGAACTTTTATTTTGAGGTTTTAGTTATGTATGTCTTTGCTATTAGAACAATGACCAATTGTGGAAGTGTGTTTTGCCTGACAATTGAAAAATGAAAAAGAAAAAGAAAACAGTTCATATGAAAAATAAAAAATAGAATAAACGATGTATTCTGAATTTAAAGAACTATTTGCCTAAAAGGAAAGATTACCTTTTTGTGTAATAAAAAAAAATGGAGATTTCATTTGTGAGTTTAAATGGTATTGTTCTATTCATATACATATACATACATATATATTTAAGTAAAATTGGTATGAAGGAGGGAAAAATCTGTCAAAGTCAAGTTCCTTTTTGGCTATTCAAATATTAGTAATTTGAAAATCTCTAGCAAGGGAAAGAAGATGGCAGAAGACAAGTTCGAGGAATACTGACCTGATTATAGATTTTGGCTCCACCCCTTTCTTCCTGACTTTTAATCAGTTAGAAAAAAGAGCATTTTGAGAGCTATCCTGTAGCATTCATACTGGAAATAAGACTCTCAAACAGACATTTTTCTAAGAAAATACTAGAATTTATATCCTTGCATTCAGGGATTATGATGAAATGGCAAGCTTTCTCATCTGACCTTCACTTCTCAGGATAATCAACTGAATACAATTGTTCCTTGACCTAAGTCCTTCTATATTCAGGATCTGAGGAATCTCTCATTTAAAAAAAATTACCTTCCTACCTCTTTTTTAAAAACAAATTTTAACCTGGATTCTGCCACTCCTCAGTCATTGGGAAAGTTATTTCATCCTCTTGACCTTCTCTTTCTTCAACTATTAAATGAGTAGGGTTGTTTGTTTTAAGTTGATAGTTATATTCTAATATAGTTGGTTTCTTTTATCTATTTTATTTTATTAGTTTAAAAATATTTTTCTGAGAAATTGTCTATAGGTTTCACAAGACTGTTGAAGGAGTATGTGATAGAAAAAAATTAAGAATCTGTGGAAAAGATCATTTCTAAGGTTATAGAATCATAGATTTAGAAGTGGCAGGGATGTCATCCAATCTAATCCTTTCCTTTTACAGGTGAGAAAACTGAAGTCCCTCCAAATTAAATGATTTGTAATGTCACAAAGCTCATGTCTCAAGGCAGTATTCAAACCTAGGTCTCTCCTAAGAATTTCCAGTACTTGGTACTGGATATAAAATCTCAAGAAGTAAAAACAAAACTTGAACTGAAGATAAAAAATAGTTATCCAAGACATATTACGTGTTAAATATAATTTTTATCCCCCTTCTATTATTTCTTAATCTAATTTCTAGCATCAGTTTCATGAAAATGATCTCTAAAAAAATCTATTCTTGTCCTAATATCCTCTGATTCCTACACTAATATTCTGGTAGTTTAGAGATTTTTTCAAATCACTCCTCTTCCTTCCCATGATTACTTATAAGCATATGCAATTGCCATTGTCTTCAAAAGCTATGAAGATAAGAAATGTCCTCTTTATGAACAAAGGAATATTCATTAGCATATATGTCTGTATATTTACAGATATATATAGAGACATACATACATATATATAGTCACGTATGTATTTTTGTTTGCATATTTACATGCAAATGTACAATGTTAGACATTAAGAAAATCAGTTTTAGAACTGATAGGGACTAGAGAGGGAGTTTAGTTTTCTATTTTAATTTTAAAGATGAAGAAATTTAAACACAGAAAAGGAAGTCACGAATGACGTGCCCAAGGTAATTAGTATGTGGTATGCATTTTTTCACCCAGATGTTAATGAATCCAAGTCCTATACAAGATTAGAGGAGGAAAGGGAGAGGAGAGGAAGGAAAGAAAGAAAGCCCAAAGGAAACAAAAAGAGACACTTCAGAGAGAGAAGTCATTCACGTCTTGCTAAGAGCAGTGAGACAAAGATTAGTATATCTGTCAGCCTTCTTTATTCAAAGACATTGTTATTTGCACAAACCGGGATAGTGGCAGAGTTCAGTTAAAATATTTTGTTATTAAAATATCCCTTAGCTTCTTTTTTACCTGAGGAAGTAGAGTCCTGGAGATACTAATTCAGCTAAAGGATATTATGAGATACAAGAACTTAAATGAGTTTCTTTTAAACTGAGAAACCAAGAAGAAATGGCACAGAAGGCAGTTATCTTAAAAAAAATAAGTCTAGAAAACAATTAAACAGAAAATAGCGTTCAAAAAGCAAACCTGGTCTTACCCTGTCTTCTGTTAACTTCTTGTGTATCCCAACTGAGAAAAAACTTCATGGCTCATGGCTGAGAAGGAGAATTCTAGGAAACTTTACTTGCATTGACCAGGAAGACCAGCTGTAATCCTTCTCCTAGGAGGGAAGTTTACTAATGGCCACTCTAATAAATGGAATATAACACATCAGATGTCTTTGAGATAAGAAAAATCCTAGAAATGTTTAACAACCAGCTCATTGGGGGTAAAAATGTGTGCATGGCATATTTATGAATTTCATCTTCATTAACATTTTCTCCATCTCTTTCTTAAGTTTAGAATTGAACCAAACAATTCAAACCCTGATTGCAAACATTTTCAAATTTCTGAATATAAATATACTGAAAAATTTAACAATAGGCTCAAGATCTGGCACCAGCACATCCTATCCTGAGGATAGAGACTAATTTCTTGACTATTCCTGTGGCATAGTAGACATATGTGACTGCTGCTTCAGGAAAGATTATTAAAGAATCTTCTAAGGGTTAGGGTATAGAACTAAAAGAACAGGTGAAGAAGGTGCTGTAACACCTCTTTATTGGGAGTGGCTTATTTACCAAAGTATGTCTAATGGATGCACTAGAGATTATTTGATTTTCTTAAAGACCAGCTTGTGCCTCAATGCTCAAGGAGCAACGGAACTTCTCAGTAGGGTGGAAATTGAGATTCAGCCACCAATGAGGAACAGTGGAGACCACTCCCTGATAGAAAGGAAGTATGATGAAGATAAGAGCACAGATATCAGTAGACCACAGCAACAGCTTTGCAGTATCAAAGTTATGGACTATCAATCCACACATGTACCCTGATCACATGTTCCTCACAAGCAGATGCTCTTTATTCAAGTAATAGTGTGTACATATGTGTATATATGTATGTACATGTATTTTTGTATTTTAATATAATTTCTGAAGCTGTTAGCTCACGATTTCTAGAAAGGGAGAGGGAAGAGTGTTTTATTATTACTTTATTTACATTTTATTTTTAGTTGACCCTTTGTATAAAATATGCCATCTCTCTGAGTGGTAAAATTAAAACACATTGGCGAGAATTCATTGCTAGAGTTTGTAACGGATTATGATAACATCGTAGTACCTAAAATACAGAGTAATGAATTGGGAACTCATGGGTAAGGAGGAAACCTTATATACACACACATATATACACATGCATATATATACACATTTATGTCAGTATATATATATATATATATATATATACGTATGTATATATATATTCTGTCCCTGTTCCTGAAAATATTTAAAATATTTTTTAATTTTGATCCTGTGTATAATTCTGAAAAACAGAGATATAGTGAAAGTACTTTTAGATCTAAATATCTTTTCAACATCTAAAGCAAAACAAAACAAAACAGTTAGGCAAAGTAATCTTAATATGCCCTATATAGAACATTGCTAGTATTCTTCTACTGTTGTCCCTTTTTCATATTATTATAGAAATATTATTTTTATTTGTACAGAGTCACTGTGTAAGCTGTCTAGTAACCTGAAGAAGTTGATTGCCTTTCATTGTATTAAATAATATGAAACTACTCTATGTTTATAAAAGGGAAGGAAAAACTATCACACACCCATGTGCGCAAATGTGCATGTGCACACACACACACACACACACACACACACTCTCTCACACAATGCTTCCTCCTGTAGTCTTTTGTTTCCTCTGATTTTTTTCTAAATAAATCTAATTCCTGGATAATGATACGCTAAAGATCTTCAATAAAGGTCTTTTCAATTGGAGGTTACTCAGAATGCTTCTAAATATTTATGAATCAAGATTCTTTTCTTTATATATAAACATTTTATACCTTCTGCCTTGGAGTCAATACTTTTGACTCCAAGGCAGAAGAGTGGTAAGGGTAAGGCAATGGGGGTTAAGTGACTTGTCCAGGGTCACACAGCTGGGAAGTGTCTGAGGCCAGATTTGAACCTAGGACTTCCTGTCTCTAGGCCTGGCTCTCAATCCACTGAACTACCTAGCTGCCCCCTGAATCAAGATTCTTAATGGAATAAGAATCACAGAAAGATAGTTGATTAGTACCAAGGCTTAGTAAAAGGTTCTATATGAATCAAATGACTAGGTAGTAAAATAAATAGAGTATAGTATATTAAAGTACTTATAACTTTACTGCTTTAGCATTATATAGACTGAGATGATGCTATATTATGTCTTCAAAATTCACATCTTCAGTAGCAAGATTCTACTAGTTGGCTTTCATGTAGAAAATAAATATTGAATACAAATTATTGTTTCATAAAGTTTTTATTTCCTCAAGTGTGATATGATCATGTTTAGAGTAATTATGTTAAATCTAATTACTTTTTCAATTTTCCAATTTTTGCAGTAATTATATCTGAGTGCTATTTTTAAATAAAGTATGATTCCATTATGGTATCTTCTTAATAGACTCTTGAGGCTCTGTTCTTGCTTGCCCAAAATCATTTCCTTCTAATAAGTTAGGCACTTAAGAAAGCGTATTAACTATTCCAGACTACACCAATAACACGTTTATAAATCAAAACCTTAATTGTTCTACTAGTAAAGATGATGAAAATAATAAACAAAATGTTTCTCAAGTGAAGCTATTCCCCATATCCCATAGCTACAACTTTTCCATCTCATTCATTTTTTCTGAGAGACCTGTTGTCTGTCCTTCATTTACAAGAAGACCAATAACACCTCGGAGTGATATCTTGACCTAAAAGTGAATTGATTTAAAGTGAGGTAGAATTGTACAAAGTCATCAGCTTCACTCTCTCTTCCAGTTATCAAAGTCCAATTGCAAGACAAAAGACAGAACAACAGACAATGGTCCAGGATGCAGGGGATGACCAAACCATCAAAGTCTGACCAAGTTCCAAGCTCTTTTAGCCACTTTCATGACCATTGTAACAAATTGTTCTTATCTGCCTATTCCAGTGGGGGAAGTTCTTCACATACTAGCAATAAGCATCTTCCTAACTCACCACTGAATTTGAGGATAGCCAGTTACCTCCAGCTTGGTTTAGCCTTCTTGCCCAGATGGTTTTTACCAAAGTGTGGCTACTGCACATGCTACAGATTCTTGGAGTCACAGGTGAGAGTTGGATGACAGGTGGATACTAACTTGTAAATGTCTCAGCATGCCTTCATACAAGAGGTACTAGTCTTCACTGAACTCCCTATAGACTTATCGATCACATAATTTAATGTCAGAGAATTAATATATAATAACATTGGTACAATCCTGTCATCAGACTTTCTACTTTGTGAGAACTAGTCTAACTATATCTGAGAAGTTCATCCCAATACGCTGGAAATGTAATGGCAAATTCTTGGGTCACGGAAAGTCACTAAACAAACAGAAATACAAAGGCAAAATTAATTTCAAATTACATAAATAGAATATAATGGATTTCTGTACTAGCAGCAATGCAATGACCCAGGACAATTCTGAGGGATTGATGGTAAAGAACGCTACCCACATTCAGAGGAAGGACTGCAGGAGAGGAAACATATAAGAAAAACAACTGCTTGACACATGGGTTGAGGCAGACATAATTGGGGATGTGGACTCGAAACTACCTCACCAATGCAACTACCAACAATTTGGAAATAGGTCTTGATCAATGACACATGTTAAAACCAGTGGAAATGTGCATCGGTCATGGGTGGGGGAATGTGGGGGGGGAAGGGGAAAGTAGGAGCATGAATCAAGTAACCATTTTAAAAATGAATATTAATAAATGTTTTAAAAATTACATAGATTTTAAACTTTTTTAAAAATAGTGAATTTGAATAATTACTACATGGAACTGAGTTGGCTATTTAATAAATAAATTAATTAATATATTTAATTACCAGAATTGATCCTATTTGAATCACATGTATTAGTACATCTTTCCAGATTTAAGGTATGGAATTATTTTATAGGAACATTGAAAATAGAGTTAGAACACTGAACATCAAATAATCCAGTATTAATGAAGCTATGGCACAGGTGCCAAAGAAGACACACAGAGCACTCTCTGTGGGCACTTGGCTGCCCCCCTACCCCACACCCCAAATTCATTACTAGAAAGACAGAAGGAATAGGCAGAGCTACTCTTCCCCCTCTTCACCACATCGTGATGACATTTTTTCACATCCCTCTCTCCTCTGCCCAATAGCCCAAAGGGAATGCGCAGGAGTTAAGATGGGTGGCTCACAGGCAGCAGTGCTGGAAGGGAGAGGAGCACTTGGGCCACTCCATTCCCCATCTCTACACTTGTTGAGGACATTCCTCACATCATCCACCCTTCCACCCAGCAGTCCAATGGGAGCACTTCCTCCCTCCCCTATGTGGGGTTAGGGTGTGAACAGGGTGTGCCCTGCCCTTGATGGGAGAGAGGAACACAGCATGCCATCTCTCGGGTTGGGTGGTGCAGCATTTGTTCTTTGGGATGAGATAGGGTTGTGGTCCAGCACTCCATTTCTAAAAGATTTGCCATCACTGAAAATCCAACCCTCTCATTTTATGGAAGAGAAAATTGAGGAAAACAGAGTTCTGAAGTAGAAAAGGAAGTTGTCCTAGATGACACCATGAAATCTGAAATTGAAACCAGGACCTCTGACTCCAAATCTGGTAGTTTCAGTAAAGACTCATCGCCCTTTTTCATATAATTACAAAAAAATATATTGGTGACTTGAACACAATATAAAGAATACTGGGATACCCCCATCAGATTTTATTTAGCTATAATTATAATCTATTAGCAGTTATTTTATACATACCAAATAACTAGCAATGATCTAATTAAGAATGACAGAAACTAGAACTTCATAAAAATTCATTTGAGTTCATTTGATGTTTGTAAATTAATTCAGCAAATATGTATTAGACTGTAGGGATTTAAAGTTAATGCCAAAATAGTTCTTCTCCTCAGATATTTTACATTCTATATTTTCAAATTATATTTGTTTCTCTTTTCATATGTAATCCCCATTTTGGCTCATCTTCCTTTTCCTCACATTCATTTGAAATGAAATCTGTCCAATATTATTAATACCAATACCTCTTCCTCCCACAAAGCCTCCATTGTAATTCATTTTTATCAATAACTACTTTTTTTTTCCTGGCATGATAAATAGTGATAAAACCAAGGGCAGGAGCAACTGTTGATCTCTTGTTGAAACTAAGACTGCTCTTGACCAGTTTCACCCATCTCTAACCGTGTGGAACTCTTGATAGTTGGTAATTAGCAAGAGGATGTATAAAATGAGGAGGTTATATTTTGGGTGGGAGTAGGCAGAGCTGTTCTCCCACATTAGTTACTTCTCTTCAAAAATGTGTGGAAAAATATTCAGTAAATGTAGCTGAAATTGCATTCTGTATTATCTCCAGGATGAAATGTGATAAAGTTGATTTTTGAAAGGTTAGAATAAATGTGGTGATGTGATTTGTTATTTTTGAAAGGTCAAAAATACCCAATGTTTTTTCTCTTATTTTAGAGCAGCTGGCAAATAAATCTTGAATGCTTGTTAATTAAGATTTTGCACAATCAGAGAGTATTATGTGGAAGTTGGATAATGTAGAATGGAAGAAAAATAACTTGAAAGACTTCTAAACTCCTCTTCTTTGAAAATTCATTTTATTTTTATTTTTCTGGAAATTAATCAAAATATTCAGAACATCTAATTAGCAGAATTGTTCATTGTATTCCCTGGGAGTCTGACACCAAGAGCATCTCTTCTCATATGTATTATCTCTTTTTTTTTTCTTCCTATATTTACCAGCCTTAAATCTCAGAATATCAGAACTAGGAATGATCTCTTCCAGAGAATATAGTCAAATGTACTCATATTCCATGTAAATAACTGGAAACCCAGGGAGGATATTACATGAATTCATAAAACTAATAACTGACTGAGCTGGAATTCAAACACATGCCATTAGACTGAACTCCTTCCTCTTTAAACACTGATTTTCCTTGATTCTGAAAGAAAATATACTCTGCACCAATCAATTTAGTCAGTCTGTTCATACATAATTATTTATTGAGCAACTTATATGTGTAGAAAAAATAATACACTGCTCTTGATTTAAAGGAGCTTAAAAACTAGATGGGGGGACTACAACTATGTGTTATACATATACAGATATGCATAAATGTATGCACAGAAACATACGAACATGCATACATATTTACATGCAGTATATAAATTTATTTAATGTGTTAAATGTTTTATTGACCTTTTGTTTTCACATTACTTATCTTTCCCCAAATACAGATCTATCCTTTCTATAATAAGAAGAGGGTTTGTAGGCACATTCCCCAAAATAAACTAACACATCAGAAAGACTAGTATCATATGCAGTGTTACATACCCACTGTCTCTGCTCTCTTCAAAGAAAGAGGAAAGGAGAAGAGTCGCAAATGGATTCTCTCAGACAAATATTGTATATTTCAATTTCATAGTATTCAGGTTTGTTTCATTGTTCTTTTCATTTATATTTTCAGTCACACTATATATTATTTTCCTTTTTCTGTTTACTTAATTTTGTACCACCGAATATGGCTTTCTTTTTTTCTCTATATTCAACACTTGCATTGTTTTTCAGAGCAATTTAATATTCCATTTCATTCAGTATCCTGCAAATGATAGGCATCTATTTCATTTCCAGTTCTTTACTAAAACAAGTACTGATATAAATTTTCTGGTGTATACTAGAACTTTCATTTTTTTATCAGCAGTCTTCTTTGAATGTATGACTATAGCAGTCAAGTACCTGGGTTAAAGAACAAGGACATTTTAGTTACTTTCTCGACATAATTCCAAATTGTTTTTTAGAATAGTGGAATCAAGGCATATCTTCATTAACTGTACATTTCTGGCCCTGACGTTACACAACCTCTCCAAAACTGACTATACTTATATTTTGCCATTTTTGTCAATATACTGTCTATAAGGTGAATCTCCAAGTTTTGTTGATTTATTTTTATTAATATTTACCTGTCTCTTGGGGGGATAGGGAAAAAAGATGGATTAGTAGCAGCCATTCAGCCAAATTGTTCCATCATTCATCTCTAAACAGATGTAAACAAATGCTTTGAATCAAATTTTGAGGTGGCAGAGCCAGCAAAAGGTAGGAATAAGTAGTTTTTCTAGCCTAAAAAACTTAACAGGTTGGCAGAAGAAGTCTGTGACACTGAGGTGGAGCCCTGTCCAGAGCCCTCTCATGCTATGGAAGCTAGAGCAATTGCAGCAGCAACAACAACAGCTTTAGGAGTCCTTACCATAGAGGTAGTTAGGGGATTGGGAAACTGGTCAGAAAGAGATTACCAGGTACCCTTTGTGGCACTGGATACATCTGGCACTGATTTGCAACTCTACTCACCATATGTGGTTCTGGACCATAGTTCCAGGTCAGAGAGAAGAGCTGGTAGTCAGTCACAAAGGGACAGGGATTCTGGCCATGGTTCCAAAGCAAAGAGATGTACTAGCATTTGTGGTTGAAGTAGAACAGGATAAGAACCAGAATTCAGACCAGAAGAGCAGTGACCATGTCCCTCCCAGTATTGCACCATCTTAGAAGCACCAAAATGCAGACTCACAGAAGTATCTCTGAAAACAGCAACACAGAAAATTCTGAAGCTTTGGATATTGCTTTACCATCTTGGTGATCAAAGCCCAATTTTCACATAAAATTCAAAGTTAAGAAATAGTTTGAGGAAATAATCAAACAATAATAAAAACAATTTGACCATAAAAAGGTACTACAGTGGCAGGGAATTTCAAGATATTAATTCAGAAAAAAAGACAAAAATGTGAAAATAGTTGCAAGAAAAGCCTCAAAGAAAAATTTTAATTAGATCCAAGGCCAGTAAGAATTCCTTGGATAAGATCTAGCAGATTCTACTTCTTTGTAAAGACTTTGAGTATGACCCTAATAACAGGAGAAGAATCAACTAAACTAATTATAAATTAGAAAGACCTCTTCATGATGATTTTTTTGGATATGGAAATCCATCAAACATTCTTCTTTATTTAAATGGGCCTCAGTTAAGTTTGAGTTCTACATATTAGTAGAAAAAGAGAATGCTAAAATTTGTCAAATTTTCGACTATTAATAAGTTTTTATTTGACTTCCTGGTCTCAATTTGAGAACCTTGTCAAAAAATAAAAATAGATTTACTGCTGGAGGTGAATCAAAGTGCTATTAATTTCCCTGATATGAAGAACAACGACAACAAAAAACAGAAGATAGTTGCAGCTAAATAGATGTGGTTACTCCTTCGAGAAGGAAAAAATGAGTAGACAGAGCTGACTTTACTATATATTTAGAGGTCATAAGAAACCTCATTAAACATTTGATTGTATAGAATTATTGTATTACTAAAACACATTCGCAAAAAAAACTGTCACTAAAATAATTATACTTTCTTCATCAACAACAATGCTGAGAACAAAATAATGGAAAAATTATAGGGAAACTGAATAAACATATACTGATATTTACTGACTTAATTGCAAAGTGAAGAAAAGGGAAGAATTGTAAGAAATATATGGAAAAACATGCATAGTGAAGAAATAAAGAGGCCAGTGAACTGTCAATTTACACCATATCCACATGTCCCTAACATGAATGTATTCTTTGAAACAAAGAATCAGTATACTCTAGTCATGGCAAGCATCAAATAATACCACAAAGAATGTAATCAATAATTTAATGGACAGATAATTTGGCGATTGATGTGATATGTGTTATGTCTGTCAAGTGTCAAGTGTCTCTCTGTGAAGAGACAATGGCCATTGACTCATCAGAGCTTAATATCAGACAAAAAAGGAGAAACAATAATAAAAAAGAGAAATAGCATACACAAAATTAAGTTACTGTGGAATTATTAAAACAAGTCATTGAAAGTTTAAAAATGGGAAAGAAACAACATCAATGACATCAACACTAAGTATGATAGTTTTATCCAGGAGTTCAATGCATGTGAATTAATTTCCACAAGAAATACAAGAATCCTAGAATCCCTCTTTCTCTACAAATAAAGAGAGAGGGATATCAAAGATAACACCAAGTTAGGATGTAAAATTATTTGTAAAACCTTAAGAAGGATGATTTAAGATTATAAATTATTTTGTTTCATAAAGCAGTGAAAGGTAAATCAGTTTAAAGGGAGCTTGACAAGATATTCTACTAAGCAGTGCTCCAAAGGGCAAGCAGGGAAGCTAAAGGAAATAGAAAGACAGACATTTTTAACAATTCATAATATACTTAACAAATACTCTCTATTAAAGTTGGTTGGAAACTTCTCTACCATTCTAAGATATTTGAGAGCTCTATACTAGACCACCTTTCTTATAAATATATTAAGGAGATGATAAGAATGATGATTAAAATTTAATAATCATTATGAAATAAATCTGGTATACCCTACTGTTAAAACAAACATGTGGAGACCAGTAGTTTTATGAGACTTACTGCAGTGAAGCTTAGAAATTTCTAAAATTGTAAAATAAAGCAGAAAGAAAACACCACACTGAAATTAAAAAAAAAAACAATGGAAATAAGAAGGCTTTAGAAGAAGGGGTATAAGAAAACACTAGAACAACAATATTGCCCAAGGTACAGCTTCAAAGGCAATTTAATTACAGTGTTGTCATTAATGAGCCCTGTAGAAAATCTGTCTGTATTCTTTTCATGCAGCTCTCTTCTCATTAGTTGTTCTAGAAAAGTTGATTATGATTTAATGTTGCCTATGAAAACTGGTAGTAAGAAGCTCTGGGAAATATCCTTAAAGTGGTGCATGAGGAATTAGTCATTAACCTCAACAAGAGTAATATTGCTTCATTATATTCACAATCATCTCCATAATTCCCCTGGCAGATTCCCTCCCCACTTTCTATTCTGTCCTGAATATATGCCCTTTTAGTAAAAGAAACAACTTTTTAATAAGAAAACAAATTCATTTTTTAAATGAAGTCCAAAACTCAAATCTTCCCTAACACATTTGAAAGGTCAGCTAATGCAACCCTAATTTAGGGAATGTTTTTGATTTATGATTACATTTCTAAACTAATTCTTGACTTTGTAGGAGTTGAAACAATGTGCTATTAACATTTGTCAGGTATCTGATTTTATAAGGACTCCCTCTACAAACACAGAAATAAATGTTTATAATTTCTAATCTTGGAAAGTTACCTGAGAATCACAACTACTATGTCAAGGATAGGATTTAAATCCAGGACTTTCTGATTCTGAGTTTACCATTTTGTCATGATGCTTCTCCTATAATATTCTTCTAGTAAATAGGCCTATTAGTTTTCCAAATTTAAATCTAACAATCTTATGTATGATGTTGAAATAAATAACTTGATGGCATATTATTTCCAGAAGTGGCTCTCGTAGATCCAGCAAGGAAAGTTGTTTGATTTTGATAATTCCCTTTCTACTCTTACATTTTAACCTTCTTGGTTGACATAAATTAGGCATTTTTAGATCTCTGATTGTTCAAGGATCTAAGCTCAGCTCCAGATACCCCAACAAAAAATAAATCATTCTTGTCCAATGAACCTTCTCTCAAGGTCTTTAAGGCACAATCTAGATAACAAACTATAGTAATAAAGTGGAACTATAACCTCCCTAGTCTAGAAAACTGTTAATTCAGTCAAAAAGCCTATTCTTTTTTTCTGTAATAATTTAACATCAATGAATTATATTTATAGAAAACTATAATCTTCCATATCTTTTTTGAGATAAACTTCTGTCTAGTAATGCTTTTGCCATCTTGCATCTATGAAACTGATTTTTGAAATCAAATATAATATCCTATACTCATCTCTATTCAATTCCATCTTATTAGATTCTGTCAGAAGTTCTAGTCTGTCCAGATCTTTTCTGAATGCTGACTTTGTTTTCTAGTATTATACTATCTTTGCAAGCAGATTTCCAATTGCAAATTTGATAATCATGCCATACATTCCTTTATTCAAGTCATTAATGAAAATATTAAATAATATATGATCAAGCACAGATCCCTAAGGACCTTCCAGCTTTACACTGAATCATTAATGGGTTCTGAAATTTAACTCTTTCAAATACATCTAATTTTGTTTCTTTCATTCCAATATCTTATGACATTTTCCACGTTAACAATATAAAAAGCTTTATTAATACTTTACTAAAATCTTTATTAAAATTTTCATCCATAACATGTTTAGAAATCCTGTACAAAAAGGAAATAGTACTACCCTACCTTTCCCTGTTCTAAATGAAGTCATGCTAATTCTTTGTGATCACTACTTCCTTTTCCAGGTGTTCACTAACCATCCCTTTAATATTTTTGGTGGCTTCCAATATATTTGTAACACCTACAATATGGATACAATTACCTCTGTGATTCCTTTGATCATCCCTAGTATTTGGTGGCTTTATATACATATATAGAAAGATTTTAGATCAATCAAAAAAAGAAAGATAGACGTAAAGAAAGAAATAATAAACTGATAGTTCTCTGTCTCTTGGCAGACTTTAACCCTTAAATCTTGAAAGACAGGCTTAGCAGGTAAAAGATTTTACCTCAAGCATTGTCACTTAGCAGTTCTTTGCCTCAGAACCCCTGATGGGTAATGAGTCCTAGTTTGAGAAACTGTGCTCCTATGGGAAGCCAACTGAACAAAATTTGCAGGATATTCAAAATAAAGGGATTATTTTTATCTCGTTGCTATTTATAGAGTTGTCAAGATTTTTTTATTTGTTTATGAATGTTTTTGATTGATTGGATGTGTTCAGTGAGAATCCTAAGATAATCAAAATCCGTACTATTTTCCATTTCCAAATCATATATGTTCAACTTTTAGTTTATACTAAATTTCCTGTCTCTGCAGTTTTTGACAGAATAGCACAAAGTAGACGAAAGGAGCACAAATGAGTAATGTAAAGGATATTATTTTGAAGCAAGTTTAGGGGCCAAAAGAATTTGACAATTTCATTTAATAAAAGAAATGCAATTTTGAAGCTATTTCAGAGATGCAGGTTGAATTTGAACTATTTCACATATCCTTCACTTGATAAAACAGGTATTAAACCAAAGTTTTTCTCTGAATTCAAGTTGGAATGAATAGCTCACATTTTCTACCAGTTTAGGGATTATTCTCAAATATATATACAAGAATTGTATTTTTAGAATCACACACATGTAAGTTTCCATTTCTAGTGCAATATGTCAATTCAGGTTTTATATCTTTGGAATTTTAGTCTGAATTAAATTTTTTCTCTACACATACCAATTATTTTAAAACTACTGCTAAAAATTCATATTTTCTAAATTTTATCCTGAAGGAAAATAACACTTTGAAAACACATCCTCTCTGTGACATAGACATGAAAGAAAAAGCTATCCAGGAAATCATGAAACTTCACATAGAAAACTAGTAAAATAAAGACACTTAAAACATATAGCAGAGGAGGCAAGATCACTCAGCAAGGAAGGGAAAATAAACAATTATTGTTTTCAGGAATGTACTGCTGAAAAGAATAGTCTCAGAAAAGAAAGTAATGTGATGGAATAAAAAGTATATGCTAATGTAGTAGCAAGAAGTACTTAGATTATTGAACTCAAAAAATAGAAGAAAAACATTATGAACTTGGTAATTAATATTAATATCTATGAGACTATTTCAGAAGTTTGCATCCTTTGGAATATTGAATGAAAGTACATTTTACAGAAAAGGTAGAGGAAAGACTGTATCTTATAGTACACGGAATAGTTCAGTTCATTATGGAAAATTCTGAATTAATACTCTCTTCATCATAGCAAAGCCACAGCATTATATTGGAAAATACAGCTGTAATCACTGACTTTTCTTGATTTATAGGAATCATATACATAGAAAATGTTGGTATATTTCCCTGCTACAACCTCTATTTGACCACTTTTAAATTGACTTAAGACGAATTAAAACATTCATATTTCACACTTTTTCAATTTAACTGGATTACATAAATGGCAGCCATACATTTTTAAAATGTTCTTCTTAGTATAAAATCAGTTTCAAAAGAATCTGCAAATTAAGTCATTTCCTTTTTTAGCATAATTGTATGATATTTTGCTCTGAAAAATATGAAAACATTTTTTTTCAATTGCTCCTGGGACAACTAGAGAGCACGGTGGTTAGAGAGCCAGGCCTGGAGTCAGGAAGAATTGAGTTCAAATCTTGCCTAAGACACTTCCTAGCTATATGACTCTGAGCAAGTCAGTTAACCCCAATTTGTCTTAACTATTACCCCTCTTCTGTCTTCTAATTTATAAAAAAAAATTTATAAAACAGGAGGTAAGGATTTTAAAAAAATGAAAAACATTAAAATTAAAGGGAGGCAGGTAGGTATCTTAATGGGGTCAGAGCCAGACTTAGAGATGTTCAAATCTACCCTCAGACACTTTCTAGCTGTGTGACCCAGGAAAGTCACTTAAGCCCCAATGCTTAACTCTTACAACTCTTCTGCATTCATTTTAAAATGGAAATTAAAGAGTATAAAATAGTGCTAGAGTAACAGACAAACATTTGTTAGGTGCTAAATATATCTATATCAAACTGTGATAGGAGCCAAGAAAATTAGAAAAAAAGATGAGTTCTAAAAGCATTTAACATTGTAGGGGGGATAAATTTTGATACCGAAAGTATTACATTACAAAGCAAATTGTATGAAAACAGTACAACAAAGAAAACTGTCCCAAAATTAAAACAAAACTTATTAAAGTGCTTTCTAGGCAATTAGAGAGAAGCAGCAGAGTAAAACGAATGGATAAATTGGTGGGTTGGAGTTGGAAAGGCATATATTCAAATCTGACCTTTGACAAGTATCAGCTTTGTGAGGATGGACTGAATTGGTCACTTAACCTCTAAGTGATATATGTATCAGTGTGAGTTGAAGAAATACCCACACAAGGATCCTATTGCCTAGTAGAGTCATCGATTCCTCACATATATGCAAAACCCTAGAAAAGAAAAGACAAAAATAAGATAGACATTTTCCCTCAAGAAGCATACCATTTGTGACTTCAAACCAGAGGAAGTAACATTAGAGATGCATCTCTAGGACTGAATAGAATGTTAACAGATGTAAATGGGAAAATACATTCAGTGCCTAGAGAATCTAATGAACAAAGAATAGAGGTAAGAAAGGGCTAGACACAGTCAGGAAACAGATACAGGTTCATTTTGCCTAGACCAGTGATGGGCAAACTATGGTCCTTGGGCCAGATGCAGCCCCCTGAAATGTTATCTGCCTGCGTTACATTATTCCTAATCTGAAAAATACAATGAGTAGGATACAATACAATGAAATTTCAAAAGAGTTGCCTTAGAGACATACTGACAGATGAGCATGTCCTTTCCTTTGGCCCCATCTTTAAAAAGTTTGCCCATCACTGGCCTAGACTATTGAAAATTTGTAGGAAAATAATTTGAATAAAGATTATAGACAAGCTAGAGTCATATTATAAAGAATATTGAATAAAGTTCTAAAAGTTTGACCTTTACTTGTAGCCAATGTGGAATCATTGAGAAAAATATCAAATGGAGAGATACAATGAGATCTGTGTATTAGGGAAATTAATCTGATGTTTATATTAAGGGTTAATAAAAGTAGATCAGCACTAGAAATGTCTAAGTATCAGAAGACAGTAATAGATGAAGCAAGTCTAACAAAAGGGAACATAGTGACTAGCCAGCTATGCTATGCTGAAATGACAGGAGTTGTCAACTTCTTACCAATCTCCATCTTTTCTTCATTAGGTGATCTAGTACCCAAGTTCTTCATCTTCATCCATCTTGTTCTCACTCTCCTATAGAGTAATACATTCAGTGAGAAAAATATAACTTAAAAATATCTTTATAGAAATTATATATTATATCCACACATGGGAAAAAAGAAAAGCCATGTACAACAAGATGTCCAGAAAAATACTTTTGACTGGGAAATATTATTTGAAAAGAAATTAATTTCTCTGGTAATTCAGAGCTTCCCATATATCTTCCTGATGTCACTGTATATATGTAACAGCTGGACCAACCTCTTCCTTACCTTAAGGTATTGCTCTTAATTTTTCTCTGCCAAACATTGCTATCTACTTTTTCCAATCAAGCATTTTTCTTTCTTACTTCCTCTCAGATGCTGCCTGTCTCTTCTGCTGATTATTAACTCCAACCATTTTCAAGTTCATCCATTTCCATTAAACATAATTCACTAGGAATTTCCTGCTTGCAGGTCCATAAGCATCTTTTTTTATCAACTCCTTTATCCATTGAGGAGAAGGTGGGTGTTGTGGTTATTAAATCTCTCTTCTAAAGAGATTCTTTAGTCTCTTTATATTCCTGAGATAAAAATCAAATCCTGGATTGATTTTTTTTTTGCAGATAGTCTATCACATTATTATAATAATTCGTATCACTCATTCAACATTTGTCTAATTGATCACATCTTAAACTAAAGCTCTTATCTACTTTTGTCAAGCAAATGTCATCATTATTAAAAGGTTTCAATGGCCATGTTAGCATCAGACTCTACCAAAATATTTGTTATATATTCTTACTGAAGGATTCAATTTACATCAGAATGAAACTCTTCCTTTATTATCTTTGATATTCACTACTTAATCCTACTAGTTAAGCTGTCTGTAAATACATGTAGATCCAAAAGAGATTTTAGAAGTCAAATAACCCAGTGATGTCAAATTCAAATAGAAATTAATCTTTTTCTGGCATAGAAACCCACAAATTAACTCCATGGATTTTTTTTATATTTTTATTTATTTTGGTAAACAGTTCCAAATTATATTTTAATCTGGTTACAGTTGCACTGGAAGATTTTGCTGGCAGACAGCTCACATCACGAGGTTTGGTAACTCTGGATTCTAGTCCAACCCTTTGACTTTACAAATTAAGAAATTAAAGTCTTCAGCAATCTTACTTATCAATATATTTGTTTCTCCGATCCATTATTTACTCTAATGAAATGACAGCAAAAGAGTGCACTTGGAATCTAGAGAACTGAGCTCTTCTTCTACCTCAGGAGTTTAAAACATGTGCAGTAATTGATAATTAATTAAATTGTCTGGAATGTCATACTTTCACTTATAAAAAATAAAAATGTTAACTAATTATTTCTAAATTCCATTCAAGTTTTGACTTTCTAGGTTACAATCTCATGATTTTAACAGCCATATTGCACCATGTGAATCATACAATTGATTGGATCATTGTTGTTGATCCAAAATTATTTAATATTTGGTATTATGCAAAGCACATTTTCATATCAATTTTATAGATTTTTTTTAAAACGCACAACTGACCAAATGAGTAATTGTCAATATCTTATTGAATGCTACACCTGTCCTTTCTTTTATTTTCTTTTATGCCTTTGTTCTCTTCTCTTTTCTATTTTGTTGGCTAGTTATATTTTCATGGATCTTTTCTGTTCTGTTGGGATTTTCCTTTCTACTGGAGAATAACTTTTGGTCTTATATAAGCATAAGGCATTATTTATATTATATGCATATATGTAATGTATTTATGTGTACATTTAAGAATATTGTTTCTATATCTTGGATACCAAATCATTATAATAATAAACTTTTGATTCAAAGATATTTTCCATATTAGACCATTCTCATTCTTACCTTAACAGCATTAATTTTGTTTGTACTATTTTATGTAGCCAACTTTACTTATTTTATCTTTTGTAATGACTTTCAAGTCTTATTTTAAGAACATTTCTCTTTCTCATAGTTATCAGATATATGAACTGCTTTTCTTTATCTTTTTTAAATGATCTTATAAATAAAAAGGTCTTATTTATTTAGAATATATTATGAAATATGGCATAAATTTTTAATCTGATTCTAATTTCTGCCACATTTGTTCTCAGTTTTCAAATTAGTTCTTATTGGTTTTTCTTAAGTAATTTATGTTTTCTGTTTATCAGATATTTAGTGATTAAGTTCCATTGGTTCTTTATTTCTGTTGTAGTCTGTTGAATTAATCTAATATTCTATTTTAAAACAATACCAGATGTTTTTGATGATTACTGCCTAGTTTAAGTCTAAAAGTGTTATTCACTCTTTTTCTGATATTTGATATTCCATATAGACTTTTTCAAAATTCATTTTGTTATTGAGTTCTATAATATGTTCTTTTGATAATTTGATTAGAAAAATTGAAGCATAAATTATCTTCAGTTACATTGACATTTTATTATATTGGCAGAGTCCAACTATGAGTAATGAATATTCCTCCAGTTGTTTACATTATTCCTATTTTAAGGAATATTTTGTAATTATACATATATATATATATGCGTGTGTGTGTGTGTGTGTGTGTGTGTGTGTATAGTATATGCTTTGGTAAATGAATTCCTAAATTTTTTTTAGCATCTGAGTGGAAGCAGATATTATGATAAACTTATTATCCTTTCTTCTAAACTTTCCACCTGTTCAAACTTCACTATTTCTTTAAAAGATAAAACAATCATCTCACTCCCTCAGGCCTTACCTTAGGCATCATCTTTGGCTTCTCACTATCTCTCACATCCCACATGCAATCTGTTTCCAGGACTTAGTAATTTTACCTTTGCAACATCTCTTACATATGACCTCTTCTGTCCTCTCACACTGCCAACATTATATGTATTAACAATTTTTGACAACAGTTTTATGACAGTTTGCAATTCAGATTATCTTCCTCCCTTCATTCCCCAACTTCCCAAGGTAGTAAATAGTCTGATATATCAATGCTTTCATGCAATATATAGTTCCATATTGTGAAGGAAGACACACATCACATATACAATAAAAAATTCATAAAGGAAATATAGAGAAGGATGGCATGCTTCAATTTGCTATCAGATTCTAACAGTTCCTAAATGTAACCCTAACCCTAAATAGCATTTTAAATCATGACTCTCTTGGTGTTATCTTAGAAACATATTTCTCTGAGAGTAATTTAGTTCTTCACATTTGATCATTGTACAATATTTTTGTTTTTATAACTCTATTCTACTGGTTTTGCTCACTTCAGTTTGTATCAGTTCATTTAAGTCTTTTACAGGTTTTTCTGAACTCATCTTGCCCATCATTTCTTATGGAACAATAGTTTTCAATTACCTCCATATACCATAGCTTACTCAGTTATTCCCAACTGATGGATACCCCTCAATTTCCAATGCTTTGCTACTAAAAAAATATCTTTGTAAAAATATGTATTTTCCTTCATCTCTAATCTATCCATCTTATTTTTTCCACTGTTTATCCTTCTCTTTCTCTCTTTTCAACCTTTCCCTGTTCACAATATTTTTTGGTTTTGTTTATCTACCTCCCCAAGTTGTTCCTACCTTTTGTCTGCTCCCCCTTGTTTTTGTTTCCCTTTCCCTTCACACTTCCCTATTGTATAAGACAAAATTTTCTACCTAACTGAATCTGGATGTTATTCTCATCTTGTGCTAATTCTGATGAGAGTAAGTTTCAAGCATTGCCTGCCATTCCAAGGTCTTTCTTTCTACTATATTGATTCTTGCATGCCTCCTCATGTAAGATAATTTACCCCAATTTTCTTTCCTTTTTTTCTTTTCACAATTTATTACACTTTCTTATGCTTTGATTTTTAATAAATATAATATCATATCATATTCAACTTACTCTTTACTCTCTCTATATATATACATATATAATAACATGTAATCCATAAGTTTCAGTCAGAGCTATTAAAGTAACTTAAATATCATTTGTACCATAAGTTTCATGAGTATTCTAGTAATCACTTTCCCTTGCAAGTATATGATTAGTTTAACCTCCCTGATTCCCTCTAGTTTTTTTGTCTATTTATATTTTATACTTCATTTGAGTGTCAAATTTCATTTTTGAATTTTTTTAGCTCTATTTCATCAGGAATGCCTGAAATTCCTTTATTTCATTAAATGTCCATTTCTTCCCCTGAAGTATTATGCTTAGTTTCATTGGATAGATGATTTTTGGTGGTAGGTCTAAATCCTTTGATTTGTAGAATAGCTTACTCTCTGTTTTCCAATCTTTTAATGTAGAAACTAATAGATACCATGTCACTTTCTGATAATGGTTCCACAATATTTGAATTTTTTTTTTCTGTCTGCTGTAGCATTTTCTCTTTGACCTGGGATATCTGAAATTTGCCATAATAATCCTAGGATTTTTAAATTTGGGATTTCTTTCAGGGCATGACTTGGATTCTTTCAGTTTATATTTCCTCCTTTTATTCAAGAACACCAGGTCAACATACTCTGATAATTTCTTTCATAAGTGTCCATATTCTTTTTTTGATTGTGGCTTTCAGGCAACCCAATGATTCTTTTATTATCTCCCCTGAATCTTTCCAGGTTGGTTCTTTTTCCAGTGAGATATTTCAATTTTTAAAATATTTTCATTCATTTGATTTTTTAAATATTTTCATTCATTTGAATGTGTTTTATTATTCCTTGCTGCTTCGTGAAGTTGTTTGATTTGTCCAAATCTAATTTTTAGGGAGTTTGAGGCATTGTACTTGTTTTCTTAGGGAATTTACTTTCCTGTCTGAGGTGTTGCATTTTCTTTCTTAGGCAACTGTTTTTTAAGTAAGTTTTTGTTTTAAGGTGTTGATTTTTTCTGTCATTTTCATTTCTAATTTTTCTTTTGAGTTCCTGATTATTTTTCTATCCCTTTTTAGAACTCTTCAGGAGGTGTATTTGGGGCTTGACATACTTTCAAATTTTCCTTTCATGCTTCAGATGTTTTCATTTTTTACTGCTCTCCACTTCTGAGCTTGTATTTTCTTCAACTCTCTTGTTGAACTATTTTTTCTAGCATCAGGCTTTTTCTCTGTCTTTTGCTCATTCAAGGGTTATTTTTTCCTTTGATTTTGTCTATATGCTGAAGATTAGCTACCTTCCCAAGTTGGGAAGAGTACTATCTTACACTTGTATTATGACTGGAGTTGATTCAATTGTCTCAGGCTAAGTCTAAGTATTCTGCAGAAATGGTCAATTGGTTGAAATGGATTTCATCCAATCCTACTGAGACTGGTCCTGGTTGGGTTGAGTTCTTTTATCTACTGCCCAGGCTGAGTCACATCAGGTCTCTCTTCTGAGTAGATTATGCAGGACTACTTTCATCTCACTGCTAATTGTCCTGTATTCACTTTTTTTTTAATAGTCATTATTTATTTAATTAATATAGAATAGTTTTCCATGATTATATGATTCATATTCCTTCCCTCTCTCCTACTTCCCCCACCCCATAGCAAATAATCAATTTAACTAGGTTTCACATGTATTATCAATCAAGACATATTTCCATATTATTAATATTTGCAGTAGAGAGATCATTTAGAGTCTGCATTCCCAGTCCTAACCCCATTGAACCATGTGATCAAGGAAATGTTTTTCTTCTGTGTTTCTATTCCCACAGTTCTTTCTCTGGATGTGGATAGCATTCTTTCTAATAAGTCCCTCAGAATTGTTCCATATCATTGCATTGCTGCCAGTAGAGAAGTCCATTGTGTTCAATTGTGCAAAAGTTTACATAGTCTCTGTGTACAACATTCTCCTGGTTCTGCTCCTTTCACTCTGCAACAATTCCTGGAGGTTGTTCCAGTTCACATGGAATTCCTCCAGTTTATTATTCCTTTGAGCACAATAGTATTCTATCACCAACATATACCACAATTTGTTCATCGATTCCCCAATCAACAGACACCCTTTCATTTTCCAATTTTTTGCCACCCCAAAAAGCATGGCTATAAATATTTTTGCACAAGTTTTTTTCTTTCTTTATTAGCTCTTTGGGGTACAAACTCAGCAGTGGTGTGGCTGGATCAAAGGGCGGGCAGTCATTTAAAGTCCTTTGGACATAATTCCAAATTCCTCTCCAGAATGGTTGAATCAATTGACAACTCTACCAGCAATGAATTAGTGTCCCCATTTTGCCACATCCTCTCCAACATTTATAACTTTCTTTTGCTCTCATATTAGCCAATCTGCTAGGTGTGATGTGGTACATCTGAGTTGTTTTGATTTGCATTTCTCTAATTATAAGCAATTACAAACAGTTCTTCATGAGCTTATTGAGCACATGATTTCTTTGATTTCTTTGTCTGAAAATTTCCTATTCATGTCCCTTGCCCATTCATCAATTGAGGAATGGCTTGATTTTTTTGTACAATTGATTTAGTTCCTTATATATTTGAGAAATTAGACCTTTGTTGGAGGTTTTTGTTATAAAGATTTTTCCCCAATTTGTTGCATTCCTTATAATTTTGGTTGCATTGGTTTTGTTTGTATAAAACCTTTTTAACATAATGTAAGCAAATTTAGTCATTTAAATTTTGTGATATTCTGTATTTCTTGCTTGGTCTTAAATTCTTTCCTTTCCCATGATTTGATAGGTATACTATTTTATGTTCACCTGATTTATTTACATTTTCCTTCTTTATATTTAGGCCATTTAACCATTCTGAATTTATCTTGATAAAGAGTGTGAGTTGTTGATCTAGGCCTAATCTCTTCCATACTGTTTTCCAATTTTCCCAGCAGTTTTTGTCAAACAGTGGATTCTTGTCCAAAAAGCTGGGATTTTGGGGTTTATTGTATGCTATCTTCCTGAGGCCATTTATCTCAAGTCTATTCCCTTCTTGTCTCTTAGCCAGTACCATATTGTTTTGATGATCACTGCTTAATAGTACAGTTTAAGATCTGGTACTGCTAGATCCCCATCCTTCACAAATGTTTTCATTATTTCCCTAGATATTCCTGCTTTTTTGTTCTTTCAGATGAACTTCATTAAAAATTTTTTCTAATTGAATAAAAAAGTTTCTTAGTAGTTTTATAGGTATAACACTGAAAAAGTGAGTTAATTTGTGTAGGATTGTCATTTTTATTATGTTAGCTCATCCTACCCATGAGCAATTAATGTTTTTTCCAGTTATTTAGATCTAATTTTAATTATGTGGAAAGTGTTTTGTAGTTGTGTTCATTTAATTCTTGTGTTTGTCTTGGCAAATAAATTTCTAAATATTTTATATTGCCTATAGCAGCTTTAAATCAAGTTTCTCTGTCTAACTCTTGCGGCTACAATGTGTTAGAAATATATAGAAATGCTGATCATTAATGTGGGTTTATTTTGTACCCTGTAACTTTACTGAAGTTGCTAATTATTTCCACTAGTTGTTTATTTGATTTTCTGGGGTTCTTTAAATGTACCATCATATCATTTGCAAAGAGTGATAGTTTAGTCTCCTCATTTCATACTTTAATCTCTTCAATTTATTTTTTCTCTAATTGCTACTGCTAGTATTTCTAGTACAATATTAAATAAAAGAGGTAATAATATGCTTCACTCCTGATCCTATTGGGAAGCGTTCTAACTTGTACCCATTGCAGATGATGCTTGCTGATGTTTGAAATATATATTGTTTACTTTTTTGAGGAATGGCCCTTCTGTTCATATACTTGTTAGTGTTTTCAATAGAAATGGGCGTTGTATTTTGTCAAAGGCTTTTTCCGAATCTATTGAGATAATCATGTGATTTATGTTGCTTTGATTATTGATGTAGTCAATTATGTGGATGGTTTTCCTAACCAAACTCCTTCTATGACACAAATAAGGTACTGATCTCAAAGCCAGATAGGTCAAATACAAAGAAAGAAAACTATAGACCAATCTCCCTAATGAACAAAGATGCAAAAATATTAAACAGAATACTAGCAAAAAGACTCTAGCAAGTGATCACAAAGGTTATTCATTATGATTAGGTGGGATTTATACCAGGAATGCAGGGATGCCATATTTATTGCCATAGAGTTGGGCAAAATAGTTCTTAATAATTATTTTAATTTCCTCCTCTTTGGAGGTGAGGTTTCCTATTTTATCTTTGATACCATTAATTTGGTTTTCTTCTTTCCTTTTTTTATTAGATTAACCAGTATTTTATCTATTTTATTTGTTTTTTTCAAAGTACCAGCTCCTAGTCTTATTTATTCATTCAATTCTGTATTCACTTTTATACTGCTAGGGCTGGACTGGTCAAATGTCCTCTTTCTCTTGTCACTTACACTATAATATATTCAAGTCCCACCATGGCTTGTTAACACTTCCCTTCTCATAAACCAGCTACATACTTCCTCCTTGCTGTCTCTCAACATTGTTTTGGACTGTATTACTGTTTTGTTCCTTCTTCTTTTCATTATGCCACTCGTGTATACATTTTGAGGCATTTTTGTTCTTTTGCAGTCATTTGGAGGTTGGCTGGTGAGCTTTCAGAGTTTCTTACTTTATCATCTTGGTCTGATTTTTGACAGTTACTGTGTGTGTTGCTGCTGCCCCCTCAGCCACTTTTCTAAAGCACAGATCTGATCATGCCATGCCCCCTAACTTAAACAACTCCACAGCCACCGTTCTAGTGCAGGCCCTTATCAAGTCACTAATACAGTATTGTAATAGCCAGTTTATTATTCTGCCCACTTCTTTTCATCCTCCATTTAACCACCAAAGTGATTTTTCCTAAAGTTCAAGTTTGACCACATCCCTACACATTAATAAATTCCAATGAATTCCTATCTCCCTTAGTATTAAACACAAATTCCTCTGTTTGGCCTTCAAAGTCCTTTATAATTAAACCCCCTCCTTTTTTCTTGTCTTTTTATATTTTGAAACTTGAATTATTTTATCCAATAACATTGGCTTCCTTATCATTCTATGAATAAGACACTCCATCTCTCAAGTATTAGCATTTTCTCTGCCTTTTCTACATGTCTAGAATAATATTTTGCCTCATCTCTGCCTACTGGTTTTATTTGCTTCCTTTAATTACCCAACTAAAATCTCATCTTCCACAGGAAGTCTTTACCAATCTCATTTAATCCTTGTGTCTTCCCCGTTTTATTATTTCTTAATTATCCTACAGATAGCTTGTTTGTAGGTACTTGTTTTTTTCTGTCTCCCCCCATTAGATCATGAGCTCCTTGAGTATAAAACTATATTATGGAACTTCAGAAATAATGACTAAAATGGCTTTCTTCAAAAAAAGTGGTTTCAAGGTAGATAATGCTTTAGCTTTAAATTTTTCCCCTTTATTAGCTACCCAGGATATTTATGGCTTCTAGAAATCATTTTGTGCCTTCTGAAATAATAAAGAAATCTGACTGCTGTGCTGATTAATTTCTTGTTTGAATATTGTCTGTCTTCCCTATCAACCTTGCCTTCTCTCAACTCTTTAATCCAAGTCATCTTCTCCAAATTATATTTTTGTCAAATACAAGAATAACATGGATCTTTGTTTCACTCCTGATCTTATTAGGAAGGCTTCTCACTTCTCTCCATTACAAATATTATTTGTTAATGATTTTAGGTAGATGCTTCATATCATTTCAAGAAAAGTTCCATTTATGTTTATGTTTTTTCATATTTTTAAAATAGTAATAAAGTATTATATTTAATCAAAGTTTTTTTCTGTATGTATTGATTATATTTATATGATTTTTATAACACTGTTCTTAAAATTATCAATTATGTTGATAGTTTTCCTTTTATTAAAACATCTCTTCTAGAGGAATTCCATGTGAACTGAATGACCTCCAGGAATTGATACAGAGTGAAATAAGCAGAACTAGGAAAACATTGTACACAGAGACGGATACATTGTGTCATAATTGAATGTAATGGACTTCTCTATTAATAGCAATGCACTGATCTAGAACAATTCTGAGAACACTATCCACATTCAGAGAAAGAACTGTGGAAGTAGAAACACAGAAGAAAAACAACTGCTTGGTAACATGGTTTGATGGGATTGGGGATGTAGATTCTAAATGATAACCCTAGAGTAACTAACAATAATATGGAAATAGGTCTTGATCAATAATACATGTAAAATAATACATGTAAAAAGGTAATACATGTGGAAGGGTTGGGGTGGAAGGAAAAGAACATGAATCATGTAACCATGGAAAAATATTCTAAAAAACTAATTAAATAAATAAAGCAAAAACATAAAACAAAACAAAATGAAAATCCTTTCATTCCTAGTAGATATCCTATTTGGTCACCATGTATAATTTTTATGATTCATGCCCTCTCATTAAACCATTCATCTTTCATCACTCTTGATCTATGCCCCAAGTTATTTCCAGGGTGACAGTACTGGCCTCAGCTGGATGCCAATTCCCTTTTTTTTTGAGTTATTTTGCCAAACCTTGAACTGACTTTTGAAACCATGCCCAGGATGACAATAGTCAGAGAGGGGATGCTGAGTGAGTTTCTAATTGCCTCTTCTCATATTGGTTCATCTCTCATTAGGGTTCTTGGTGTATAAAGCATAGAGATGGTTGAAATTTCTTTATCTTTTGCACATAATACAATTCCAATTTTAGACAAATTTGAAAGGACATGAAGTTTAAAGAAAATGTTTAATCCTTTATATTTTTGGTCATGTCTTCATTATATTTTTCATTGCCACTTGCCCTCTAACCCTTTATGTTAAATTAATGTAGGAAAACATAGAACAACTTGATTCGCCTACATTGTATAGCAGATGATATATCAGAGAGCAACAAGAAAATCAGTATTTAAATCTCTCTTCTTTTACTTATTAGCTATATGACCAGGGGAAAGTAAATTAATTATTCTCAATATCAGATTCTTAATATGTAAAATAGAGATATTTCACAGAGTAGTTTTGGGTTTCCAATAAGATAATGTTGTTTATATAAAGACCATCTATTATTACCATGTCAGGTTCTTCATAGAATGTCTTTCTTCCTCATCCATTACAATAGATTACAGTTCAAATGATCTTTTTATTTATGTTCATCCTAATCACTATAATGTAAGTGCCTCAGGAAAAGACATGAAAAATGTTGGGGGACATGATTAAATCAATTTTACCAACTTTTCATCTATGTACCCAAGTAGAATCTTTGAGTTTTTCTTAAAATTTTCTCCAATTTAATTATGCCCTTTTGGTTTCCCTAATATTGAAACCATTAATAATAATTAACTTTATATTCTCTATTATTGTTTAATAATTTAAAGTTTAGAGGCAATCTAAAAGTTGTGATTTTTTCATTTTATTTTTCTAATTAACAAGAATCTATTTTCTCTCTCAATTCTCTTTCTCCATAGAAAAAAGAAGAAAAACAAAAATTATGTAGCAAATTTGAATATTCAAGTGAAACAAATTCCTATATTAGCCATATCTAACTAAATATCAGTACTTGAATTTAATATTAAACATAACCCTTTATTCACCCAGATTAACCTCCTTAGGCAGGACACTAGAGGTCACACAGTTCTCTGGCTTCCTAGAAGAATTAGGCTAAAATGTTGCATGACTATCTGCAGTCCTAACTTTTGGAAACCCACTTGGGTGATGACCTGTCTAGACTCTAGGACTGAAGACAGGGACTGAACTTAAGCCTGGCCAATAAGAGAAATAGGAGAAAAGACATCACCAGACTTATAAGAAAAAAGACAGAGAGGGGCAATTGCAGGTTTTCTTTTACCTGGGATTCTCTCTGTACTCTCTGGAGCACTTACCACTTGGCAGGAACTGCCTTTATCTGACTGGACAATCTAGGTCTGCTGCCATTTGTCAGAATTAGGGACAAGATCTATGACTCAATGCTAGATACCAGAGCAGCTTGCTCTGTATTGCAAGAGATACCAAAAGATTGCAAATTTGAAGTCAATTTGAAGGTTTGTGGTGCTTCAGGATTATCACAATCTGTTCCCAAAATTTAAGCAAAAATGATAAGACTGGGCCCACTTTCCCTTAACCACTCATTTTTATTGATACCATCATGCCCATCCAAACTTATTGGGATAGGTCTTTTATGTAAATTAGCTTCTGCCACTATTCAATGTGACCCTAGTGGAAAAATTTTTCTCCACTTGCCAAAAAGACCTCTGAAACATCAATCAATATTATGTTTAGACCAACTGGAGGAGGAATCAGAATACCAACATGAAAACAACACATATGAGATTCCAGATATCATCCCAAATGAAATCTAGGCTAAAAATTCAACAGAGGTTGGAAGAATCCTGTCTGCTGATCCTGTCAAAATAGAGATCAAAGGAGGCATACCACCTAGGATTCCTCAATTTAAGCTGAATAGAGAAGCCATCGAGGGTATAAGACCAATTATCCAAAGTCTCCTGGATCAACACATACTTGTCTATGGCTTCTCAGAGTTCAATACTCATATAATGCCAATTAAAAAACCAAAACTGGACTCTGAAGGGAGAACTCAGTGGAGAATGAATCAAGATCTTAGGACCTTCAAGAACTATGAAAAAAGACACATGCAGTAGTACCTATCACATCACATCACAAATCATTGCAGAGCTACCAGATACAACTAGCTGGTTCACTGTCTTTCATCTCAGGTCTGCATACGTTTCCATCCCCATGCACAAAGATAGCCAAAAGTTGTTTGCTTTCACCTGGGAGGGAAAATCAATATCCTGGGCAAGAATTCCCCAGGGGGTTGTGAATGTTGCTTCAATATTTTGCCAAATTTTGCAAAAGGATCTAGAATAAATTACCTTTACTGAGAGCAAAATGGTACATTATGTAGATGACATCCTACTAATGTCGCCATCTGCTTCTGTATGCCAAAGAGACAGTGGCATCTACTAGAACTACGCAAAAGAGGTCACAAAGTATCTAGAGCCAAATTGCAGTGGGTTTTATTATTATTTTTTATTTTTATTTTTTTTTACATTTATTAATATTCATTTTTAACATGGTTACATGATTCATGCTCCTCCTTTCCCCTTCAACCCCCCCCCCC